>NC_062282.1:147212423-147515453 GCF_902655055.1 Lutra lutra
AGTCAGGAAAGAGTGAGCCAGGCATGCAGAGTGTGCAAGACAGGTATATTTATCAACACTCTGGGCCTCGGGCACAGAAATCACGTGAATCTGTGCAAAATGAAGGACCAGTTAGACAAAGTCTGACAGTGAATGCTTACTGTTTTAAATGGTCAAGATCAGCAATTTGTCTATATGAAATACTTCTAATAGTATATTAGGGGTTATAATAAAGCGTAAATGTGATTTTTATGGCTAAATATAGAATTTCAGTGTGGTTGAAGTCATGCTGGGACTCAGAGGTCCCTGGATGCCTGCTAAGGGGCTGTGCGGGAGAGAAGGAGCATCCACTAGTGTGCGCCTGATGTGATCAGCACCGGGAGCAGACATCTAACGGGCACTCGGCTTGTGGCAAGGAGGCATAAGGGAGAAAAGGCCGAGGCTGGGGCTCATACAAAAGGGGTCTATGGATAAAAATTGCTTTCGGGAAGGATTCTCTGAGACCTGTAGTCCAAGTACAGTGGCAAAGATTAGAGTGAACACAATGGCATTTTGGAAGCTCTGAAATTGGCATCTGTAAGAGCATCAAGAGACAGCATCTCTAATGACAAAGGGCTTCCCCAGGCATGCACTGCAGAGGCGGGGGCGTGGGTCTACACTCCTGTGAATGCATGACGAGACGAGAGCAGAGGAACACAAGGAACTTATGTGCACTAGTGAAATAGCCCTGGGGACTACTGGAATAAACTGGGGAACACATTACAGGGAGATGACAGGTAGGACATGAACCAATATCAAAGAGATATTACCATTAACATGACTGCACATGAACCCCCAGAATGGTGTGCCTTGAGTCCCTGAGAATGTTCTATTCCGACAGGATGTGATAAGGGAGAGCGAAAAAATTTAGCAAAGGGTGGAGGTTAGGGGAAGAGCACATCCTCAAGAATAGACTTCTCATTCTATTATGCTTAGAAGAGGATGCTTCTCCCTAGGGACATTCTTTAGGAGATCTCTAATGGTGTTCTTGAGGGGAGGAGGAAGGTGGTGGTGCTTTTCTTATGCCTGAGGATGATGACCACAACAAATGGTATTTGCCTAGCTCCACCTATCATGCAAAAACACCTTACTGTTCGTTAACTCACTGAATTCTCACAATAATGTTATAAGGAAGGTACTGCTATGAACCTCGCATGAAGAAGGGAACTGAGCTTAGACTTTATCCAAGGTTCTATGGAAGGTAACCGACAGCAGCTAGGGACGTTTGGGCAAGACCTCTGCTTCAGAAGCATTCTTTCTGAAAGCTTCACTGAGAGCGCACAGCATGGAAACCCAAGAGTATCATTAGTCAAGGCCAGAAGCAGGGATAGGACAGCAGCGATGAACCATGTCCTCAGTCTCTACCTTGAGGCTCACCAGGACAGGAGTGGAGTTCAGGTATTCTGAGTCATATTCTGTGTGGTACTTAAAGTGTTTCTGCAATGTGCTGGAATCCCCCCAGGGTTCCCTCCATATCGAGGAAAGTCATAGCTCCTCAGATTAAGGGCAGAAGATGAATTTCCTCCAATTCAAGTGGCTTGGAGTGACACTAAGAAATGAAGATGACTTTAGTCAGGCTGACCTCCAGGTTCCCCTCAAACTTTGGGGAGTCAGCATTCCCCAGTTCAGGAATGGGAATGTGGATTCCATAACTTGAATCCTGTCCACAACCTAACCAATGTCTTCCTCCACTCCAGACCCAACCACCACTCGGCTTCTCAAAAGTGCATGTTGGAGAATATTTACCACTTGAATTATAAAAACTCTCTGTATGCACTCCATAGGAAATGGACTACAAGAAATTCTTCAAAATAAGCAATAAATGATAAGCATACATGGCACAAAATGTCACAAATGAGAAGGCCAAATACAAAACGGTCATGCTAGTTTATGTACGATCATTTAAAAATGATAAATCTTCAAGCAAGACATAATTTCAGTTGATAAGTAGTCTGGAACACCAGCACTTAAATTTTTAAGACACATTTACAGTCTAATGTTACATACTGAATGCTATATTTAATAGCAGCAAAATAAATTTATGGCCACATTTAAAATGCAAGATTAGATAAAATCAATTACCTTTTACAGGTTCTTTTTTTCTCCCTACAGACTCACTAGCTTAAGTTGAACAACTTGTCTAAAAAACTCTAACTTTCATTCAAGCAGTTGGTAAAAACTGAATACCTATTATGAACTAGGCAGTGTATTCAGGATCTCTTACCCTTGTGAAATTTACACCTTAAAAGGAAGAAAATGCAAGAAAACAGGCAAAAGAACTGCAAGCTGTAAAAACAGGTGAAAAAGAAATTCACAACAGATAGGACAGACGTGGTGCTCATGGCACACCTCCCCAAGGACATATGTGTGAGTTAAGAAAGTGAGAAGGAGTTAGCTATGTGCAAAGCTGGAAGAAGAGGTCCAAGTGGATGAAAAAGTATGGCAAATAGACTGCAGCAGGAAACGACTGCCCTGTGAGGAATGACAAGGATATCAGTGTGACTGTGGTCAATGAACGAGATCAGGTGGGAGAGCGAAAGAGTTGGGCCCAATGGACGAGGTAGCAGAAGCCACAGAAAAGAGTCTGGATGTTAGGCTAAGTGCAATGGACAGTTGCTGACAAAGTGTTTTAAGCAAGGGGTGATATGATCCAAATAACACTTTAAGAAGGTCAACTTTAAACTGTATAAAAATGGATTAAAGAGGCTGCAGTGGGAGCCAGGAAAAAGTCAAAGGACAATGACACTTTGGAACAGGTGGCAACAGATATAGGAGAGGAAGCAGATCCAAGATACAATTTTTTAAAAAAGATTTATTTATTTATTTTAGAGAGAGAGCACGTGTGAGCAGTTGGGGGTCGGGGGCAGACAGAGAGGGAGAGAGAAAATCCTCAATAAGACTCCACTGATGTGGGGCTAAATGCCAGGACCCCGAGATTATGACCTGGGCCAAAATCAAGAGTTGGCTGCTTCACTGACTGAACCACCCAGGTGTGCCTCGAGATACCATCTGAAGAGCGAAGCAGTATGACTAAGAAATGGTTGGGGGAATGAGAGAAAGGAATTAAGGGCTGTCCTAAGTTTCTGCCTTGAGTAAATTTAAGGTAACATTACACCAAACTGTAAAACTCTTCAAAACAAACATCCAAGTCCCAGTGCACTCAAAGGGCCTTTTAGAAAAAGAGCCATGCAGCTGCAGCAAACTTCTTACTAGACACATCTCCAAATGCAAGGGAAATAAGAGCAAAAATGAACTACTGGGACTTCATAAAGATTAAAAGCTGCACAGCAAAGGAAGCAATCGACAAAACTAAAAGGCAGCCCAAGAAATGGGAGAAGATATTTGCAGAGGACATGTCTGATAAAGGGTTAGTATCCAAAATGTACAAAGAACTTACCAAAACTCAATACCCACAAGACCAATAACCCAGTTAAGAAATGGGCAAAAGACGTGAATAGACAACTCTTCCAAAATAGACATCCAGATGGCTCACAGACACATGGAAAGATGCTCGACATCATCACCAGGGAAATATAAATAAAAAAGATACAAAGAGATACCACCTCACATGTCAGAATGGCTAAACTGAACAACACTAGAAACAACAGATGTTGGCGAGGATGCAGAGAAAGGGAAACCCTCTTGCACTGTTGGTGGGAATGCAAACTGGTGCAGTCACTCTGGAGAATAGCATGGAGGTTCCTCAAAATGTTAAAAATAGAGCTCTCCTACAATCCAGCAATTGCACTGTTAGGTGTTTACCCAAAGGATACAAAAATACACATTCTAAGGGATTATGTACCCTGATATTTACAGCAGCATTATCAACAAAAGCCAAACTGTGGAGACTGACTGATGAATGGATAAAAAAAAGATGTGGTATATGTAAACAATGAAATGTAACTCAGCCATCAAAAAGAATGACAGACAACATGGATGGAGCTAGAGTGATTATGCTAAGTGAAGTAAGTCAGAGAAAGACAAATACCTGATGATCTCAGTCATATGTGGAATTTGAGAAAGAAAAGAGGTGAACATATGGGAAAGGGGAAAAGAAAGGAGAGGGAAAGAAGCCACAAGAGACTCTTACAGAGAACAAATTGAGGGTTGATGGAGAGAGGTGCCTGGAGGATGGGCTGGATGGGAGATGGGTAATAAGGAGGGCACTTGTGATGAGCATTGGGGGACGTCCGTAAGTGATGAACCACTGAATTGTACTCCAGAAACCAATACTGCACTGCATGTTAATTACCTAAAATTTAAATTCAAAAAAAAAAAAAAAAGAAAGAAAAGAATAAAGAACTATGATTTAGGACAGGACTAGGTAAAGAAGGAAGGAAGGATAGGAGGAAGGAAGAAGGAAGGAGAGAAGGGAGGGAAGTGGGCAGGTGGAGAGACAGCAGGAATCCCCGCCATTATCTGGAGGCATTCCAATATCCTTACCTTATATTACAATACTAGTTAAGTTATACAATGTACCTAGGCTGAGTGTTATTATTTATCTCCCCATCTCCATATTTATTTTCTATTTATTAGATAATTTGCATAAAATAAGCATGCACTATAATTAAAACTCATGCTGAAACCAAGTTCTTCTCCACTTCTATATCTTAGAAAAAATTTCCTATCTTAGAAAAACCACAACTATATAGTGATGTTTCATTCCAAGTAAAATTTAAGGTAAGTTTTTTGCAGCTTAAGATACTCCAAAAACTTAACAAAAAAAGCTGTATGTGCTAATCAAATCTAGATATACAGAGTAAGAGAACTTTATAACTTGGGGGTGGGATGGTTTCTTTCTTTCTTTCTTTTTTTTTTTTTTTTTTGACATTTTGACACTTTGACTCCCATCCCCCAATGCAGGGCTTGAAGTCAGAACCCTGAGATCAAGACCTGAGCTGAGATCAAGAGTCAGATGCTCAACGGACTGAGCCACCCAGGTCCTTCTGAGATGGCTTCGTGAAAGGGACATGAAAGCTTCTTAACAGTGACATCATCGTCAGTGTTTTAAGGAGGGAATAGAATTAGGTGTAGGAGAGTAGATGACACAGCTAAGTTCAAGAACTAGTTCTGATAGGACATATTAATATTTAACCAAGTACAGTAGTTTACCTTATTGTACTCTAGTTTTGTCATCAATAAAATAAGTTAGTACTAATCATGTTTCTCTTCCAGCTGTAAAACTCAATAATTTCATGAAACTATATTAAAATAACTAATAACAGAGGTAATATGTTAGAAAAGCTAGAGGAACAAAAACTCTAGTCTCCTTAGAGAAAACATTCCCACATCAAATACAAAGGACAATAACCTCTTTACTGATTTAACCTGGGAACCATCAATAAATTCTGAGTGCACAGTAGGTACATTACTCATCATTGCAGAAAACATAAAAATGGGTTGGTTAGTTTACAATAGAACAAAGTATTCAACAACACGGTAGGACATAAAATTTTCCTTTGAGAATAAAAAAACATGTGCACTGCCTTTTAATTCCAAGTTCCCCAATAACCACCAAGTCCAGTGCCAAATTATTTCCAACCAAATGCCTAGAAATCTGACAGAAGTGAGAATGAACAGTGAATTGAACTGCATTATTGAACACACATAGACACAAATTACAGAAAGAAGACAGCCCATCAGCTAAAACAGAAATTTGCTGTCCTTTAAAAAAAAAGTATAAACTATCAACATGGAACTGGGAAAGCCGAGGTATGAGTTAATACCTAAAAATTTCATTCAAATTTTATTGAATGTTTAGAGGCTTTTTAAAAATATATGTACTATTAAAATCAATAGGATGAGTAAGTTCAACTTATGGTCATGACTGATGTGGTCCCACAAAATGCCAAGGACAACTATAATAACCTACAAAGATTAGTACAAACGGACTACATAAATATCCTGCAGTCACTTCTGTTCATCAATGTAAGGGTAGATAAGGCAAGAAAGAAAAACTGAAAGCAAACACATTTGAAAACAAGTAAAATGTTTGCATTCTCAGACATGATCCTATATAGAGAGAAACCTGAGAAATCCACCCCCTCCAAAAACTACTGGAACTAATAAACACATTGAGGTAAATCACAGCTACAAGACCAAAAGTAAAAGTTAACTTATATTTTTCTATACTACGAATAATTCAAAAGTGAAATTGAGAAAACAATTCTACTCATAAGAGTTTTTTTTTTTTTTTAAGATTTTATTTATTTGACAGAGATCACAAGTAGGCAGAAAGGCAGGCAGAGAGAGGGAGGGACGCAGGCTCCCTGCTGAGCAGAGAGCCCGATGCGGGGCTCGATCCCAGGACCCTGAGATCATGACCTGAGCCGAAGGCAGAGGCTTAACCCACTGAGCCACCCAGGTGCCCCTCTACTCATAAGAGCTTTTAAAAAAATAAAATCCTTAGCAATAAATTCAGCAACAAAAACAAATTATTCACTAAAAGCTGCCAAACTGATCTTAACATACAGAATTTATATACAGAAATGCAAAGAATGTAAAGTGGGCAAAATAATTTTGAGGAAGAAAAGAAGGTAGAAGGGTGCCTGGGTGGCTCAGTGGGTAAAAGCCTCTGCCTTCAGCTCAGGTCATGATCTCAGGGTCCTGGGATCGAGCCCCACATCGGGCTCTCTGCTCAGCGGGGAGCCTGCTTCCTCCTCTCTCTCTGCCTGCCTCTCTGCCTACTTATAATCTCTGTCTGTCAAATAAATAATAAAATAAAATCTTTAAAATAAAAAAAAAATTAAAAAAAAAGAAGGTAGAAGAAATTTTATAACCCAGCTTTAAAAACCCTCTACAAAGCTACAGTAATCAAGATGATGTGGTATTGGTCTAAACACGGACATTTACCTCAGTGCAGCACAACAGAGTCCAGAGATAAACCCTTCCATTTACGGTAAATTGCTTTCAGACAAAGGTACTACCAGGGAATTATTTGAAGGAAAGAACAGACCACATGGCTATCTAATTGTCCCAGCACCCCTTGCTCTTTCCTCTATAAAACTATAAACCTTCTGGAAGAAAATATAGGAGAAAATCCGTTTTGACGTTGGACTAGGCCAAGATTTCCTACATATGACACCAAAAGCATAATCAATGAAAGAAAAATTTGATTAAGTGGACCACAACATTAAAAAGCTCTGCTCCTGAAAAGATATCACTAAGAAAATGAAGACACACCACAAAGTGGGAGAAAGCATTTATAAATCTGATAGAGCACTTGTATCCAGACATATAAAAATTTAAATAACTCATAAGAAGACAACACAGTAAAGATGGACAAAAGATTTTAATAGACATTCCACAACAGAAGATGTAAGATGACTAACACGCACATGAAAATACAGCCAACGTCATTAGTCTTTAAGGAAATGCAAACTGAAAACCACAATTAGATACCACTACACATCTGACAGAATGGCTATTGTCTTCGAGGCTGACATTATCAACTGTTACTGAGGAAGAAAAACTGAAATCAGCATCTCACTAGGCTGGTGGAAATGTAAAACAGTACAGCTACTTTAGAAGAGTCCAGCAATTTCTTAAACAGTTAAACATAAACCTACCATTTATGAGTCACCAACTCTACTCCTAGATATTAGCCTAAGAGAAATGAAAGCATGTGTCCATATAAAGACCTGCACGTGAATGTGACAGAAGCATTATTCATAACAGTCCTAAACTGGAAAAAATCCAACTGTCCACCCACTGTGGAATACAGAAAAAAAAAAATCTGATGTATTTATACAATGAAATACTATTAAACAATAAAAAGTGACCAACCACCAATATATTCCACAACATCAAGGAACCTTGAAAACATGACGTTAAGTGAAATAATTCTGACACAAAAGACCACATATTTATGAAACCCCAGAAAAAACAAATCTATATACACGGATAGCACATCACTAACTGTCTAGGGCTGGGTACAAGGACTGATCACAAAGGTTCCCAAGGGAAATTTTAGACTGAAGCAAATATTCTAAGTCTGGACCATGGTGATGGTTGTACAATTCTATGAATTGGTGAAAAATTATTAAATTTTAAACTTACAGGTAAATCTTATAGCATATAGATGAAGTGTTTGGGTTTTGTTTTTTTTTTTTTAAAGTTTAAGACTAGTAAAACTTAGTCTCCCTACAAATGAAAATGTGATAGTTTACAACATTTAACTGCTTTGTGTGATTCCCAATACAACTAAAGTATAAAACTTCGTGAACAATACAATTCTTATTCATTTTATTCTACAACGAATTTCTTCTTAATATCACCCTCACAAGAGCCTCATAAGCTGAAGATTCACATACCAATTCTTATGTGATATATAAAATGTTAAAATAAGGGCGCCTGGGTGGCTCAGTGGGTTAAGCCTCTGCCTTCGGCTCAGGTCATGATCTCAGGGTCCTGGGATCGAGTCCCGCGTCGGGCTCTCTGCTCAGCAGGGAGCCTGCTTCCCTCTCTCTCTCTCTCTCTGCCTGCCTCTCCGTCTACTTGTGATCTCTCTCTGTCAAATAAATAAATAAAATCTTAAAAAAAATGTTAAAATAATATTCTCCATCTTATGTTTAAATTTAAAAGAAGATGACTCAAGTCATACTGTAGCACTTTATCCAACTTAGGCCTAGATTTTATCACAGAACCATGGAACTATAAGACACTGAGCAGGCATTAAAACAAAAATAAAATTTAGTACTCCTTCAATGGGCAAATATTTATAGAGCAATGATGATAGACCAGGAAATGGCTGGGCATTGGGGGATATGATGAGTAAAACAGAGTTGGTTCCTATCTACATCCTTCCAATTCTACTGAACAAACACAAAGTAAGTTCCCTACCAAAGTCCTCATACAGATCAATGACTTACTTGAGCAGTAAGACTTGTGGGGTATTTCTCAGTGAAAAAGTATGAGTTCAATTTGCAAAAAAAAAAAGGGGGGGTGGTTCAGTTAAACTTCCAAACTCAGTTTCCTTAGAGGACTTGGATTTAAGAACCAAAAGGAACATCATAAGTGAAGAGACCTGGAGATGGAAGCTCAAAATGCTTTGTTCTTACAATGTTCCACAGCAAAAACCTAGATTAATAGTAAAACCACTTCCAAAGACTTACAACAGTACTTCTAATACATGCTTCCCTTAGAAAAAAAATGTACAATGAGTTCACCTCTCAGAAACATAAAAATGCTTGAAGCAATTAGGCAAGGAGCACCGAGCGCAATACCTTCAATCTTAAGGCTCCACTGAGTACTTAATTTTAATCAGATGATTTCAAGTGTTGCTTTTTGAATCATTCCGGTCTGGCTTTGCCTCCTATCACTGCCTGCATGCCAATGATCATAAACTTAACTCTAAGAGTTCCCTACGATATATCATTGTCTCTTCAGAGTTTTTGAACATCCTATTCCCACTGCCTACTACCTTCTCTCCAAACCCCTTCTGTCTCTCACTGGCTCTGATTCAACCATACAGTTTCAGTTCATGTCTCAGCTTAGATCTTTCCTGAGGTTCCCCGGTCTAGGTTAAGGCTCCCTGCGCTGTGCTACGAACGTACCATGAGTTTCTCCTTCTAGAACTCCTAAAATTTCTAATTTTAAATGAAATATCGCATTCCCCAATATTTGCAAATATATTCCCAGAGCGTAGGAAAGTCACTAGAATCTAGTTTGGAACTCAATAAATATTTGAATAAATGTCATGCAGGTAAAATATGGATAAGTATACTCATTATTTCTTGCTTCACGTATTATTTGTAGAGAAAGCTCTTTTCCTTGGTATATAAATTTAACTTATTTTGCACTCCTCATTACTAAGTAGAAATGCACTGACATTTCCAAAGTATTTCCTAGACTTCATTTCCTCCTGTTTCTTTTTCTTTTTCATCTTCCTTTAAAAAAAATACCAGTTGGGGCGCCTAGGTGACTCAGTCATTAAGCATCTGACTTTCGCTCAGGGTCATGATCCTGGGGTCCTGGGATCAAGCCCTGCATCGGGCTCCCTGCTAGGCGGGAAGCCTGCTTCTCCCTCTCCCACTCCCCCTGCTCGTATTCCCTCTCTCGCTGTGTTTCTCTCTGTCAAACAAATAAAATCTTTAAAAAAATCATTTAATATAGAATACATCTGATTCCTATAAAGACCTGTAACATATAATTTATAGGCAGACAGCAAAAATACAGTGAAAAGTGTCAACTTGAAAGGAATAACAGACACAGACAAAACTAAAATAACACAAAATACTGTTAAAAATATTTCATATAGTCTAATTCACAGCAATCTGCAGATACCAATCAACTAAAAAAATTGTAATGTAAAAAAAATGTTGTGTTCTTTTGAATTCTAGTTACTTTTGTGGAAAAAAAAAAAAAGGTCAGAATGAATAACTGAGATAATTTCTTTAAGGTTATCTTTCCGTCCAACCTCATATTCCTGAATAGAACATTCAATTTGCTCATAAAGCACTGTGTCAACTTTATGACTACAAGGAGACTATTCTACTTTTAACAGCATATTCCCATTTAACTAGATGACTCAATGAGTCCATTTAAAATCCTTTGGAATATAAGAGTTTGAGAGTCTAATGGGTATGGAAACCATAAATGTTAACCGAAATAATTCTAACCCGTATTACAGGTTTCCATGTTTTTACCAACAGAGATTTCAGGATAAGTAGATTTCTAAATTAAACTATTAAAATTTAATTCCAACTGTCAAAACTAACCTTTCTTAAGATCCACATAAACTGCCTTACTATTTATTCCTTTCTACTTCAGGAAAATTTTCACGAAAATAGAATAACAGGCTTAAATTGAACTTAATTATCCCTAGACAGACACCACAATTTCTTAATTGTACTCTGTGTCTTCCCCCCAACTCCTTAATACCCCAGGGAGCATTAACAAGTTTTCATCCCTTGATCACACATCTATTTGGAACACAGTCACACAGTCGATGCTGGCTGTCCACCAGGCATCCCCACGCCCATATGGTCACTGAAGGATGCACACCTTTCACGGGACCCAGCATAGTACATCTTCTCGCAAACCTGCTATGCAGATTTGGTTTTGTTTCTGTTTTCTGGTTGAACTGTCTGTCTGTCTTCCCATCTATTATCTATCTAGTTATTTTTCCTCTGGTCAGGAAAAAAAAAATCTCAAAAAATAAACGATTCCAAAAATCTACCCTGAGAACTAAAACATAACATCTGAAACCAAACGAGCAGAGCCACCTCAAGCACAGCTTGAATTGAAATTGAAAAGTACATAACTTTTTTTTAAAATTTAAGAACAATTTTATAAAAACAAAAGCTATCCTGTAACTTCCGAAAGCAATGATATAACTTTCAATCTATACAGAGCCCATGGTCAAGAGATGCAGGTATCTGTACTTTTTCAAAGTTCAACACCTGTAATTAGTATTGTAAATCTAAGGAGTCTTTTTCATAGCATTTCTAAGGGATCTTGAAAACAAAGCCTTCTAAAGGGGTCTGTGACTGACTAGCTGTAAAACGTGAGTATCTATCACCAAGAAGATAAAGGGGTTGGTTTTTATTTAGAAGACAGTCTCTTTAGAAAAAACAAAAACAAAAACAAGACCCTTTACAGACGCCCATGGGACAAGATACATCCACTCTTACTACCTGTTGCTTAAAAAGAGTAACAATCAAATGTGCCACAAATTCAAAAACTTAATGGTTCAGTTGGTGATGCAGATGAGTTATGAAATAACTGAGTATATGAAAATCTGAAATAACAGATATATGCTGTATTATTTTTTCAGTGTTTAGATAATGTTTGGGTTTAATAGAGGTCAATGGATCCTTAGCAATAACTTAGCAATACTTGTCTTTCTCCCACCACAGGCCAAGGCCATCCACTCTGATCCATACAAATACATTTCTATCATCCCCTAACATTCCTGAAATTAATTATTCTATGATGCCTACCTTTTCCAGGTAAGAACAGAGTAGAATGAAAGAATCACAAGGCAGGGTTGGTTACTACTGAGGCTTCTCTCCCTGGCTTGCAGGTTACCCTACCTTCTTGCTTTGTCTTTACATAGCCTCTTTTGTGCAAATGTATCTCTCTTTTTTTTTTTTTTAAGATTTTATTTATTTATTTGACACACAGAGAGAGAGAGAGAGAGAGGTCACAAGTAGGCAGAGAGGCAGGCAGAGAGAGAGGGGGAAGTAGGCTCCCTGCTGAGCAGAGAGCCGGATGTAGGACTTGATCCTGGGACCCTGAGATCATGACCTGAGCTGAAGGCAGAGGCTTAACCCACTGAGCCACCCAGGCACCCAAATGTATCCCTTCTTAAAAGGACACTAGTCGTATTGGACACTAGTCGACACTAGTTGTATTGGACACTAGTCGTATTGGATTAGGGACCCACTCTTATGACCTCATTTAACTATAATTACCTCTTTAAGGGACCTATCTCTAAATATGATCACCTCAGGGGCTAGGGCTTCAGCATATGAATTCCGGGGAAACAAGTGAGCCCATAACACTCTCCAAGAAGGTTCATGTCAGGGAACAGTCAAAGCCCTTAATCAAGGCTAAATTGTCCTCATGACAAAAAACTGAATGCAAGTTTTTTCTTCAACCCTTATTACTCTACAACCCACGCCGGCCCCAAGAGTTCTCACAGTGTCTATTCTTGCTCTACCCTGTCCTCATAAGGGACTGCTTCCTATGCCCCCACTTTCTCTGCTTCCAGAAAACATACACCAAACCCGCATCAGGGAAACTCCCACAGTCAGCCCATGAACTGTCCTTAAGGTCCAAATAAAAACCTGCTAATTTCAATTACTAAGTTGGGTCAACTTATCTAGAAAATTGTGTGTTTTCATTAGTAAGTATGCTGTGAAACTGTGCAAGGCAAAACTGTTTTTACCAGTGTAAACTTGTAAATAACCGAAATCTATGCAGTCATGAGTATCTGTAAGGAGTTTCTGTTAAGAGCGGTTGATTTGGGGTGGTGGAATTGGGGAGGTTTTCGTTCCTTCTTTATACTTGTCAGTATTTTCTAAATCGTCTATAAGGTCATCTATTACTTTCAGAATTAAAAAACCCTTTCGTAAAAATATATGTCATTCTTTTTTCTTTTTTAAAGATTTTATTTATTTATTTGACAGAGATCACAAGTAGGCAGAGAGGCAGGCAGAGCAGGGTGGCGGGGAGGCAGGCTCCCCACTGAGCAGGGAGCCCTAGTGGGGCTCGATCCCAGGACCCTGAGATCATGACCTAGTTGAAGCAGAGGCTTATTTACCCACTGAGCCACCCAGGCACCCCTATGTCATTGTTTCTTAACGGCTAATGGATGTGTGTAGGTCAAAAGTATGTTTCAAAGGATCTATTAAAATCTATCCCTCCCCAAATCTTTGTGGATCTTCCAAACCTACTTTAAGTTTTTACCTTTTTGTACTTCAGCTTATAACACAGGAATTATAAAAGATAATGAAAACTTGAACAAAATTACAATTCAGAACTGGTATGTTTAATTTATATCTACTTTAAGATTTTTTTTTTTTTTAATTTGTCAGAGAGAGAGGGAGAGAGAGCGAGCACAGGCAGACAGAATGGCAGGCAGAGGCAGAGGGAGAAGCAGGCTCCCCGCCAAGCAAGGAGCCCGATGTGGGACTCGATCCCAGGACGCTGGGATCATGACCTGAGCCGAAGGCAGCTGCTTAACCAACTGAGCCCCCCAGGAGCCCCAATTTATATCTACTTTAGAAAGTTCCATGCTAGGGGCGCCTGGGTGGCTCAGTGGGTTAAGCCGCTGCCTTCGGCTCAGGTCATGATCTCAGGGTCCTGGGATCGAGTCCCGCATCGGGCTCTCTGCTCAGCGGGGAGCCTGCTTCCCTCTCTCTCTGCCTGCCTCTCCGTCTACTTGTGATCTCTCTCTGTCAAATAAATAAATAAAATCTTTTAAAAAAAAAAAAGTTCCATGCTAGACATGCACAAAATGTACTGGTAATTAATTATGCTGTTTATAATAACTTTGGTGAAAATATGGGTCTTCAATAAATACATTACCTAATGCTCTAAAAAACTATTTCTATGATAGGGCGCCGGGTGGCTCCGTCAGTTAAGCAGCTCACTCTTGGTTTCAGCTCAGGTCATGATCTCAGAGTCCTGGGATCAAGCCCCAAATACGGCTCCCCGTTCGCAGGGAGTCTGCTTGAGATTCTGTCTCTTTCTCTCCCCTCTTCCTCGCTCCTGTGCACACAATGTGCATGCTCTCTCTCTCTCAAATAAATCTTAAAAAACATAAACTTAGTGCATAATATGGAATGATCTTAGAAGACGGCATATGTATCTTTTTTATTTCTGTAAACTCCGCAATGACTAGGAAGTACCTTTTACAAAGCAGGGATTTAATAAATATGTTACTGAATGACTATGGAGATAAAATATTTTATTTTTTTTTATCAGTTTGTTATCTTTTATAAGCCCGCTTTCTTTTAGAGAATAATCATGATATAACTTGTTGAGGAGCCTTAGGATATATGAAAGCAGAGTGAAGGCTTTTTATTAGGAGAAATTCAGAGACCTTCAGAATACCTTAATGATGACCACTAAAGCACTTCCTGATAATTATTCGGCTAATGATGAGCTATAAAGCTACCAGCGTCAAACTGAGATGGGAGCGCCAGGCTCCCCCACTGACTGGGTGACTCGCTACTTCACATCGGCCTTCCAGCTTTATTTTAGTGTGACCTGACTGAGTGCCCCGGCAAAATGACAAATGACCACATGCCCTGGACCTTTGGGTCACCATGCGAACAGCCAGTGAATATCAGGTGTGTATGTAAGGGTATAGGTTCTGTGTTCAGGAGGTCTGTGAAGCTCCTAAAATTGTTGGTTACATTTTCTGTCCACGTGCACACATATTTTTTTTTTTTCTGAGAAGAGGTCTGTAGCATTTATGAGTACTGTCAAGTCTATAAACCCATAAAGGTTAAGGACCAGTGGATTCATAACCCCTTCGGAGGTGTGCCATCTCATCCCCTCGATAGATAGCACATACCTCAGGAGGGATGAAGACACTATGTAGGTTTGTTGATCAGTTTCATTTTAATTTTACAGACCAGAAAATGTGCAGCCTTTCATAATATGTTGGTATTTCTTTTTTTTAATGTGAATTCGTATTTTAATGTAAGTGCAGTGTCAATGAATGTGATTGATAAAATGTGAACCATGTTTTACGTAGTTCTACTATCTGTGCATCAGCATTATATAAAGATGTTAAGTACAGAAAGAAAGTTTATTTACATTAAAGATAATAACCTCCAAATAAATATTTTCAGTGTTACTGATGCATTATGGCCAAGTTCAAAAGACACTGGTGAAGATTACATTCAATATTTTGTTAATGCAGGTATAGCATTTAGTTTAAAAATAAATGGCTTTTTTCTCTTGTTCTCATTTGTCTATAATCAGTATTTTTAGTATTTCCTAATCATTTGTAGATCAATTCAGAGCTTTTTTTTTAATTAAACATTTCCTTTGTGAGGAAAATTTTGGTATAAATATTGGAAGACAAACTGAGTACCTGGAACAAAAACAGTTTTTTCCTTCTTACTATCGAGATTAGATAGAAAAGTAGCTCTTGAGGTTGCCTATGAGAAAGGAAAAGCTTTAACATTTAAAGAATTTAATATCAAAGGGAGAGTTGTTCTTCAGATCTCCCTATACCACAGATAATTTTCTGCAGTTAGACATATTAGAGGTTTAATCCTAAAAGAACACAGTGTCCAATATTTTTGGATACAATGTTTTTACATACAACAGAAGCATTTTTAATTAATTTTTATTTTTTCAGCATAACAGTATTCATTATTTTTGCACCACACCCAGTGCTCCATGCAATCCGTGCCCTCTACAATACCCACCACCTGGTGCCCCCAACCTCCCACCCCCCACCCCTTCAAAATTCTCAGATCGTTTTTCAGAGTCCATAGTCTCTCATGGTTCACCTCCCCTTCCAATTTCCCTCCACTCCCTTCTCCTCTCCATCTCCCCTTGTCCTCCATGCTATTCAACAGAAGCATTTTAACCTTAAGGAAATCCTTCTTCCTTCAATATGTATTTTCTTTTTTTTTTTTTTAAAGATTTTATTTATTTATTTGACAGACAGAGATCACAAGTAGGCAGAGAGGCAGGCAGAGAGAGAGAGGAGGAAGCAGGCTCCCTGCTGAGCAGAGAGCCCGATGTGGGGCTCCATCCCAGGACTCTGGGATCATGACCTGAGCCGAAGGCAGAGGCTTTAACCCACTGAGCCACCCAGGCGCCCCTCAATATGTATTTTCAACCATTATAGTTTTTTATTACTGGAAAAAGAATAGATAACAAACTGATCAGATTTCATATTGAGGAAAAAATTTGAATTTTTAGTGTTTTTATTTGTAATACTGCCTGTTGTGTTTGTTAATTCAGAAGATTATTTTACTAACTTCTCAAGTATCTGCATTACCAAAATGAGGAAAAGCTGATCACATAAAATACATGTAGTGTGTATGTGTGTATGATGTTTACATGGACCAGAAAGGGTTTTTTTCCAGTGGTTTCAGTAGAAACATAAGACAAAGATGTTCTCACAGATGAGAACATAAGATGTTCTCATAGAAACAGGTTTTGTTGTTGTTGTTGTTTAAGATTTATTTTTATTCGAGAGAGAGAGAGTGATTGTGAGTGGTCTCTTGACCCTGAGACCATGACCTGAGTGGAAGTCAAGATCAGATGCTTAACAGACTGAGCCACCCAGGCGCCCCACACTAACTAAAAATACTGACCACAAAGAACTACATGGCTGAGGTTTTATTATGGGCATCCTAAAACAAGTTGTCAGAAATATCAGATATATTTTCAGTATTCTTCAATTTCTATAATCATTAAAGTTCTAACATGGGTTTGCTGACAAATGGCCTTCACTGTTTGTACTAACTTATGTCACATGAAGACAAACCATTAGAAATCCAATTAGTTCTCTTAAAATAAACAAGGTTGGGATTATGAAATGTGATGAATTCATTATCTAATTTCAACAAAATGCCAAGAGTGATTTCTTGAAATAGTGTATAGTTGGCATGTTTGGTATTGGTTTTTATTTATTTTTATTATGTTAGTCACCATACAGCATGTCATTAGTATTTGATATTGTGTTCCATGATTCATTGTTTGTATATAACACTCAGTGTTCATTGCAGTACGTGCCCTCCTTAATATCCATCACCAGGCTCACCCTTTCCCCTATAACCATCCCCTGTAAAACCCTTAGTTTGTTTCCCAGAGTCCATAGTCCCTCATGGCTCATCTCCTGCTCTGATTTCCCCCTCTTTATTCTTCCCTTCCTTTTCCTAATGTCCTCCATGCTATTCCGTTCCACAAGTAAATGAAACCATATGATAATTGACTTTCTCTGCTTGACTTATTTCACTCAACATAATCTCCTCCAGTCCCATCCATGTTGATGCAAATGGTAGGTATTCGTCCTTTCTGATGGCTGAGTAATATTCCATCGTATTTATGGACCACATCTTCTTTATCCATTCATCTGTTGATGGACATCTAGGCTCTTTCCACAGTTTGGCTATTGTGGACACATTGCTGCTATGAACATTGGGGTGCAGGTGCCCCTTTATTTCACTACATCTGTATCTTTGCAGTAAACACCCAGTAGTGCAATTTCTGGGTTCTAGGGTAGCTCTATTTTCAACTTTTTGAGGAACCTGCACACTGTTTTCTTAAGTGGCTGCACCAACTTGCATTCCCACCAACAGTGCAAGAGGGTTTCCCTTCTCTACATCCTCTCCAACATTTACTGTTTCCTGCCTTGTTAATTTTTGCCATTCTCACTGGTGTAAGGTGGTATCTCAATGTGGGTTTTGTTGTTGTTGTTGTTTTTCAATCAGAACTTCTATTATACCCATCACCCCTGCCCTGTACTTTACACTCTCCTTTATGCATCTTCCCTGAGAGCACATGCATGCTGTTTCAGAACCTCCCTAACAAAGGAACCTCATTTCTCATCTTCAATCTCCTTGCTAGCACCCTGTGCCACCACCACTGGCTTAGGTGTATGGGTTTATTCACTCCTATTCCTCAAAAGGTAGAAGGGTGCCTGCAGAGACGACTCCTGCTTCTATTCCTAGGACTTTATGAGGGGAGTAGTTTCTGGATCCTCAAATCGGAACTCTGACCGTATTTCTTCATCAAACCACTGCTATTGATGGCTGCCCTACTCTAGGCACTATTTATATGACTCTGAGTGACATTAGGGATCAAGTCAACTTTTGAGAGCTGGAACCGAAATCCAAATGGTATTTATCAGATGATTTTTCAGGAGAAAGAAGTTAGAATTAATACTCTGATGGTTTACTGAGTATGCTAGCTAGGAGGCCCTGTACTGAGGTGGTTTACAAATATTCTCATTTAATCAACACAATGAAATAGGAATTATCACTATTTAACAAGTTGTATGAGAACCACAGAAAGGTAAGTTGACTTGCCAGGGTTGCAATTCAAAGGCAGTTCTATCTGATCTGTGTGTGTTCGCTAAGCTGCTACACTACACATCACTGTCTTCTGCATTTATTTCAAGTTTTAAATACCACTGTATAATATAATGTTTTGAGTATTACTGTATAATTATTTTATAAGTTGTTGATAGTGTGTGTAAAATGTAGTTTTTTTTTTTAAAGATTTATTTTAGAGAGAGAGCAAGCAAATGAGAGCGGGGGGTGGGGGAGTGGTGTGGGGAGGAGCAAAGGGACAATCTCAAGCGGACTTGCTGCTATGTGCAGAGCCCGACATGGGGCTTGGGGCTCAATCTCACCACCCTAAGAACATGACCTGAGCCAAAATCAAGAGTTAGACGCTTAACTGACTGAGCCACCCCTGTACCCTTAAAATGTAGTTTAAAACAGGGATATGTTGAACCTTTTTTGATCTTCAAAATCTATGTATTTAAAATTTTACATATATTTGAAAAGGCAACCAAAAAATGATCTATATATGTGATTTGAAGCTTACTAGAAATTCCTCACACAAACTTATATGAATTACTAATGAGTAAAAACAGTAAGCAAAATAATAATTACCAAATTCTTATATTTAACATGATCTCCTGATAATATATCAGGCAATAAACTAAAATTTTGTTAAGTTAATGGCAATGTCAAATAACATTAACTTTTATACTTTGCTTTTCTTCCCCCATCTCTAGTCAAATCTTTGCAGAAGAAAGGAACCTATACTGTATTATTTTCTCTGTAGAGATACTTAATGAGCTATGAGAACAGTATCAGATTTGCTATTTTATTACATTAAAAAAAGTATACTATTGATTTGTTTCAAAAATTTACAAAATTGGGATGCCTGGGAGGCTTAGTCAGTTCAGTATTCAACTCCTGATCTGGGATCAGGTCAGGATTTCAGGGTCATGAGATTAAACCCCTAGTTGGGCTCTGTGCTCAGCAGGCAATCTGCTTGAGGATTCTCTCTCCCCCTTTGCCTCCCCCCAACCCCGGCATGCTCTCTCTCTCTCTTTTTCTCAAACAAACAAAAAAAAAAATACAACAACTTTATGAAACTGTTACCAAACTGTATACCTCATTTTGTAACTTGCTTAAAAAAAAAAATCAGCACTGCTTTTTGAAATTTATCCATATTGGCAATATAGAAGTCAAATTTTTGCATTCTGACTGTTATATCTCAGGATACTCAGGGTACAAAGAAACCTCTTTAATCATCTGCCTTAGAAGAGGGCATCATATTGCTTCCCTTTGTCACTATTACAAATATAATGCCATACACACACACACACACACACACACACACACACACACTGCTTTCTGGTGTTGATATATGGAGGCATGAACTTCAAGGTCATAGGGTTGTACATCTCTAAAATTACTAGGTGTTAGATAACTGTTTTTTAAACTTCCTATATCATACCAATTTACTTTGCGACCAGAAATGTATAAAGAGCTCTCACTTCCCTACATAAATATTTGGCAGTATCAGACCTTCCCATTTTTGTCAATTTGATGGGTAAGCCAAATGCAATCTCATCCATGTTTGTTACCTGATACTCCACTGGTTCATCAATGAAATTTATTACTAATATAAAAATTTATTTTTCTTAATGCTGACACTGTATTGTGATGTTATTTACATACTTTAATGGTCACTTTCAAGTTGCTATAACTTAAAACATTTAAAAAATTGAGCTTTTAAGTCTGGAAATATAATTTCTCCCTCTTAGGAAATGTTCTAGTTTTGCCACTAGTTAGTACAATATCTGTTAAAAAGTCCTCGGCCTATTCAACCTAAACTTACCTGGTTTTGAGGATTCTGTTAATTAAAAAGAAAAGCACTTTTAAGTTTTATGTTATAAAAATACTTGGCACTTATGACAAAGGGCAATATTAAAGACATTAAAAGTACTTACAATGTCATCTTTTCACACGCACCTCAATAAAATCAGTAGTTCCATCCCTGCATACTGAAAGCACTTTATACATCATTTATTTTAATCAGCCTAATACTGGTTGCTCCTTATATTAAGTTAGTTCTTCTAAGGCTAAGATCGTTGTGTTGTAATATCTTTAAATATAAAACGTATCTTTAAGGTACAAAATGTTAGAGCACCCTAGAACTTTCTCTTCATGCCCCCTTCCAGTGCTGTGTGTTCAAGGGTAAAGACTATACTGATATTAACAACACAGATTTGAACTTTACGTAAGTAAAATTATAGAACGTGTTCTTTTGCCTTTGGCTTCTTCCATTCAACACTTTACTTATGTGATTCACCCCTAGTGTTAAATACAGCTGTAGTCTTATACTCCCACTGATGTACAGTATCTCATTGTATCACCATACTACAATGCATTTATCCATTCTACTGTTCTTGTGCATTAGGTTAGCTTCTCTCTTGGGGCTCTCGTGAACAGCAGTGCTATGAACAACACTGTTCATGCCTTTTGGGGAACACATAACTATACGTCTGTTGGGTATATACCTAGAAATGGGATTTCTGGGTTACAAGGCACATGGATTTCTCAATTTTACAAGACAAGGACAAATAGTTTTGCAAAGTGGACTACCAAAGTCTAATTTCTGCATTCACTCACTCATGCATTCATTCCTTTCCTAATTTTGAAAAATGTATCAAGCAAAAATGTGTTAAGGTACTACACTTGACCCTGGTGAATATAGTCAACATCAAATTCCTATATCTCCACAACAATCATTCCTTCCTACATTCATTTTCCTGAATACCTAAGGCAGGACAGGCATTGTGGCACTGTTCTACATTTGGAGACCATCAGAGTAAAAAGGACAGACTCCTCGCCCTGATGGTACTTACATTCTAATGAGGAGACAAACAATAAAACATAGATAATAATAAAATTTTAAAAAGGTGTAACAGCAAAAAGGAGAAAGTGCTAGTGAAAAAAAATTAAGTGGAATAAAGGGGGAAGAATGTGGGAGTATTTTAGATACCATGCACAGGGAAAATGTCTTCAAGAAGGTGAAATAAGGTTCTGAAATAAGGAAGCAGTGATAAAGATAGTGAGAAGTAGTTACATTTAGCATCTACATATTCTGGAAGTAGAGATAAAATGATTTGTGATGCGTTGGATGCAGGGTGTGAATATACTGATTATGATAGACTATTCATAAATGTTTGCCTGGATGAATAACAATGTCTAATAACAAGTTTGGAGAATGATCTATTACCTGTCAACAGAAGCACACTAATTTATTAGGCAGTCTTCAAAGTACTGAGTATGTCCTCTATAATAACACTTAGATTGTATTTCAAATCTTCCTCTGTTGTCATCCCAACAATCAGTCGACAGTAACTTCGTAAACAAAGAATTATTATTCTTCCAGAAAAAAGATTTATAAATGAAAAAGACATATGAATACGTCTGTATATGTGTGTGTGTGTGTATATATATATATATAATCTTAATATCAAATGCTTGAACTTAACAAAGCAAGTAACTATATAAAATGTTATTTTCTAATTAATATGTCACCATTTTTTTAAAAGATTTTATTTATTTATTTGACAGAGAGATCACAAGTAGGCAGAGAAGCAGGCAGAGAGAGAGGAGGAAGCAGGCTCCCTGCTGAGCAGAGAGCCTGATGCAGGGCTTGATCCCAGGACCCTGGGATCATGACCCATGGTGAAGGCAGAGGCTTTAACCCACTGAGCCACCCAGGTGCCCATATGTCACCATTTTGATACAACATGAGTACTAGCAATGTCTTAAAGAAGACTGCCAAATCTGCCAAGTAAGTTTTTTGTTTGTTTTTTTAAGTACATAAAAACAAATCTTTTAAAGGGCAGTTGGTGTTTCAGGTCATGATCCCAGAGTCCTGGGATTGAACCTTGTGTCTGGCACCCAGTTCAGCAGGAAGCCTGCTTCTCGCACTTTCTCCCTGTCCCCGCCCCCACCCCGCAAACCCAGGGCTCTCTTTCTCCCTCTCAAATAAATAAATAAATAAATAAATAAATAAAATCTTAAAAAAAAAAAAATCCTTTAAGAAGTGCCTTGAGGGGCGCCTGGGTGGCTCAGTGGGTTAGGCCTCTGCCTTCAGCTCAGGTCATGATCTCGGGGTCCTGGGATCGAGCCCCGCATCGGGCTCTCTGCTCAGCAGGGAGCCTGCTTCCTCCTCTCTTTCTGCCTGCCTCTCTGCCTACTGGTGATCTCTGTCAAATAAAGAAAATCTTTAAAAAAAAAAAAAAGAAGTGCCTTGAGGATGTTAACTTTATACCCTGTGCTGTTATCAATTCTATTGCATTTCTAGTGTTGACTTTTTTCTTAGTGTTTTTTAAGATTATTTATTTATTTATTTACTTATTCATGAGAGAGAGAGAGGCAGAGGTAGAGGGCGAAGCAGGTTCCCTGACATGGAGCAGGGAGCCCAATGTGGGACTCAATCCCAGAACCTTGGGATCACAACCTGAGCCAAAGGCAGATGCTTAACCAACTGAGCTGCCCAGGCGCCCTCTTAATGTTTCAATTTTAATTTATGACAACTCAACAGAGAGGCAGGTAACCTGGTTTTAAGTTTAGTAATATCACCACATACCAGCCAATACCACTAGCAATATGAATGCACAAATAACAAGTCTTTTTGCTCTACAAAATAAGAATAGCAATACTTTAATGTTACTTATTTACAACTAAAAATCATATAGAGTACTCTATAGCTTTGGTTTTATTATGCCAAGGAACACTATCTTGAAAATCAGTCTTAACTGACAGATTTGGTGCACCAAAATGGCAGCCTATGGGATAAGCAGTCAGTTAAGACAACTTTTCTCTTGTAAAACAATGAGAATCTGAAATGCCCAGTTTACAAAGCCTTAGTATATACGTATCCAAAAAGTATTATACTTGATCCTTGTTTCTGTAAAGAAAGTAGGGGGTGGGGAATAAAAATGTAAAATTTCTACACAGAATTAGAAGAAAGAAGAGTATCTATTAGTCTAATTGGAGAGCTCTGAAAGGCTTTAAAGTAAGAAAAAAGTAGAATGGCTGTGGGAAAGGAATCAAAGTTGAGTATGTTAATAACTCAGCAAAGAGAGTTAATAATCTAGCAGAAAACTCAAAAAGCAAAACGGAAATAAAAATTTAGAAAATTGCCATTCACAATAAAAAACATTCCCAAAGTTTAACAAATGAGCTACAATGGAGAGACAGTACCTGGATCCCACAAATACAGTTAGAACTGCAAACGCCTTACGAATGAAAAAGGCAAGTCATTTTACAAAAGGTTCAACACAAAGTGGTATGCCTGTGCACCTGAAGCATAAGATAATAGGACAGTTCTGACAGCCCTGTTTGTTCTCAGCCACATAAACAGCCTGGTGAGAAAACGCTCATGCTTACTTCCACTGAAAATGAAAATTGTTTTTACTTCTTTCCATTAGGAAATGCCTACCACACAGATTGCTATGGCCTCTTCTCTTCTAAGGGCTTATAGTAATAGACAAATAAAATAGAACTGAAAAGACACCACGCAGCCTCTCTCAAATCAATAAACGAGCAATCCCCATTAGCAACAGGGTACAAGCAACATTACACAGTGTGTGGCAGGGACTCATGGGTGTCGCTTGTACACCAGTGTCCAGCCAGGAGACGTTAAGTGAGGAGCTCTTTGAAAGAAAAAAGGAAACGTGAGCAGAGTATCTGCCAAACATTATAGCAGAGCTGGGAAAAGGCTCCCAAAATGAAATAAAATGATTATAAGCTGAATAAAGCTGATCGAGTCACTTCTGTAACAGGGTTAGAGAGCGCTGATACGCACTCTTTCCTAACACCAGTGCTGAATGTTTGGTATGTGTTCTACACATGTTATCTCCTTTAATACAGAGTGATTACATTCATTTTAGCAGTAAGAAAATGGAAACAAGTGATTAAGGGACTTGTCCAATCACCAGGAAGTGATGCAACCAAGAGTAAAACCAAAGCAGTGTAACTTAAGAGTCTGTGTTCTTATGTGTCATCTCTACTAAATGGTAACTTCATGATGGCAACAACTATTAGGTCACTTATTGCTAGAGCTTTGTACAATGTCAGGCCAATGCAGGCACCTATTAAATAAGAGGCCAAAAGAAGGAATGAAAAGCAATGCTAGGGGTGGTGAGTGTGATTAAAAAAAAAAAAAAATCATGATTTTTCCCCCCTCTCTGATAAGCCAATGATCTGAAACCAACTGAGAAAACCTGACGAATAAGACAAAGCACATACATTACCTTTATGTCATCTCTTGAAGGACCCACAAGAAGAATCCAGGATTTCTGGACCGAAATCTCTAAGCCTATTATTGTACAACACATTATTCATTTTACTGGGTGGAGACTTGGATAGATAGCTTCATCTAAACTACTAGTAACAAAACATAATGAAATCACATCAGTTCGAAACACAGCTATTAGACGTTTGTAATACCTGAAAATTAAGTATTTATTTCAAGATTATAGGAATAAAAAGACCAAATATTCTAGGTTGCCTATAATGTAATGCACATAGTAATGCATTAATTATATTAATAGAGAAGTCTATCCAATTCAATTCAATAAGATCCAAAGTGTTCTAAAAAAGTACTTCCAGGGGCGCCTGGGTGGCTCAGTGGGTTAAGCCTCTGCCTTCGGCTCAGGTCATGATCCCAGGGTCCCGGGATCGAGCCCCAAGTTGGGCTCTCCGCTTGGTAGGGAGCCTGCTTCTCTCTCTCTCTCTCTCTGCCTACTTGTGATCTCTGTCAAATAAAAAAAAAAAAAAAAAAAAAAAGTACTTCCAATTCTCTCTTCAAGTTCACAAACCTTAATTCTTTAACAATAAAAAGGCTTACTAAAATAGGAGAAGAAAAAAGCTATATTGTATCCTTGCCATTATTTGGACACAACATTTCTATTTATAATATCTGGGGAGGAAGGGAGAGGAGAAGAGCTGATTGCTTCCTTATGCCTGTCAGCCCAACACCATGGGGTGTCCCTGCTTCTCAAAGGACAGTCAGAAAGAAGACTCTGCCTTGGCTGGAATGTATCTCTGACTCCAACATCTGCCAAAGAGGTTTGCTTCCAGCAGTTTATCTCCATAAAGTCAATATGAATTTTAACTTCTATTTCACCAATCCTATTTTCAGGAAAACTCCCTCAAAATATCCAACCTCCTTTAACTATAAGTGAGCAAACTCATCTAACATCTACATTTTTCCAGCGCTGGAAATCAGTGATAAATGTTTACATGGGTTCACCTACCCATAAAGGAAGTGAAAACCGCTGTTTCAACTCGAACACCACTCAGCGGAACAAATGGATTAGGAAGTTTAAAAGTTCAGTTGGCCAAAACTTCACGGTACACTTGTAGAACTGTCCTTCATGAATTTTGCACGCTACACCATCATATGCTGCAACTGTAAACTAATTACCAAGCACCTAGTAGCTGATATCTGGAATGCTTGACTTGAAGACAATTCAGCAAGGAGCTAATAATTTCAGCCGACAGTTTTCAGAAATAAGAATGATGAAATTTTCTTTGACTTCATTTCTAAATTGCCTTTTTACTTTCAGATAGTAGCACATCAGTAACGTACATAAACTAACAAAGGAGGGAAAAGAATGCATGGAGGTAGAATTCAAAGAGTTTTAGGCAAGTAAGAAATACTGAGAATAACAGGAAGCAAATATGTAACAGAGTATCAGGAAAACAAAGTAAAAACCAAACAGATGCTTAAAAAAGTGTCTAGGGGGCGCCTGGGTTGTTCAGTTGGTTAAGCGTCTGCCTTCGGCTCAGATGGGATCCCAGGGTCCTGGGATCGAGGCCCCACACTGGGCTCCCTGCTCAGCAGGTGGTCTGCTTCTCCCTCTCCCTCCTTTCCCTCCCACCCCGCTCTGCTCATGCTCTCTCACACATGCACTTTCTCTATATCTCTTTTTCTCTAAAATTAATAAATAAATAATAAATAATAATAAATATATAATAATAAATAATAAAATATATAAATAATAAATAAAATCTTTTTTTAAAAAAAAGCCTAAACCAAATTAAGAATCCTCAACTTTTCCCAGTATCTGTGCTGTGAAGGTACTTAAGAAGGCGACATAACTCAGTTTCTTAAAAGGAAGCCGTCACCACCTTATTTTCTTGGCTGCTACTTCACACTTTGCCGAAGTGTAAAACAGGATACTATTTAGAAAGGAACATGCGTATATGCACATGAACGTACAACACACACGTCTGTATATGAACACATGTGTGTGCATGGGCAGGCATATGGGTATGTATGCACAAGTATATTTTTGAAACAAGTCATGTAACTGAACATGTAATTTTTGTTCAACAAGTCATGCAACTGAAAGAGAGGAGGAAGATTACTTAATGAGACAGAACAATGGAACCTTTTCCTCCAGGTCAGGAATGATGACTGCACTGCTTCTCGATGCGGGCAAAAACTCCGTAACACCAGCTGCTGCCATAGGTAGTATGGCTAATTAAGATTTAATGTACTTTTCTGCTTCAACAATTAAAGGGGAGGGACTGCAGGGAACCGTTTCATATTGCCAGGCAAATTATATGATGGTTAGAAAAGTGAAAATAAACTCGTGCAAAATATTCCTGTCTTCCTGCATTTGTCGGAAGTACATGTGCGCTTCTGAGGAAGCCCCCTTCTCCTTTTCGTTTGGAGTTTAAAATGTACCTCGTAGACTTTAGCGTTTCCAGAGTTGGGTTTGAGACACACCAGATGTATGACTATCGAGAAAATCGCTGTTTAATGGAATAAGAAGAAGAGCTCCTGGAGCCTGGGAGCCATTTTATTACTGTGTGATTTAGCAGTGTCTAACAGAGATGGCAGGTTTTATCATGCACCTTTAGCTACTAAATTCACAGAACAAACAGAAGGTTTACCAGGGGAGGGAGAGAGTGATCAGACTCTATCCTCTAGTTACTCTTCCCCTAGAACAGCATGTGTTGTCTAAAATTGCTAAGGGAACCTGGGAGCTCATAAGGCAAATCAAGTTCTAGCCAAATGTCTTCTTTAATATCCTATACTACAACCTCCCCAGTAAATAAAAAGTTTACATGCAGACATCCATTATATGGATGATCAAATATTCACATTAAAATGAAGTACAATGAGGTTAAACTTGGCGATTTAATTATCGTGCTGAATTCTTATTAAGCACATAAGTAGTCTGACTGCATGATGCTTTTGTTTGCATATTACAATTGATTTTAACACATTCCATAAATTCCAATGAGGAAGAGGAAAGACAGATTTGTCCTCCAGTTCTCCTTCTGCCTATAATTTAAAGAAACGGTTACATTATTAGACATTATTTTCTCCTCGAAATGGTATAAATACCTGCCATTTATAGCTAACTATTCAGCCAACGAACCAGATCCAAAAGGAAAATTAATAAAGAAGGTACCGAGATGTAGGGAGGAAAAGAAAACGCTTAAATGAGTATGAGATCAGAAATAATAATTTAAGCCCCAGTGTAACATTTCCCTATAGGAACCATTCTCATTCCTTTTCAGAAAAGCGGAATTTAGTGCAGGAGAAAGAAAATTTGATTGACAGTGCACACAGTTAGATTCTGGTCCCACCTCTGTCATTTACAGGCTAATGTAACTTTGGATAAATCAAAAACCTTCCAGGGATTTGCCTTACAGACTTCAAACCAAACAGCAACTTCTTATTCCCTACAGATGATGCAGTAAAGTCGGGGAGGTGGGGGGAGGGGGTGGGCAGCTGATGATATTCCCATGATTTCCACAGCAACCAAACCGATGTCAGTCCAGTATGAAGAATCCTTTGTAGTATCAGGGCAAGTAAAGAGACTGGCTACGACAGGTGGACATCTACTAAAAAGTGTGCATCTCCGCTACATAGCAAGGTGGAAAGCAAAACGCACTTGAAAAATTCAACTGCTCCTTCTAGGCTTCCTCTTCTTTCTCCAGTTGGGACTAACACTAAAGTCTTTCCCTTTAAGGGAAGCAGCGGACATTTCCAAGGATAACTTGACTTAAGGCTTCAGCTTTTCAAAAGCTAATCAAAACTGTTGTGGGGGGGGGGGGGATATGTGTACAGGTGGTAGAAAAAAACAATCAAAACTCTCCGAGATGATGTCTGTGAAGGGGGAGTGGAGGGCAGTGGAGGGGACGGGGACACGGCGGGAGGCAACTCTCTTTACATCTTTGGTTGTCAAGCCTTCCATGTGATAAGCACAGGGAAAGAAAGTGTCCACGGCTCTGACGCGGGGCTGAACTGACTTGAGAATCAGGGCTTGTATACTTCAAGCCTACCTCCACTACTACTAACTCAATATTTAATGTTGGCAAATCACGTAACATGCTTCCCGTGCTTCTGTATCTGTACTGGATTCTATTCACAGGGTAACTGGCCACTTCCATGGGGGCCTCTACGGGAATCTATACTTCACTGCACTTTCAGAAAGGTAGCAAACAGAGGAGTTCTTCCAAAGGTTCTGTTGTACAAAAATAAAAATTCTGTCCTCAACTGGACTTCTTATTGGCAAAAAGGAGAAAAAACAAACTGTTCACGCAAAAGACAACAGCATTTTAGAAAGTCAACCGTGCTACCGAAGGTGTTAATTTCTTAATACGTCTCCAAAGCAATTACCATCAAATGGACGGGGGAATGAATGAAATGACCTTTGCGGTCTCTTCCAAAACCGAAGACCCCATCCTCATGAACCACACTATGTGAAGTACGGAAGGCAACCCCACATTAAAAATTGCCCGAAGTGTTTACAGCAGAAAAGATAAAAAAGAATGGATACTTGATCTGGCAGAAACGATTATCCTTTCTTGATTATATACTTCTGTATAATATATAAGTTACTAACAATCTATAAAGGGAAAACATTTATCCAGATGTTATTTGTGTACATATTGGAAGACAGGAAGACAGGTACAGCAATGCTGCCAAGCTTTATTTAGAACATCATCTGTCACACTAAAACAATATCCATTATTGGTTAGGTTTTTAGCGTCTTCTTGATAAATTTGAAAATTAATAACATGATACCCATACACATAATTCAGAATATACTATATTAGCTATTTCTCCAAACATTATATTAGACTGGGACGAGCCATTCATACATGCATGCATATTTCTGTGACTAGTAACAGCATGAGGGATGTTTGAAAACAGCATGAAATACACAATTTATAGCCATAAATAGTGAACTCTCTTTCTTAAAGTAAGCCAGTGCAGTATCAATTCTGTAACCATGACCCCTTAACATCCTGGGATAATCACCTACATGAACCAAAGCAGGCATGGGAGTAGTAAGAGATTTTGCTGTTTAAGTTTTTTATACTAGAAATTCATCCTTACAGCTCTGCATACCTAAAATTGTTTATCCACCAATTTATTATCATTGACAACAAAGCAGTGGAAAGTGGAAAATAGTTTTTGCAAATATGCAGAAGTACAATTCCCCTAAATTCTCTGAATACAGAGAGCCTAGAAAAATAACCATCTGCACTGTATATTACTGATAAAACCAGGGACAAGAGATCCGCTTGACCACCCACTATGTGGCCTGTGCATTTATCCTGGCCTATCTGTGTAGCTTTCGTTGAGATCAGGGTTCATAATAATACATAGTCTCTAATTCAGGAGAATTCTTTGCCTGCTTACCGTAACCACATTTCCTCATACTGAGTCAATCAGCCCACCACCATAAAGGGCCACAAGTTAGGACAGGGCTTTTCAAGTTAAACATATGAATACACAACCAAAATGAACAACCTTGAAATTTCATTTGTAGCTTAATTAAGGCTCCAAGTTAAGCGGCCCCCAAAGCAAGCCACATGACTGTAATACAAGTTCATACAGAGCAGTTAGAAGCTTCTGTGCATATACTTTATACTAGAATTTATGAAGCAGATTCTGAACCTGACTTGACTGCCTGCCCCTCACATAAGGTACAACTAGATATAACTGAAAAACACAGCAAATAGAGGCCAACTCCATCGAAGAATGAGTTCATATTACAAAAATGTATTTTCTTCAAGTTGAAAAAAAATTTCTCCATAGAACCAATGTCATGAACAGCAGTTAGACTTCCAGACTCTTTTGTAAAATTTGATGTGAGCCTTGATATAGTGGAACTATGGAACCACAGTGAACTCTTCATTCTAGGTAGTTGGGGACCACCTAGAAACAGGGGTGGCTAGGGCCAAGTGCTTATTATTACTGCTGTCGTGGGAATAATATTAGCTCTCACCTACTGAGTAACCACTGTGTGCTCAGCATTGTGATTCAAAGCCACACTACGAGATAGGTTATTATTTCCATCTTACAGATTTTTTAAAAATCAAGCTTTGAAAAATGAAATGACTTGCCTAAAGTCATACAGCTGGGAAGTGGAAAAGTCATATCCAGATCCACATGGCCTCCAAGGTCCATGCGGTCTGCCACACCGTGACACAGCCACACTTCAAAATACAGACTTTCCTTCCCACAGCCCCAGTCCCCAATCCTCCCATACAGGTGATACATGAAAGAAACTATTCGATCTAATGTACACTGAACTTAAGTAACTAAACCCTACCAGAAGCAGTGTTTTCACCTTTTAAAAAGGAGGTAACTTAAGTGACTTCAAGGATGGCATAGTAGATAGGGAAATAAAAGTAAGAAGGGCAGCTTGCCATGGGCAGTAGACCAGCCTTCCAGAAGAGGACATGTATACTTTCTTCCTGTTATCTGTTTTTTGGGGGTTTTTGTTTTGTTTTGTTTTCTTTTAAGTATCACTCCTCCAACCTACCAGCATACTATCAATCATGTCGCCTCCCCACCCTCCAAACCCAGTGGCCCAGGAGAACCAAGGAATGTACTTCACATTCTCTGGAGATTTTTAATCGTCCCTTGGGCAAACAGTCATTCACACTGATGTGAAATCTGGGACTGTGAGAATGAGATACCTCTGGGCGAGAGCAGCCCATGGACAGCACCTGCCTGAGAATAAAGCCCACAAGAGGAAGGCAGCCCTGAAGGGTGCAGCGACAGAGCTGTGGTGATGTTACATGAAGCCCTGAATCCTGCCCTGACTGAGGCTAGAGATTCACCTCTTTTTTCATAGTTGCTACCTGAGCTACTAAGTTGTGACTCAGTTAATTTGTGTTAGGTCTCCGACGCTAGCGCCCAAAAGAAGGCTGACGAAGATTTCCAAGAGTCTTGAGGCCATCCTCTATCAGCATGTTCATTAGTTCTTTGCTTTCTCCCCTCTATTACCCAATGAGGAAAAGCAATTTCAATTTCAGCTCCAGAATGATGACTGAAGGGTAAATACAGGCATACGGAATGGGGCTGGAACAGTTAAAGGCAGTGTTTGTAGATAGATTTTCCTACTTAGAGTATCTATGTACAAAATCTGGAAGGAGCGGGACTCTCAGCCATGAAGTCCTATTTTCAGTCATGATGTCTGACAGAAAACCACAATGTTACAATGTCAAAACTGTAGAAAGTAATATAATAAGGCAACAAGACAGTATAAGAGGTAGGGAAATGTTTATGACAAATCAAATATAATCCAGCAAATGTTTGTAATTATGTTTGTTTAATGTGATTTGTTAAAATACACATTTTACATGACAGACATAGTCTTTGTAAGTTTTCATTTCCCACCTTACATTTTACAGATTTAAATCATATGAAAGTAGAAATGCAGCCACTTCAAAGTTTTATAGAATTTAAGGTTTGAATTTTCATGCTCATCTCTTTCTGGATTGGTATGTCGCTTTTGAGTATTAGCTGCTTTTCCTTATTAATATTTCAGATCCAATTTTTTATATAATTCAGATATAAATAAAAAGTTGTAAAGTGTGGTAGCAATGTATCATGATACCAATTCAAGATGATTTAGCATTCCCACTGCAAAGAAACTACAACTCTTGATTGCCAAGGACAGAAAAACTAACCCAACTGGCAAAGGTAAAAAGGTAATCTATTGTCTCATAGGACTATAAGTGTAGAAATAGGGATCGCTTTAGGCCTCACCAGGTTTAGGCCTCAAAATATATCATCAGGACTCAGTTTCTCTCTGACCACTTCTTAGTTCTAGTTTCTGGCATGTTGGCCTCCTTCTCCTTGCTCAAAGATCCTGCAGCCATCTTTCAAAGTATACTGATAGGTACTTAACCAATCTGGACCAATGAGCGTGTCCAAGGAAGCGCAATGTGTTGACCGCTGATTGACGGAGCTCACATCCACTGTCTGAGACAGTGGGTGGCTTCGGCCTGACCCTCAGAAAGGGAAAGCGATGGATTCCTCAAAGGAAAATCAAAAGGATGTTTTTCAGAATGTCAGGAATACATGCCCAATACAAATAATGTCTTTTCATAATAAAAATGACGTGTGAGGCACCTGGGTGGCTCAGTCGTTAAGCATCTAACTTTGGCTCAGGTTATGATGCTGGGTCCTTGGGATTGAGCCCTGCATCGGGCTCCCCGCTCAGCAGGAAGTCTGCTTCTCCCTCTCCCACTCCCCCTGCTTGTGTTCCCTCTCTCTCTGTGTCTCTCTCTGTCAAATAAATAAATAAAATCTTTAAAAAAAATGATGTGAACAATAACACCTACCAAAAAAATGCCTTAAGTTTTTTGGTGTGCTTAAAAACTAGGAACATTTTCTTGAAAATAGTATTCATTAGGCTTTCACTGCTGTTTCCTTCTGATATCATGACTTAAAGCATCAAAACTTCTATTTTCCATTCCTCAAATTCCCTTTTACACTGTACACTAAAATCCAGGTTTTTGACAGCTGTGGATGTTTAAAAAAAGAAAAAAAATGATCTATTTACAAATAGAGATTGAGACCAACTTTTGCCAAAAATAATTGTACCAATGCAGAGAACTTAGGCAGAAAGGGATACAAAATGATGAAGCTGAAGAAACAGGCTTGGGAACAAGCTGGACCTGAATGACACGAGGAAGCCAAAATCATGGTGAAGGACAGATTGGCCTCAGAAGCCTCTGCTGAAAATGCTAGAACCATCACTGCTGACCAGCAGTGCCCCAACTGTGTGGCAATGAGGGCCTCAGCACTTAGAGTAAACCCTAACCTAGAATGAGCCCTTAATAAATGTAATTTATTATTCTCCTAAAAGCAGAATTTAAGTAATTATGCAGCAAGTTTTCACCGTGATCCACTATGACTGAAAGATCATCATTAAAAAAGAACACAACAAAGACAATTTCCCAAATCACACAATTATTGGTAGAAAGTAAGCAAAACGGATTATTCTAAATCAACTCTTTGGCTCTAATTTCAGCAGAAAGAATTCCTTAAAAATAAACTCCACCTCCTCCCCTGGAGGTACCCTGCCTGTGCAACATGCTTTATTTAAGTCAAGCGGGCTTAATAATACAATCGATAAACCTGGGAGACAATCAAAGTTTGACTTCTGGGGTAGGTTATGGCAGGTCATAAACAAGTCATGTCTTTCCCCACCATGAGTACATCTGGTCAAGTAGTCAGTCACTTACTGCAACATGTGCATCTAGGTTGATTTCCAGTATGGCTGCTGGAAACTGACGGAGTCAATATTCTGCCGTCAGTGACAGGAGCATGTGTGAGCTCAAACCTACAGATTCCTGTCCAGACTATGGAGCTGTATACTCGGCGGGAAAAAAGCTGTCACCTGGCTCCTATACTGCCAAACTGCTTTTGTGGTTCGAGGATAAAATCCATTATTATTCTCTTAGAATTCTACCCCCAACACAGAGCTATAATTTAAAGAAAATGAAGTATAAGATGTAAAGGAAGCATTTAAGAGGAAAATTTGGCTTACAATGTACAGTTGTTTTCATTAAAGTACAAGTACTCGGAAGCCAGCAATTTTATTTATAAAAAAGTTTTGTTTAAAAAAAAAAAAGAATTTAATTACTACAATATGTTTTCTCAGCTCAGTTAAAGCCAAACTACAGTCATTTCTACATCTCTGTTGTTGAGTTTGAATTAGAATATGTAATACATATATTAACATGTAAATGTTAATATATGAAGTAATTAAGAGATCATGTAATCTACTTTGTAGAGACAGCCCAAATCCTATCACTATTCTTTGTCATATTCGTACCTAGATAGGTTGATGGGGGATATATATATTTTTTATATCAATGAAGTAGTTGTGCCAATAATATAAAGGTTACTTTTAAACACTAAACTAACTTCTACTCTAATGCTATTTACTAATCCATAAAATGTGGCAGAAATCTCTGCATACAGGTTTAACATTCGATAGTATTTAAATACACACACTGTCATTTGTTTGTAAATGAGAATTCCACAAAACAAATACACTGTCACTGCTATCTGCTCCTACAGATATTCACTAATTTATGTTCTATTTTAGCTGTCAGTTCTTAATTATAAAGGTTTGGTAACATTTAATGGACAAGACCAGGAGAAGCTGAGGAAAGTCTGATATGTTTAGAAAAAAAGAGAATTTTTAGGGTCTCTTCTGGAGATATGTATTTCTAAACTGTTTCTGAAGCATATTTTTTCGGTTTTTGGAAACTTGAGTCATTTATCTCTATCTTAACTTCTCATCTGGGCATAGACTGAATAGTACTCAATGAATGTGACTTAATTAAAAATGCCACAAGAGGGGTACCTCGGTGGTTCAGTCGGTTATACTGACAGACTCTTGATTTGGGCTCGGGTCACGATCTCAGGGTTGAGGGATCGAGCCCCAAGTCGGGTTCCATGCTCAACGTGGATTCTGCCTGTCCCTCACCCTCTGCTTCTCTCTCCTGCTTGTGCTCTTTCTCCCTCCCTCTCTCTCAAATAAATAAATACAATCTTTAAAAATAAAAAAAAATGCCACAAGAAACAAAATACTCAACTTTCTAATAAAAGTTTGAAACTTTTACATATTTCTAGTTTTTTTTTTAAAAAGGCAGAAGGTAGAAGACCATAAGGAAAAAGTATGTATACCGTGCAGCCGTTACACACTACCTGAGTTCGTGGCACTACTGGCTCAGTAAACTCCAGTAGAGAAACTAGTGGTTTCACTTCCACTTAAAACTTACTATTCTGCCAAGGAAAACGAGGTCTCACAAGGTCAAAGACATACTGATCTACTGAGCCACGGAGAGATTATGTTGTTCCTTTCCTCAGTCACTTCTTAACGAAGTATTTCTTGGGCTCCTTAGGAGTGATGGGTCCCATGACTAATGAGATCCCTGTTCTCTAGAAGCCACATTAAAAGACATGGGAAGAAAGACACTAAATGAATGGTCATGAATGTGACAAGGAATATGAAGAGGGTATAAATGAAGCAGGAAGAGAAAACCAGGTCAGGCTGGATCAGGGGAAAATCTCTCTCAGGAGATGACATTGGACAACTGAATAGTAAGCCTGAGCAGAAGTGTTTTCCAGACAGAAGGACCCTAATCTGTAAAAACCCAAAGAGGAAGGACAAAGCGTGCACGACTGGAAAGGAGGAGCAGAACGTAAGGTGAGGGATAGGAGACTCTCTTGCGCGCTAATAAGAAGCTGCTAAACATTATTAATCAGGAAAGCAAAACAAATTTGCAAAAACCGTTTTGGTTATAAGAGCAGAAACTGGGCAGACCATGAAAATGAGCCTGGTTTAAATAAAAGTTTGTGAGATGAGAGTGAGGGCTATGGCTCAAACAGCAGACACATCTGTTACTTCCATTTGATGCTTGGATTCATTTGAGCAGGGTTACATGTTGTCCGTAAGAGGCCAAGAGAGAGGAAGACAGAGGATGGAGCACAGGGAGGCCACTCAGATACCCGGAAGGCATGGCAGCCAGAGCTCAGGATATTACAAGCAGCTCACCTGCCCAATGTGCTATTTACTTTATAGCACTGGATGGCAGAGGGAAGTTAGATGGATTCGCCCAGAGTCAGAGTTCTTGCAGCTGGGTGTGGGCGAGAGCAGTGAGGAAGGAGCTTTAGAACTCTGAAGAGAGAGTCAAGTGATGGGTCCGAGTCCAAGGTGGATAAAGAAGAAAAGGAAAATAGGAAGAGTCAACTTAAGAGATGCCAATAAAGGCAGCGAGGAGGAAGGAATCAGCAGTAAGGTGTGTGAACAGTGTTTGTATGTCAAAGTTAGGACATGTCTGAGAATGGCTGGACATGTGTCTCTATGTGGATGCCCCCCTGTGCAGGTAAAGAGGTCAAGGACTGTCCCACCAGGAACCCCCTCTTTGCACAGGGCCCTTGTCATCTTGTGATGCTTTTTGGCTGAGAACTCTACCAAAAAAACAGCCAGGAAAATTCCTACCTCCATCCCCTCTCCCTGTGCCACCCATTCCCACAAACTTGAAAAGGCCAAGGTGGAGTGAGACCTGAGAGAGAGGGAAGTCGAGAAACAGAGTACATGAGCCTGCTTTTGGTTTTTCAAACTTTCTTGAAAAACACCGACCTTTTTGCTCAATCAGTATCTTTCTTCCATGAAAATACAAAAGGTAAAACTGAAAAGTTTAGCTGCTCTGCTAGAAAGGAGGACCTGGGGGCCTGTGAAACTACCCTTGCTCAAGCTCCTCCCTCCCAGATCCTTGCGTCTAGCCGCCACTTACCACCCCAGAGCACAAAGTCACCTTCTGTTCAAGGCAAACAAAAATACAAAAATTCCACGCCCTTTTATTTTTTTTTCTTAACGATTTTATTTATTTATTTGAGAGGCAGAGATCACAAGTAGGCAGAGAGGCAGGCAGACAGAGAGGGGGGAAGCAGGCTCCCTGCTGAGCAGAGAGCCCGATGCGGGGCTCGATCCCAGGACCCTGGGAACATGACCTGAGCCGAAGGCAGAGGCTGTAACCCACTGAATCACCCAGGAGCCCCTCCATGCCCTTTTAAAACACACATCCTTCTTGGGATCATTTAGGATGAGACAATATAGAGGCCTATGGGCACAGAGCTCTAGGGACTCATGGAGAAACTTTTTAAAAAATCTCCCTTTCCTTATTTAGCAATAAACTATTTGTCTTTGGGGAAAAATCTAGGTGTGCCAAGTGCTTCCTCCGGCATTTTCTGGACGTAACTGCATTCAATTCTCTTTCAATTCTTGTCAGGAAATCATATCATTTCCATTTTGCAAAACAGGAGGCTGAAGCCTGGAGAGGTCAAAGTAACTTGCCCACAGTTACAAAGCTATTAACTGAAGGGGGTCAGGATTTGAAGCACCTGATCCCAAACCCCCAAGTCCATTCATATCACCTTGCCTCCAACCTCATAAATGTTACACTGTTCCTCTATTACCATTTATATATAAAATTCCCAGCTATAGGCACAGAGAATGCTTTCTCATACATAACATTAAGAACAGCTCAACCCTTGAGAATTTCTCATATAACTGTTTCTCAGTCCTAGCACAGAACACAGTCACGTTAACAGACCTTCACTCAATCGGGTTTTTTTAGTAAATAGTGGTGCTCCCCACTGCTACCAGAGTGAAAGGCGATGTTGTTTCCTCAGTCTTCATTAAGTCCTAATCCTACATGCCCATGATTGATGAGGTTCCATCCTAGGAGTTAGGGTAAACCAATATGATTCTCCAGAAAGGCTGGTGGAGAAGAAACTGCAACCACTGAGATGTGTCTGTGTAAAAGGGACAGAGATCATGGAAATAAATATTTGAGAAGATAAACACCAAATTACAGGATTGTGACAAAGAGAGCCCAAGTCAATTCAAATTACTTTAGAGGGAAGTTGATTTTATTTTATTTTTAAGAAGATTTTATTTATTTGTCAGAGAGAGAGAGAGAGAGAGAGAGCGAGAGCAAAAGAGTGAGCACAAGCAGGGGGAGAGGCAGGCAGGAGGAGCAGGCTCTCTGCTGACCAAGGACCCCAGCCCCGCAACCATTTAGGACTTGATCCCAGACCTTGGGATCATGACCTGAGTCCACCAAACACTTAATTGATCTGACACTTAACTGACTGAGCCACCCAGGCATCCCGGGAAGTTGATTTTAATCAAGAGCTTCAGAAAAAAGAGAAGAGGGAAGGGAAGAGAAGGGAAGGAAAGGAAGAGGGGAGAAGAGGAAATGAAATGAAATGAAATGAAATGAAATGAGAAAAGGAAAGAGAAAAGAAAAGAAAAGGAAGAAAACAAGGAAGGCAGGTCAGATACATAGTTAGGGAAACTAAAGTATGGATACAAAATTAGGGAGTGAATACAGAAAAACTGATCTGCTGGCTAAAAAACTAGATTAACTATGGAGAAGATAGAGAGGTCTGTCATTTTTCTGCATGTGATTACAATACTAAGTACATCTACTGGACTTCCAGAGATAAATCCAAGTCAAATGAGGTCCTGGGCTCCCTCATCTGTCATCCATAAAACTTTTTTCAATAGTCCTTGACAGTATTTTTTCTCAAAAGCATCATGAACTCAATCCTTTAGTATGTGGAATTTAGGAACAACATGGTCAACCACAAATTAACTTTAAAGGAGAGAATGATCAAAATAATTAAAGTCTACAAAACGTCTAAGAGGAAGTTATATTGGCTTAAATTAATGCCAGTATTCTCTGTAAAGCCTGGGAAGAGAGAATCTTCCAGATGTTCTCCCCCATCTCTGACGATCAGCACTATCACTACTCAGGTCCAGCCTTGCTGGGTACTGACAGCAGTAACGGTAGAGCCAGCACCTCAGGCCCCACAGATGAGCCACTCTGTAGATTATCAGCTTTCCAAAAACCCCTAAACTGACTGCAAAACTTATATTCATTCACCAAGTATTTACTAAAAGCCTCCTATGCATCTGGCACTGTGCTCAGTGTGATGAACATCCTGGTGAACAGAACAGACATGGTCTATTTCTCTCTAATGTAAAAGACCAGGGTTCCCAAAGAATGAAGCTTTCTTTTGCAAGAAAGTCACAAGTTGAAACCACCTGCTACTCTGGAAGTCTTTACCCTTATTAATTTCAAGGAGGCCTATCATTCACTCCTGTAAGGATATGGATTATTTAAGTCCTTCTAAATAAGGACATAAAGCACTGAGAAATATCACATTAAAAATAAAAACAAGATTGATTCTATTTTAATGAGTTCATATTCTATGTAGTCATTGAAATTCACAGCCATAAGCTGACTAAACCCAGATTTTTAAACTACTTAGGCATTTAAAGTTTATTCTCAAGGAGTTTGCTAAAATCTTTAGGTTTTAGATCCTCTAGTAACTTGTTTTCTGGCATCATCCCTTTAGCATCCCTCATGAATATTAACATTTCGTATTTTAACAATAATGTTAGATGTTCTGTGTCTATCATAATTATTTTCTGTATTATCTGATGAGCCAATGGCCCCTCTCACCAACAATCTCTTGATGATTACGTATTTTAATTTATTATTTTCACTTACCTTCTAGACAGTCTACCTTTTTCCACTTGGCTTGAGTTAAAATACCTTTTTACTTGACTTTCTAACCTTTTAATCTTTGTGGGGGTCAAAGTACTTTAAATCCCCCCAAACAGATAGCTTTTTCTAAATCCTTAATAGCCCTGGTGCTTCCCTAGAATTCTGCTTATTAGGCTCCCTAAATTTTATTTTATTTTATTTTATTTTTTAAAGATTTTTATTTATTTATTTGACAGACAGAGATCACAAGTAGGCAGAGAGGCAGGCAGAGAGAGGAGGAAGCAGGCTCCCCACCGAGCAGAGAGCCTGAAGTAGGGCTCGATCCCAGCACCCTGGGATCCTGACCTGAGCTGAAGGCAGAGGCTTTAACCCACTGAGCCACCCAGGTGCCCCCCTAAATTTTATTAACATTTGAGAGATATCCTGAGTTTCTTAGTAATAATTAAAGTTTCCTCTCCATGTAATTTTACCTTAATGTAGTAATAATTTTAATCACCTCCACTGACCACTTCGTTAACCAAACTCTCTCAAAACAGAGCTGAGCTCCCCCAACCCTAAACCCACAACTCTTCCCCATTTTTCATACACAACACTATCACTCACCCATTTACAAAAGCCAGAAAGCTAAGGATTGCCCTTAATTTCCCTCCTCCTCCCTTCCCCTCACCTCCTGGCTCCCAAACCCAAATATATAAGCAGGCTAGTCCACTTCCAGTTATTAGAATAAAGAATTTTAATCTTGCCTCATACACACTGAATTGTCCCTATAAAAGCAATGTTCCTCCCTCCTTCTAAAGACCTGGTTCCTTCTCTTTTTTGGGTTTCAACTTCAATCTCATCCATTTCACCGTAGCTAACATAGCTTACTTTCTGATCTTCTCAATCTTCTTTCTCTTGTGTGTGCCCTTCATCTGACAAGCAGCATGCGGCAACCATGTAATTTGCTTGTATACCTGTTAGTGTCTCTATGTGGCCCCCAGGAGAATGTGAGTCCCACGAAGGCAGGAACCACCTCTGTCTTCCTTTTTACCTCCTGCTCTAAACATGCCTGCCTCGTGTTAAATGTTTAGTAAATATGTATTGAATAAATTAATAAATATGTTTAGATGAAGAAATGCTGAGATGCTGGTCAGTTCTATAATACATACAACTGTGGTAAACAAGACCACGGATGCTAGAGATTAAAAATAACTTTCTTGCATTAGAGAATCCTCATGCACATTCTCAACTTAATGACTTCAAATGGGTCTTCCCTGGACCAGCATACCAGGATCACAGTGCTTTTTTAAAAGGATGGGTTTCCAACAATGCTGAGTTCAACTGAACAGACTCCCTGTTTCCTTATTTCTTTATGTGGATTTTCATGATAAAGCATGCTTGATGCTTTTTAACTCTGTGACTACGTAGGTTTAAACTACTCTGATTTCTACTAATTTCTTACACATTAGTTACAAATCATTAGCTTGGTTTAATTTACTTTATATTGCTATTTCATATACTTGCAGAAGATGACGGATACAATGCATAACCATGGTCTGTAATAAGAACACTGATAAATAAACATCCACAGCATAAAAGTCACCTTTTAGAAGTCACAAATACAACAGCTAAACACCGGACTTCCACATACTACAACATTTTCAAAGATTTCACTTTATTCAATAGACAAGTACCCTTGAGAAATAAAATGTGATTAAAATAGATGCATGGCAAGAATAATAAAGATTTATCAACAAACATTTCTCAATTTTCTCCTCAAAATGAAAGCAAAAAAAAAAAAAAAAAAAGTCTTTCATATGCCAAGAATAAAAATGTAGTCAAGAGCTCACAGGATACTATAATATACATAACTTCGCTAAATGTCCTTGAATGAAAAGAACTGATTTTAAGAAAACAGTTTTAAAAATTCATTTTTTTAACCAGGGAAGTTTTCCCCTTTTCTTTTTCATTTTTTTTTTAAATTTAAATTCAATTAGGCAACATCTAGTACATAATTAGTTTCAGATGTAGAATTCAATAATTTATCAGTTGCATATAGCACTTAGCGCTCATCTTTTTTTAATTTTAGTTTTATTAAATTTGTTTTTCAAACAACCTTTTAGATGAAAGGCCACAAACAGATAAAAGCTAATGATTTCTCAAACGTTTATGAATTAATTGCTAATAGAAAATGTCACAATAGACTGTACTCTCATTTAGACAAGTATTATTACAACTGTGAGGCACCACTAGCGTGTTGTATGACAAGTAAATCCATTATTCAAAAAATAATACAGGAAAAAAACTGAACTGGAAAAAAATGCCCATTTCTTACATTTTCCTCTATCTTGGTGACCTAGGATCTAAACAAAAGGTAAATGAACAACTTAATCGGAGACAGGACCTGGTGAACACGTTAACAATGTGTTCTAGGCAAAAGAGAAATGACAATGACAAATGAGGTATACTATTGCTATGAGATTTAAAGCATATCCATAATGGGTTTTTCCCAAAGACTTATTTATTTATTTGAGAGAGAGAGAGAAGAGAGAGAGAGAGAGAGCACACACAAGTGAGGAGAGGGGCAGAGGGAGACAGTCTCAGGGAGACTCCCTGCTAGGCGTGGAGCCTGACGTGGGGCTCCATCCCATAACCCCTGAGGTCATGAACTGAGCTGAAATCAGGAATGGGATGCTCAACCGACTGAGCCACCCAGACGGCCCCATAGTGATTTTCATAAACTCGAATATAAGTAGCCTTCCATTCAAAATTTTTCGTACATATGACTGAGAAACATACAGAAAACACCTAATGGTCTCTAAGGGTACATAGCAGGTAAACTGCTTATTAACCCTAAATTAAAATGCAAAAACTTCATTATTGGCTGTCCAAAGATATGGCAAACTCTCAAATGAAAACCTAAAATCCTATTTTAGGTTAAATGTTAATACACTTAGAGTTAAGCCTTCATTAGCACTCAGTATGTAATCCTTTTAATATCAAGAACAACAGGAAAAGCTTCCTTAGTCCTTATTCCTTGAGTTGGAGTGTATTTAATTCTATTTCAAAGCTGACTCACCACTGCACAATGTATGTTAAAACACGCATGAAGTTAAACAGCATTATAACTCTATTACAATAGCTGCTTTACCCAAAACCCACCTTTCAGATGCTCCCTGTTAGTTTCTCTTCCTCCTCTTCAGAGACACTGTCATTTCTTTATTCTTGGTAGATTCTATGGTCCTATTTATCTTGTAAGATTTACTGAATGTACTTGGGTGTCAAGCACTGATAGTAGAATGCTAGCTAAGCATTCTACTGTCTTGATTCAATGCTTGCAGTACTCCCCACCAAAGATCTAGGTACTATAACTACTGCATTTTACAAAGGAGAAAAACCAAGTCTTGAAAAAAGATGACTGATCCAATGGAACAAAGCTAACTGGAGATACAAGATGGCCTTCACTCTAGGTCTATGTGGGACCAAAGTCTGTAACTTTGCTCACCACTGCTCACCACTCTTAACATTTTTTATTCATTCTTTTCTGTCTCCTTTTTAGCTCCTCTACTTTTCCCTCCCCCTACGTTGTAGGTAACATCTCCGACTTCTTCTTCACCCTTATTTCTTTAGTGTGCTCCTATCTCCTGACACTTCCAACACAATCATATAGACAAGATCCTAAAATCTCTCTTTTGGCCCTTTCACTTCAATGGTCTATTCTCAAATCCCAAAGGGACACATTCAGTTAGATGACCTCATATTGTCCCCAAACTCAGCACAGATGATTTCCAAAACTCTTTACAACTTAATTTTAATTTTTTTTAAAGATTTTATTTATTTATTTGACAGACAGAGATCACAAGTAGGCAGAGAGGCAGGCAGAGGGGGGGGGGGGGGGGAAGCAGGCTCTCCGCTGAGCAGAGAGCCCAACATGAGGCTACATCCCAGGACCCCAGGACCACGACCTGAGCCAAAGGCAGAGGCTTTAACCCACTAAGCCACCCAGGCGCCCCATACAACTTAATTTTAATTTTTACACAAAAAACTCAATACACATTAGTCCTTATTCAAGTTATTTTATTTCTGTCCATGGAAATACCATTCTTCTACACTCTTCGACCCTTTACTCTCATTAGAAAACTATAATCTAGGGCTCTTGTTTTCCCCTCCTAGAAGCACCTTTTGGGTTTGAATTTTCTGCTTCATTCCTACTGCCACAACCTGATACCCCAGCTTACCCTGTCTTCCTGCCCTTTGAATTCTCTTACTTCCATCCTTCCTGTTCACCACATGGACTGATCTTCCCAAAACAAAATTTTTACCAAGTCTTTCCATTTGAGAAATCCATGAAAGTACCCCAATGTCCACAATGTAAAAATCTAGCTGGTCTGAAAGGGCTCCTTAATCCAAAAATCTACTTGGTCTGAAAGGGCTCCTTAATCCAACCCCAGGTTACCAACAGTCTCTACTCTGTGCCTTCTACTCTCATAAGGCTGTTCCCTTCTTTGCTCTTCCCCTTCTGGTGTCACTCCATCATGGAACATCCGCTCTTCTGTCCACAACCAAACCCTACCCTTCAAGGACTCACTTCTTCTTTGGTCTTGAACCAAGCCCACCCATACAGATTCACAGCTACTTACGAACAGAAAGGACTACAAAAAGCCTCTGGTCAGGGAACGTTGGTTCTACTTCTGTTTCTGACATTAACCAGTTCTGGTGACTTGGGGCACGTTTCTGAGGTAAGACCTACTCTAGACTTCTGTTTCCTCATTAGTATAATGAGAAACTGAATTAGATTATTTCTAAAAGCTCCCTTGGTTTGAAAATTCTTTAAACTCCTACAATATTTACTGCCTTAATCCTTCAACACTTAATCATGCATTAGTTTTCATCTATATTTAATCTTCTTTACTAGGTTATATTTAATCTTCTTTACTAGGTTATAAACTTTGTCAAGATAAAAGTTATGTATTAGATGCTTTTGGGAACTCAACAAGACATAGCATAAGAGGATCCTTAATAAATACACAGGACTGATTACCTTTGACAACTCTTCTATTTACATCAAGCAATGTAAATAATGCAATAACTTTTTAAGTCATAAAGCCTTAGAATAACTATGTCATAATTTTCAAAATCATGAAATTAGGATATGGGAGGCAGTTTGTTTTGATTTTTAAAATTTCCCTTCCTTTTGTTTTCCTCAATTAATGTGTATGGCAAATGACAAAGCAGGAACTTAGAATTTCTTTTTAGGAAGCCTGTAAGAACACTTTTGCTAATACTTAGCTATAATCAGTATTTCAGAAAATTATTCTGTGGCAAGAGTGGCAAACTCTAACTTAGCTCATTCAGCAACTTCTATAGCAAAATACTGCTTTTTTCATATTGATTCCCTTTCAGCTATTTTATTTTAGTTATGGGATCATGAAATTACATGGATAAACAAGGCCCAGAAAGCATGATGAATTACATTTAAAAACATGCTTACTTTGTTACAAAGAGTATCTGGACTTCCAGGCGCATTATAGAATAACTTAGTAGAATATTAATACAGAATAACACAACTGAGTGATTAAGGCATATGATATTATGTTTTCAAACTCTCAGGAATGGAAGATAGTTTCTATGAGTATATTCTAGCCGCATTTTCACAGCTAACCACTCTTGAGGATATGTCAGGGTATCAAATTTTTGTTACAATCTTATCTAACCAATTTTCCTTAAGGCTACTCAGAAGAGCAGAACCAACTGCAAAAGGCCTTATCTAGGCTAGAAAACAAACTTGGCCAAAGAGGCCTGATTTCCTGGTACTAAAAATGTAGATGCTCCCTAAGAATTAGAATGGTACAATTTTTTCAGATACAGGAACTCAAAACAGGGACATCACCATCCATATTATATTTATGAGCAAATTTTAAAAATTATTAATTTATGTGCCAATTTTAGAAATTATAACTATGCATACATGTGTTTATGGGTAAATATGTGCATGTGCAGACATAAAAAGATACATTTTTTAGTATCCTCAAGGAATGTAGCAGTGCTCTGTATATTATATATCCTTACTGTGTTTTATTTAATGTGATAATTTTACAATAGAGTAATAAATATTTAACAAAACCACACACATTAGGAAAATATTTAAATAAGTTTTGTTTAAAGCTTAAATCTCACCAAGTAATCACAGAATCTGAGATGTGGAAGAGTACCTAGTCACAGGTCTAATACAATTTACATAAAAGGGGCTCAATAAATAAATATCTGTCTGCTTGATTTTTAAGACTAGTAGGTTAAAGGAAGATAATTTAAAGAAAACTGGTGTCTAACTTCAACCCCATCATTCATCTACCTAACTGGCTTTCGCCTCATCTTCCTTATCTCTACCTTGCTCTACCCATCACATAGCAGGATATATTTAAGCATTAGGAAAACAGAAGTATAGAAATTAAGGTATTATTTCTTACTCAAGTATAAACACACAGAACCCCAATAATTCTAAATCAGTGTACATCCTTCTGAAGTCTGTTCTTCCCAGTTATGGCAGGTGATCATGTTATTTGAGTAAAAAAACTACTGGAAGCCAAGTATGCATGGAGACAGGTCATTCATTCGCCTAATGAACATCTTCATGTAGCGCACACTCCATGTGTGCGCTACATGAAGAACCAAGATGGAAAGACGAGTGGGCTGCGGTAGCCTGAATGTTTGTGTGTCTTCCCCTCGTCCCCCCACCCCACGTAGTGACGGTCAGTAGATGGGGCCTTAGGAAGTACCTAAGTCATGAGGATGGAAGCCTCATGAATGGGATTAACGCCTAACAAAAGAGGCTCCAGAGAGATCCCCTTCTACTATGCAAGGGTACAATGAGAAGTCTCACAGTCAGAAGAGGGCCCTCCCCCCATCATGCTCGCACCCTGACCTTGGACTTTACCCTCCAGATGGTGAGCAATACATTTCTTTTTTTTTTTTTTTTTTAAGATTTTATTTATTTACTTGATAGAGATCACAAGCAGGCAGAGAGGCAGTCAGAGAGAGAGGAGGAAGCAGGCTCCCTGCTGAGCAGAGAGCCCGATGCGGGGCTCGATCCCAGGACCCTGAGATCATGACCTGAGCCGAAGGCAGCGGCTTAACCCACTGAGCCACCCAGGCGCCCCTGAGCAATACATTTCTGCTGTTTATAAGCCATCCAGTCTGTAGTTTTGTGAGAGAAGCCTGAACAGACTAAGACATAAGGTTAAAAAAAGAACAACTCAGTTCCATTGCGGGATGAGATATACATCAACAAACAGAAATAGGTTAAAAGTAAAGTGGTCACCTTGCACAGAAAAAAACTTGGGCAAAGACGGACAGAACAGGCGACATGTAAGATTTCAAGGATGAGTAGGTTTTTTCCAGATGGCAAGGTAAGGGACAACAGAGGAGACAAAATATGCAGGGAAGAAAATGATGTCTGGAGATCTCAGAGAAATTCAATACAGAAAGTGTCTAAGGTGGGCCTAGTAGAGGGCAGAGGTGCAATGTACAGGGCCTCGTAATGCCACCAAAGGAGTTTGGAGTCATTCAGCAGCGGGGATGGAGGGGGGGGGGTGTCATTAAGGAATGATAAACAACAAAATGTCACGTCAGATCCTTATGTATGTATTTATTTATTAAAGATTAATTTATTTATTTGAGAGAAAGAGAGAGACAGTATGCAAGCAAGGGGGAGTGGCAGGGTGGGTAGAGAGAATCTCAAGCAGACTCCCTGCTCGGCTGCAAACCTGATTTGGGGCTTGATCCCACAACCCTGAGATCATGACCTGAGCTGAAATCAAGAGTTGATCGTTTAACTGACTGGGACACCTAGGCACCCCTCTTTATTTATTTTTGATGATACTAGATTGGAAAAGGAAGATTCCTGAGTACAGGATGGTAAATTAGGAGATTAATACAGTGCCCTGGGATGGAGATGATGAAACCTAAGCTAACACAATGCGGACGGGAGGAAGATATTAATAAAAGTAGCATTTATAGTACTTGTATAAATTTTAAATATATGAGGACTACGGGAGAGAAATAAAGCTTTCTCGTGACTCTCTTCCTTTCCTCTCTCACATCTCATTCCACACGCCCCGGCTTCTTTTTGCTCTACCCACTACCAGCGACTCCTTCCATATTCCCCGTCTCCCTCTCTCCTCTATCTTTTAGCTTCCTGACCCCATTGCTGTGGCCTACGCTCCAGCCTCATACTACCAGTGGCTCCCCGACTACTTCTGCATGTCCACCCACCAGCCTCAGCTGGACTGTGCCCCACAGGGTCGTGTCTAGGGACCAACTCTGGCCCCGGCAACCCAGCAAACGTGTCCACACTCCAGGAAGCTGCAATCATGTCTTCTGTAGAAAGGTCTAAACTCCAGCTCTGGGAGGGGTCCCCTCTTCAGAGGCTTTCCTTCCCTGAATATTCTTCTCCAGCCCTAGGGTGTCCATCAGCATTCTCTTTATAATTTATAGTTACTCATCTATTGTGGCTGAATAGCTCTATATTAAGTTTCTCCTGTTTTAATCACTTTGTGGTTTCTGTCTCCCGATTGGACCTGGAAAGCTCTGCTAACAATAATAAAAATAAGTAACTTATCACTTGACAATAAAGAGAATGAGAACTAACAATGAGGAATTTTTTTTCAGAAATAATAAAATGAGAATATGAAAGTAAACCATCTACGAAGAGTACAACCTGATAGGACCTAAACATCAGAAAACAGAATTTAAAAGCTTTAGAACAAGAATGTGAGAGACACCATGACATTTTTTTAAACTACAGAAAATAATCATAAAACATTTGAGTTCAAGCACTTAGAAAGGAGGAAACACAAAATTCTTCAAGTCCTCAGAGTAAGACTGTAAGACCCTGATTTGGTGCATACTTCAGGTTCTGTTTGTGAAAGACCAGACCTGAACCATGAACAAGTACAGGAAGCTGAGGTCAAAGTGAAATTCGAACTCAAAATAGCCTGCTTTCAGGCTCATTTTTCTATTTTTTTTTTTTTAACTGTAGTAAAATATGCATAGCACAAAATTCACCATCTTAACCACCCTGAAGTGTACACTGTGCGGCACCATACGTTCACATAATTGTGTGGCTGTCAGTACCACCCATCTCCAGAGTGTTTTCATCTTCTCCGACTGAAACCCTAGAACCCCTGAACACTACACACTGTCTTCCTGCCCTGCCCTCCCCGCAGCCCCTGGCGGCCGCCCTTCTGCTTTCTGTCTCCATGAATCTGACAATTCCAGGTGCTCCTGCAAGTGCAATCATAGAGTGTGTGCCCTTTTGTGACTGCTGTATTTTGTTTAGCATAATATCTCCAAGGCTCATCCATGTCTTAGCAAGTGTCACAATTTCACTCCTTCTTAAGACTCAGTAATATCCCGTTTTATGTATATTTACTATGTTGTTATCTATTCGTCTGTCAATGAGCATTTGGGTTGCCCCACCTTTCAGCTACTGTGAACGATGCTGATACGAACACGGGTGAACAAACCCGTTTATGTTCCTGTTTTCACATCTGGGCACATACGCAGAAGTGGAATTGCTGGGTCACAGGGTAATTGTAGACTTAATTCTCTGAGACATTGCAATACGATTTTCCACGGTGGCTGCACTATTTTACACTCTCCCTGGCAATGCAGGAGGTTGGCCATTTTTCTGTTCATGCTGCCATTTGATAAACACCAATTCTGCACCACACTGCGTTGTGTTTGCACCTAAGGACATCCACGTAAAACTATTCATTCATTCAACACATTACAGTCAGTTACTGAGTAACTACTACATGTTGAATGCTGTTCTAGACCCTGGGACAACAGAGGAAAACAATGCTACTCCCCTTACAGAGTTTCTATCTTAGTGGGGTGACGCAGATATAAAAATAAGAAACATATGAGAGATGAGATGATAAATTCCGTGGAGACAAACAGAACAAGGTGAAGTGACAGAAAGTAACAGGGCAGTGGTGAGAGAAGTCTTCTCATAATGGTGTCATGGGAGAAGACTGAGGGGAGGAGAGGAAACTGCTCTGAGAGGCTACAAGAATAGACGTGCTCCCCAGCAAACTACTTCTCCACGTCTTCTCATCAGTAGGCTCTACTTTACCAGAGATGCCAGAAAATACAATTATTTAAAAGAAAAAAATTTACCTTCTATTTTCTTTATTATTCATATTTTATTTTTTTATATATTTTAAAAATTTTTTATTAACATATAATATATTATTAGCCCCAGGTTAACCTTCTATTTCAAATGGTGTAAAAGAATTTCAAAACTTTGGGGAAACATTAAGAATTTGACCATTCTCTTCTAGGTAAGTTAAAATGCAACACCTCAATAGACTGAAAGGAAGACAGCTAGTTTTGACAAACGTTAAGTCATAGGGACTACTATTGGGGGGGGGTGGTTCACAAGAATGATGAGGAAAGGGTTTCTGTAAACATAGCAGTAGGCAACCTACTGAGAGTTTATCCAGGTGAACTCTGGAGTCAGCCTTAAGGACAGAACTCACTTTCTCTCACACATTATCTCTAATCAATAAATCCTACCATCTTCACCTTCTAAGGATTCCAGAATCCCCCTTTCACCTCCTCTTGCACTGTCATTCTGGTCTAACCCACTATCATCTCTTGACTGAATTACTATAATAATCTACTGTTCTGGAATACTATTCTGGGATGTATCTCTTCTGCCCCACATCCTCCACTCAGAGTAAAAGTTAAGGTTTTGTTTTTTTTTTTTTACCAAAGCCTGTAAGGCATGACAGGATCCTACGTCCTCTCACCCCCATTTTTGCTGTCACCCATCTGGGAAACTCTTTTTTCCCCACACACTTCCACTCTCCAGGCAATAATTTCGTTATTTTCGTTAATAATTTAATTTAATAATATTTAATAATAATAATTTTCGTTAATCCTGCAAGCACATTTCCACCACAGGGCCTCTGCACTTAGCTGTTCCTACTAAATGGATTGGTCTTCCTTGAGCTACACACACCTTGTATGGGTCTCCAGTTAGCTATGAACTTATCAGAGAACATGGCTTTCCCTGACCACCCCATCCAAAACAGTACTCTATGATCACTTTCTGTCTCCCTACTCCACTTAGATTTTCTTCACAGCATAAATGCTATGAATATACACTTACTCAATCTCTTTATGTTCTCTCTGTACCTTCTAGAATGAAATATCTAAGAGGGACAGGGACTTTGCTTTGGATTAACACTCTATCCCCAATACCTAGAAGCGCTTGGCACACAGTATGCTTTCAATACAAGCTTGTTGGATGAATGCATGAATGAATGAATCCTTCTAACTAGTAATCTGATTGTCCTTACTGGGGAGACGAACAAGTGAAAAATACTTCAACAAGGAAATAAACACCCAATGCACTGATTCCCTCCGATAGCACACACAATTCTATTTGCATTTGTACAAATATATCTACAGAAGGTGGATAATTACTGAACTGCAACTACTGGAAACAAAAAAAATCTCACTGCAACTTTTGGAATGACTTCTGACCATAGTTACAAAGGTGAAAATTGAAAGCTACCAAAAGTGAAGGGCAAACAGCAAGTACTTCATTATCTACAATGCAAATTAGTCTTTTTTTAAAAGCACTTCACAGTGTGATGGCTGAAAATAACCACGACCTCTTTAAATATATCTATACTATATAAATTAAATCACATGATCCAGCCCACCAAAGCAAAGTAAAAAGTTACAATTTTAAAAGTGAGGAAATGCAATGTTTATTCTCCTACTGTTACTAACTTGCCTAATTTGGCTCATTTGAAAGGTATATATAACAAGAAAATTGAAAATTACTATATTCATAGAAATAATATTGAAATACAGTTGCTAGAGAAAGTATGGCTTAGAAATTTCCTCATTTCTAAGAAAGGGGGTTTAATGCCAAGGCTTTTTTCATTTGTAGATTACTTTAAAAATGAAGTAAGTAGGGAAAATGAGACAGCTATTCGATGAATTAAGATTATATGGCTTTGCCTTGACCTTATCTCATTTATTACGTAAATATTTTCATTCTATATTAAAAGAAAAAAGGAGTAGGGGAGTCTCGGTGGCTCAGCTGGTTAAGCGTCTGACTCTTGATTTCAACTCAGGTCATGATTTCAGGGTTGTAAGATCAAGCCCCAACGTTGGGCTCTGTGCTGAGTGTGGAGCATATTTAAGATTCATTCTCTCTCTCTCTCCCTCTCTCTCTCTCTCTCCCTCTGCCCCTCCCACCCCTGCTCCCAGCACCTTCTCTTTCTCTCTCAAAAGAAAAAAAAACAAAAACAAAAACAGGAATACAAAATAGAGAGTTACATGTATTAATTTACATTATTATAAACGTCAATGTCCTCATTCTACAATCTAACATAATTTTAGATAATTTAAATTTCACAAATTTATAAGAGCAAAAGACAAAGGTTGGATTATATTAAATAAAATGATTAAAGATGTCTTCTCATACTAACTCATCTATGTATTACTCAAATTTTTATAAGAATAATGTCACTGAAATATTACTTTCTCAAAAAGTTAAAAAGTACAGAGAGTTCAAGCCCCAAAGCCTCACCACTTCAAATGAGTGACTTAATGAGGAAACAAGTCCTGTGCTTTTGTGGACCCAAAAAACTAAAGGTGCATCATGAGCTGGAGTAGCAAATTTAGAGGAGATAAAAGAATGTAATTAGCAACAGAACAGAATCTTTCTTTTTTTTTTTAAAGATTTTATTTATTTATTTGACAGAGAGAGATCACAAGCAGGCAGAGAGGCAGGCAGAGAGAAAGAGAGGAGGAAGCAGGCTCCCTGCCGAGCAGAGAGCCCGATGCGGGGCTCGATCCCAGGACTCTGAGATCATGACCTGAGCCAAAGGCAGTGGCTTAACCCACTGAGCCATCCAGGCGCCCCAGAACAGAATCTTTCTTTACATAATCTCTCTTTCCCTCTCTTCTTACCACCCCCTTCTTAGTCCTGATATAAGGCACATAATATCCTTCCCAGTCCTGTAATAATTCAAAGCTTTTCCCTACTTTCCTTCCCACCTCCATCCAGCCTTGGATATTAACCAGCTGGTAAGGCAATATGGGATGTTTCCTTACTGCTTTTCAAACTTCCCAATATGCAATATATGACGTGGCTGGGCCAAGAGATGTATTTTTCCAGTCTTTGGTTATTCTTCTATAAGCTCAAGACATATCACTAAGCAAAACCTTTTATTTGGGGCACCAACCACTGGCAGCTGAGTTTAGACATAATTCACAAAACAAAGTGTTTACTGCACAAGGTACTACACATAGAACGTTCTGAGACTTTCCCCAGAGTACCTGCCCACACGCAATTATAATCATTCTGGGGGAAATGGAAATGCTTGGCCACTCACAGAATCCTAAATATGGAATTAGAAGATTTGGGTTCAACTCCTTAAGTTTTGCAAATAACACTGAACGCCTCTATAAAAAATTAAAAACAAAACAAAACAAAACTAATCTTTGCATCTCACTTTATGGTTTTTCCATATGGGATGAAGAATAGCTCCCCAAGAGAAAGAACCACAAGCTTAGACAGTCTCCTACAGCAGGACACTCACAGTATGCAAGTCCTTCAAACTTAATTTGATCAAAAAAAATGTGTGGGGGGGGCATCTTTCAGAGGCACATACACAATATCCAAGTGTTATGACTGAACCTTTGAGCTCCCCAAACTCACACAGGGCTGTACTTGGGATAGGGCCACTAAGGAAATCATGAAGGTCAAAGGAGGCTACAAGGGCAGAACCCTGCTAGGACAGAATGAGCGTCCTCATAAGGAGAGACATCAGAGAGCTCACCTGCTCTCTCTGAGCGCCAACACTGAGGAAAGGCCAGGTGAGGACAAAGGGAGAAAGCCAGGAAGAGAGCCCTCACCAGAAAATGCATTTGCTGGCACCTTGATCATGAAGTGCCTAGCTTCTGGAACTGTGAGGATAGTCACTGTTTCAGTCATCCAATCTGTACTATTTTGCTACGGTGGCTTGAGCAAACTAATACACTATGGACGTAAGAGCTGTGGGAGTGGCTAATTATCACTTTACGTAAAGAAAGCACAATTACTAAAAATATGACATGGTCAACTGTATTCCTTAACTGAACTGTGCCTGAAGCCAGGGGAGCTTAAAGGGTATGATGTTTTAACAGCCTGAAATATCCTTCTCAAGGAGACACCCCCTTAACAAGAGAACCACATTATTCAGATGTTTCTGAGTTAAATCTGCTTTCTTTATACATTGCCAATAATGATTCTTGTCTTGAAGGCTCTCTTTGGCCTTCAACAGCACAAGGCCACATTAGCAACTTCAAAGGGGCACACGCTTTCTTTAGATATGTTAATAAACTGGAGCAGCTATACCCTAAGGATTGAGATAAATACCGGCCTTATCAGTGACTTTCTGTATCTTGGCCTTGAATCATTCTGTATAGGACAAGATAACTATCAGAGGGCAAAGCTTTTTCTTCACTTCCAAGTCTTTGGGTGTGCTTTACTTGAGCCTCCAAGGGCTTTTTTTTTTTTTTTTTAAGATTTTATTTATTTATTTGACAGAGAGAGATCACAAATAGGCAGAGAGGCAGGCAGAGAGAGTGGGGGAAGCAGGCTCCCTACTGAGCAGAGAGCCTGATGTGGGGCTTGATCCCAGGACCCTGGGATCATGACCTGAGCCGAAGGCAGAGGTTTTAATCCACTGAGCCACCCAGGTGCCCCTAGACTCCAAGGACTTTAAACAGATTCTTAAGGCTCAGACTATAACCACTGTTTGTTCTATTTTGCCAAGAGCACATTATAGCTTCTTAAGTGACTGCATATAAAATATATTTGATCCATACAACAAAATCTCTTAAGAAACGTATAAACTTTCCCCCCGAAATTATGAAACTGAGTCTTAGAAAGTGGTAAAGCCCATAGAACAATCTTCTTTTTACAACTCTGTATTTTCTGAGTAAATAAATGAAGGAACCTGTAAGCTTCTTTGAAATGAAGATACATGTGGAAGGGCTGGTCCAAGATGGCAGCACAGGAAGATCCTAAACTCTCCTCCTCCCAAACACATACCCAGTCTACAACTACACATGGAACAACTCCCTCTGAAAAATCTAAACTAGCTGAACAGGTTTTTCACAACAAATGGTAAAAGAGCCACATCAAGATAGGTAGGAGAGGCAGAGACACAGTCCTGCCAAAAATCCCACCCCAAAATGGTGACCAAATCAGGAGGGAGCTTACAATTCTGGAGCTTCTTCATGAAGACTGAGGGGTCCATGCCCCACGTGAGATACCTCAACCTTTGGGACCTACAATGAAGATATAACCCCCCCAAACAGCGGGCTTTAAAAACCAATGGGCTTATATCCAGAAGACCCAAGAGGCTGTAGGGTACTAAGATACCTCTCTTAAAGGGCTCACGGGCAGACTCACTTACCCCAGGGACCAGCACAAAAGCAGCTGTTTGAAAAGCACCTAGACTCTATGTGGAGATTCATTAGCTAATCTTAAAGCATCTGCTTGGGGGAAGGGGCCTGTTACGCCTCTCTCTGGGTATGGAGGTGCTGGCAAGTGCCATTTTTGTGCTCTCCCTCTACCCTGACAGCACTGGGGGATCACTCTAGCCCTGTGTTCCTCTGTAGCCTGCCTGAAAACTTGCCAGTGTGCTGTGGCCCCGTGCTCTTCTGCTGCCCCATGAAAGCCGGTGGGGACACCCTGACCCTGCACTGTCCCAGTGCCTTAGTAAAGCCTGTGGGAGCACGCAGTCCACTCAGGGGATGCTCTTTGATCACGTGTCTCTGGTGGTTGGAGAGCTTGGATTCCTGGGCCCCGCGTCACTGTAACACTGTAACAATCGGAGAGACTGTTCTTGATAGGCTATCACTCCAGAGCACTACACCGCCAGCAGAGGGAAACATCCCCACTCTTTCCATGAATAAGGTCTATTTATTTATCTGACCTCAGGGTCAGACTTCAGGCTTGCCACACATCTAGAGGCTACAAAGGCGCTCTTAGGTCATGTAGGACAGGGGACGCCTTCTTCATACTCTTCCTTGGTCTTGCTACAACTTTTGTACTTCCCCAAAAGGAGCTTTTATATTCATCTAAAGCCCCAATTTTGTGCAATTGTTACCAAGAGGACACTTCCAGATTGCCAGGTATGCAGACCCGCAGAGATTACGATTACAGGACCACAGGACTGTATGTATTTACATACCTTAAAAGCAGTTGCCTGAGAGTCTAGCTTCCAATCAGCCCAAAACCAGGGCTGACTTAAATCTCTCACTTTAGAACACGGACAGGTCTTGGCACATACTCAACAACTGGACCTATCAAGAATGAAATCAGGCTGCTTAGATAGACTAAATCACAAAGGTTTGAGAGACAACCAAGAGCTAAGGCAAGGGTGAAAGATAAGGCTTACTTCCTACACAAGTCCTCTCCTTCAAGACTGGGGGACATAGTAGTTTCTCCAAATACATAGAAAAAAACCCAAAGAGTCAAGCAAAATGAGAAAAAAAAATGCTCCAAATCAAAGAACAACATAAAACCTCTTAGAAAAAGACTTCAAAGAAACAGAGACAAATAATTTACCTGCTAGACAGCTCAAAGTACTAGTTATAAAGATGGTCACCAAAACTGGGGGAAGAACGGATGGCCACAGTCAGAACTTCAACAAAGAAAGAGAAAACATAAGAAAGTACCAAACAGAAGTATAGAGCTGAAGAATACAATAAATGAAATGAAATATACAGTAGAGAGATTCAATAGCAGAGTAGATAAAACAGAAGAAAGGATCAGCAAGCTAGAAGACAGGGTAATAGAACTCAATCAAATGGAATAGCACAAAGAAAAATGAATTTGAAAAACTGAAGATAGCTTAAGGGACCCACAGGACATCAAGCAGATTAACGATCATATTATAGGGGGTCCCAGAAGAAGGGAAAGAAAAAGAGGCAGAAAACTTATTTGAAAAAATATTGGCTAAAAACGTCTGCAATCTGGGGAAGGAAACAAACATCCAGATCCAGTATGCCCAGAGAATTTCAAAAAAGATGAACCCTTAAGAGCCATATCACTATACATTATGACTAAAATGTCAAAAGTTAAAGAAACAGAATCTCAGAAGAACAAAAAAAAAAAAAAAAAAAAAGAACAACTTGTTACATACATGGAAATGCCCATAAGACTACAAGCAGATTTTTCAGCACAATAATGCAGACCAGAAGGGAGTGGTAAAATACATTCCAAGTGTCTACAGATTTAATGTTAACCTCATCAAAGTCCCCTCCCATTTTTCTCCAAAATAGAACAATCCTGAAATTTGTATTGAACCACAAAAGGCCCCCAAAAGCCAAAGCAACCTTGAGAAAGGAGAACAAAGCTGGAGGTTTCATGTTCCCTATTTCAAAGCTGTAGTAATCAAAACAGTATGGTATTGACACGAAACCAGAAACAGACCGATGGAAGAGAAGAGTCTAGAAATAAACATTCACGAGAAAGGGTACAAGAATATAAAATGAGGAAATGACAGTCTCTTTAATAAATGGTGCTGGGAAAACTGAACAGACACATGCAGAAGAATGAAATTCGACTATTACACCATACACAAAAATTAATGCAAAATGGATTAAACACTTGAATGAAACCCTGAAACCATAAAACGCATACAAGAAAACAGGGTATGCTCTTTGACATCAGTGTTGGAGATGTCTTTTTGGATTTGACTCCAAAAGCAAAGGAAAGAAAAGCAAAAAATAAACAAGCAAGATGGCATCACTAAAAAGATTCTGCACAGGAAAGGAAACTATCAACAAAATGAAAAGAGAACCTACTGCATTGGAGAAAATATTTGCAAGCCATATATCCAATAAGAGGTAAGAACCAAGATATATAAGGAACTCATACAACTGAACATCAAAACAAAAACAAAACAAAACAAAAAAAAACAAAACCAGAAAACAATCTGATTGAAAAACAGACATTTTTCCAAAGACAACACATAGATGGCCAACAGGTATAAGAAAAGGTGCTCTGCATTAGTAATCATCAGGGAAATGCAAATCAGACCTATTGTGGTCTTACTGTAAATACCACTTCACACCTGATTATCAAAAAGATAAGAAATAACACTGCTGGAAAGGATATAGAGAAAAGGGAACTCTCCTGCACTGTTGGTGGGAATGTAAATTGGTGTAGCCACTATGAAAACAGAAAAAGGGTCCTCAAAACATTAAAAATGTTTTTAAACTTTTTAAAACTGTTTTTAAACTTTCAAACTTCCATATGTTCCAAGCAATTCCACTCACCTGGACTTACTGAAAGAAAATGAAAACACCAAGCACCCCTATGCTCATTACAGCAGCATTTACAAGGACAAAGATATGGAAAAAACCTAAAGGCCCACTGATGGATGAAAGGATAAAGAAGATGTAGTGCGGATATGTGTGTGTGTATGTGTGTGGACACGTGTATAGACAGATACACACGCACACACACAAATGGTATATACTCTGCCATTAAAAACAATGAAATCTTGCCGTTTGCAGCAACATGAAAAGAACTTGAAGGTACTATGCTGAGAGATAAGTCAGACAAAGAAAGACAAATGCCATACAATCTAACTTATATATGCAATCTAGAAAAAAACAAAACAAAACTCATGGACACAGAAAACGGTGTGGTTGTTGCTGGACAGGGGGTTGGGAGGTGGACAAAATGGTCACAGGGGTCAGGAGGTACACATTTCCAGTTGTAAAATGAACAGGTCATGGGGATGTGGTTTATCGCGTGGTGACAATGGTATGATGGTGCATATTTCCAGGTGTTGAAAGAGTAGATATTGAAAGCTCGCTCATGCATTCTCTCTCTCACACAGAGACACTATACAGATATATAAAGTTTATAAATATATATATATATATATAAAGATTATATGATGTATATATAAATGTAGACATACATATTTATTTTGTTACTTATGGTGATGGTGACTAGACTTATTGCGCTTATCTCCCAGTGTATACAAACGTCAAATCATTACAACACACCTAAAACTAATACAATTTTGTATGTCAATTATACCTCAATAAAAAAATAAAAATAAAAATATATATGTGGTCATGTGCACAAAATGACAGTTAGCTTTTACAGTTCATGTTTAAAAAGCTAAACAGGCACCATTTTACCTTGACATTTTTATTTCATAAATATAGTAGGAATAGTAGGAATAGTAGGAAGATTTGACAATAAAGGCATGCTCACTAGGAGGACTTAGTCCAAACTGATGAAAATCTTAAATTTCATCACAGATCTATTCAAAAGAAGAAGAAAAAAAACCAACATCTCAATTTCTACTCAAGAAGAAAAAAAACCAACATTTAAAAAGTAAATTTTTGGGGCGCCTGGGTGGCTCAGTGGGTTAAGCCACTGCCTTCGGCTCAGGTCATGATCTCGGAGTCCTGGGATCGAGTCCCATATCGGGCTCTCTGCTCAGCGGGGAGCCTGCTTCCTCCTGTCTCTCTGCCTGCCTCTCTGCCTGCTTGTGATCTCTCTCTGTCAAATAAATAAATAAAATCTTTAAAAAAAAAAAAAAGTAAATTTTTGTAAGATGCTTTAAAAAAGATCTACATAAGAGATACTAACAAATGTTTGATATTTTGATATTAACAGTATTTGTTTATCTATCTATTCAATTGATATATTTAAAAATTTCTCACTTAGGTAAATAATTATTTCCCTTTAGCTTATGCTTTACACGCAAGACTCCTCTTTTCCTATTTGAACTCCTAAAGAAGACAAGGAGCCCTCAAGGTGGTAAAGAGGTTTCCAGGAATCGGGGGGCAAGTATGTGCGGTAATAACTAACAATACCTGGTTGCCTTACTCCAGTTTACCCATGTTTGTCAAATACACACACGCACGCGCGCACACACACACACACACACATTAAGACCAGGGCAGAATTGAGGGGGTGTGGGTCTGAGTATCTAATCTATTTAAAGACAAGCTCTTGTACCTAAAATAGCTGCAAACTTATTGCTCCAAAGTAGATCCTAGAAGGTAAGATCTCAGAGTAAGATGCTCTGTGTGATAATCAAACATTGATGGGGACATGTACAAGTGTCTCTTCCAAAAGACTTAATGTTTCTCAACTTCACCTCACAAAACTGGCAAGAGAGTAGAAACACTGTTTTTTCACACAACAAGGTGCACATTTTTGCTACTCATTGTACTGTCGGGTTATCCATACCTTAAAGTCTTCAACCACAATTAGTTCAAAATTAACCAAATTCAATTATCAAGAATGATGAATAGACACAATCCACCCAGTTGGCCTGGGGCCTGGTCACCCGCCACCTCCAATATATACATTCTTCCTAAGAGCAAAGAAATTTACCAAAACCTACTTGGTTAGATCACAGCCTACCCTGGTATATGGGAACCTAATCATAGAGACAAGAGCCCCAAAGGTTGTAACCTTCAAGAATTTAAAATTTTAAACACCTCCCCTTATACCCAAATATCATATAAAAGACACGGCTGACACTATATATAAAATATATAGATATATATACTACTACTACTACAGATATATATCACAACTATTTTTATATATTTGTGATTTGTATATGTTTGATTTGATTTGTGTATGTTTGGTCCAGTTGAACTGCTTTACATGGAAACCTCTAGACGTTTAAAGCAATTTGAAAAAGGTTCTCTAAAATATGTAAATCTGAAAACCCTGGTTGCTTATAACCCTGGTATCTGGGACACCTATTCCAACTGTCTACGCCAAGAAAGATTTCCTTTGGCTGATTTTATCCAACTGTCATGGCAACAATTGTTCTCACCGCAGATCAGGGCCAGGGAAGGAGTTTAGTGATTAGAAAAATTCTGTTTCAGAATGATAAGATCATTAATGTGACCTTGGGGAAATCAATCTCTCTCTTTATAAAACTGCCAATTTGTAAGAATAAGAATTAAAATGATTCATAGGAAGCAAAAGAGAAAGTAAAATGCTAAAAATGCACTGGGTCCTCCTAAAGTTGTCTCTTTCACAAACAATAGCAACAGAAACAAAAGATTAACTCTACGATCTGGTTCTGATTATCACTTACTGACCATGACAACAATGCTAGTCACTTAATCACCTTGCTTTCAGCTTTCTCTCATCTATTATTATTAATATGAATATGTACAGTACAGAGTTAGAAGTATCAATGACATAATGTGTAAAAATATTTTAGAACAATAAAGAACACATATTTGAATTACCACCAATTATGGTTCTAAGCATAAATAATGAAATTGGAAAAATGTATTTTCAATACTTAACAAAATGACTTACTAATGTAAAAATGGTATTCTGTTCATTGTCTGATTTACTTTACTACAACAATAAAATTTAAAACCTCAAATTTTCTCTAAATTTGATGTATTTTTCTTTGCTTTATATTTGTTCTCTTGGGTTTAGATTCATGTTAGATGGTAACTTTACCTGAAATTCCCTTCCACCCCCAATGACCTCTAAGAAGAAAGAAGAGAGGAAACTAAAATTATTCCACACACCATCATGCACTTGGCACGACACCCTTATACCCACATTATCACGGTTGGTCGTCACAACAACTCTAGGAGACAGGTATTCACAACCCATTTTAGAGATGAGCAAGAGGAGCACCACATCAGAGAAAGAATTTGAACCAGGTCTGCTGAACACAAAGCCGGTGATCTATCCATTGTGTCAGCAGTTCCACACCTTTATTTTACTTGAATGCAGCTGACACACTAAGTTACATTTGTTCCCACAAATGGACTAACATATCAGTGCAACACACATGCACACACACACACACACACACACACACTGGTCGACCTCATGACACTGGCAACATTTTATTTTCTAAGAAATCACATATTTATTTAAAGCTCTACTATCATCTACTACCATCAGCATCATTTTCTAAAAAAGGGATAATGCCATGAAAAAGAATAGAAAGATATAATCACAAAATAAGAAACAAACCCTTCGAAGAAGGAACAGTTATCAAGATTGTCAAACTGTCCTTTCTTCGAAGGGCTTGTTTCTTATTTCACAATTTTCACCACAGAACAGCACAGGGCCTCCAGCTGGACAATGAGAAGAGCGAGCTGAAGCATGCTGTTTCCAGTGACAGAAGTAAAACACGGAACCTGAAACACTATCCTACATACTCTTCCAATTTTCAGTACCAAGGTGGTAAGAAGACATGTCGCCTTGACCAAGGCCATGGGTTTTCTTGAAGTTCAAGAAAGACCTTCAAGGGTCTGAGGACAAAGAAAGGACCAGAGGCTTACAAAGAAGGTAAAGGAGCTTTGGTACCAACAAATGAACATTTTCTCTATTACTATGTACCTTCACAGACAGCAGTCCTTCTTGCTAAAATCTTTACGCCTGATGCGATCGAAAGAGCAGTTAAAAAGAATAAATCTGTTACCTCCTGCCTAGGAGACTCATCCATCTTCAGCTGCTTTCCTGTCTTTCCAGCCTTACCTATCACATTTAATTAAAAAGAGCAGGGCCTGTGTCTTTCTCATGTTTTGATGGAGCATCTGACATGAGGACGCAGTTACTCTTTGAGGGTCAGTATATAATGAATTTATTAGCTCACTGCCAAGCCAGAAAAATATGTAAATAATAATGAATTTGAACTAAATTTTCAGAATAAATTCATATTTTTAATAAATTCATAGTTTGTCCTCCAAACAGGGACTGGTAGCAAAAGACAAGAATTCTGAGCACATACATCTAAATACTCACTACAGTTTCTTCCATATTTAAATAATAAACACAGGGAATTTCAGATTGTATTCCATTGCTTCTCTGCTGGCATTTTTCTGGATATTTTAGCAGTCTAAACACCTCCATTAACTATTCCCTGATAGTCCCACAGGCCACAGAGCGGCTGATACTATATGCTGACAGGAACACTACCAACAATAAGAGTGTTTACAGAGGAAGAAGGAAAATCACTCTACAGGTTTGGTATCATTCAAAATGCAGATAAACATGTTTCTCTGGTATTTCTCATTTAATCATTTATCCAATTAAAAAACAATTTTCTTAATTATTTGATTAAGCCCCCTTAAGTTATATCTTTATCACTAATACAACCATTTCATAATAAATTATAAATACTCACGTTTGGTAAAATTTTCTAAAAGGAAATCTAGATATCTACCTTTTTCCAAGCACTGTATTTGTAATTTCCCTGAATTACTAGGCAGAGGATAGGATCACATCTGGGAAGGGAGGCACATGGACAGAAAAACCACCTGCTGTTTGCTGTGCAATTGCACCTGGAATTGACCTCTACAATTCATGACCATTTATAAGCATCCAGTGTCTTGGGCACCACGTGAGGAGAGTACGTTACAGCCTCCAGTCCCTGAAGCATTACTATTTCATCCTCGTTTATTCTCAAAAGTCTTCAGAATGGAGCCTACCCACTAGATGCGCAAAGCTTCTAAATGGTTACTTGGAAATAAAGTTCCTGGTTTTATGAAATAAATATTCTTATAGGCCAACATAGCTGGGAAATTCTTTCCTTTAAGGATTAAACAGTATCCTGACGTACTACACTTTACATGGAGCAGTTAGGTTATGAAACTACACTGCACAAATATAAAAAAATTAAAATAAATACTCAATTTTGTTACTGACTCCCTTTAAGGTTATAATACGATGTTCTTGGAACAATCTACTCACACTGTAAATAAAATGCCTTCTGTTTAAAGAAAAAAAAAACACACAGAAGGTGAATTAAGCATTTTTTCTAGGCCCGTATTTAGGATTCAATCTTACTAAATTTAGTCACTCATTGTGTATCTTCTTCCCTTTACTCAGACTATCCGTTCCTTTGTTCACTCACTTTTTAAGGCCTAATTCAAATATGTGCTCCTCTGTGGAGTCTTCCCTAGAGATCTAGAAAAGACCAATCCCACACATCTAGGTGCTCACGCTGCATTTTGAATAAACCTCCACAACTCATTACCATTTAGAAGTATTAGCATACCAGGTACATTTTAGGTGCTTAACAAATTTCCCAATTAATTGCACTGTTTCCAAGTCTTGCTCATATCACTGTCAGTCTGTCCCAAGGAGAAACCTTCATACCCCTTTTTCCCCCACACAGCACCACCTATCACAGAACATGGCACATAATAGGTTTTGACGCACTTTCATACTCTACTAACGCCATGCATTTTACAGAATATACAACTGTATTCACCCAAAATATAAGATATAATTTCATCAGCACCTTCAGGTTTCAGTATTCTAATGCAAAATTTGATTCTTGATTTTTCTTTTATGGTTGAAATGGCCATAAATAACTGCTCAGCGTCAATATATTTTTCCACACATCGTATTCTCATTTCTGACTCTTTTCCCCCTTTTTCTATAGAAAATCAATTGTTGAAATAACTTTGTCTCTGAATCGGGAGTCACTCACTGACTGCCTTATTATAATGAAGTCAGACAGAACTGTATTCAGATCTCAACCCAGTATGATCTTGCTCCATTTCTCTGCTTCTAGAATGGAGATGATAAGCAGTCTCTAGTTCACAGAACTACAGTGAAGAGTAAATTAGAGAATGTATTTTAAGCACCGGCACATACTAAACACCCAATACATGGACACTGTTGTCCCTGTGACACAGATCTGGTCCCATTCCAGCACTGGCTACATCTTACTTTAGACAGTGGGACTCAAAGAGAGGCGTCTAACAAAGAACACCAAAAAACACTTGTGTGACTATCCTGAGCTTTCTGATTGGTGGAAGACAAGAGAAGGTAGGTACAGACAGAGAGAAAACTACCCCTGACGACACTGAAATCACAGCTGAAATCACTATTTTACATTTATTAAACTTTTTTTTTTTTACATTTATTAAACTTTTTAAGTCCATTCACAAACCCATTTATTAGCAAAATGCTGGATTTGTTAAAATGCCAAATTTTAATTCCCTACATCCCATTAAAACAGGCATATTTTGTGGATGGAGCTGGAGTGTACTATGCTAAGTGAAAGAGTCAGAGAAAGACAATTACCATATGATTTTACCCATATGTGGAATCTAAGAAACAAAACAGGTGAACATATGGGGGGGAGGGAAGAAAAAGAAGGGAGGGAAGTAAGGGTAAGAGACTCTTGAGGATAAGTAACAAACAGGGTTGATGGTGGGAGGTGCATGGGGGATGGGCATTAAGGAGGGTACTTGTGATGAGCACTGGGTGATGTATGAATGTGAAAGTGAATTCTACTCCCAAAACCAATACTGCAGTGTATGCTAACTAGCTAGAATTTAGATAAAAATCTGGGGGAAAAAAGACATATTCTTGTCAACAAAATATTTGCCTATAAAGCCAGCCTCCTCAGCAATACATGCTTACTTAAAATAATCATACTGATCTTAAATTCTTATCAAGATTAAGATGTAGAAAAACTATTTCCCTCTGTAATCAGTTCCTTATTGGAAGTTTGCTGGTTTTTAACATCAGAAAAACAATGCCCTAGTTATCACTGTCAGTGCACGAAGAGAGACCTTTCACATTATCATCATGGCCCAATGTGCTCAGGGCTCAAAACCGCCCTTCTGCTGGGTCAGAGAGGTCTCCATTCTATCTGCTGGCAAAAGCTTCTGTGCCTTACTGTTGTCCAACTTAACAATTTAGCTCAGCCTTTTAAAAAGTCTGTACGTGTGAAATAAAAAATACTGCGGTGGCTACAGATTCATCTATTAAAACTATAGTAATAATGAAGACTACTGTGGGCCAGGCACTGTGGTAGGCATGTTCCTGCTCTCCGGGAGTTTACATTCCAGGATGGGGGGACAGTGTATAAACAAATACTAAGTACTAGGATGTTAGGGGATGACAGTTCTAGGAAGAAAAGGAGAGTAAGTGAAGGGAGAGACAGAGTGACAGGAGGGCCACTGTAACTGTGTGTAACATGTTCCAGGAAGGCCCTTCTCTACTATGATATTTATGCAGAGACCTAACAGGGGAGAAAGAGCAATCCACATGGACATCAAGGGAAGAAGCATTCCAGAAGAGGAACAGACTGCAAAGGTGATGAGGCAGGAGCAGGTCTGAAGGGCTGTGGGGAAAACTCTGTGGTTAGAACAGAGTGAGCAGGGGGAAAGGGTAAGAGATGGACTTAGCGTGGAGATATCTCACAGAGGACCTTTCAGGCTATGTTAAGGCCTCTGGGTCATCACTTTGAGTAATAAGGGAAGCCCTCACAGTATACCGAGCAGAGAAATGACATAATCTGAGCTAGGCTTAAAAATTACGACTGCTGGGTGAAAAATAAGCTTCAGAGAACAAAGGCAAAAGCAGGGAGATCAGAGGCACAGACGACATATGCTTGTCAAGTATAAATGATTAGACACAGGAGAAATAAAATTTCCTGGACTTAATTAATGAACATGGTGACCTAGGCGCCCTGTTCCTGGCGACAAGACTGCAAAGGATGTTAGCACCTGTTACATGTCAAAGCACAACAAAACTGTTTGCCAACAAATTAGTCAGACCTGGGGAAAAAATAATTGTTTGCAAGGCAAATGACACTTTATTTACAAAGGTTTTTCCATAAGGTAGATTAATCCTTAAAGCTTTAGATGCACATGTCCAAATCCGCTAGATTCATGAAAGTCAAACTACAAAGATAGGAATGAATTATCTCCTTCCAGAATGGGAGACTAAGACCAACTCTCTCTCACCAAGGATTAAATAGAAAAACTTGACAAAAAAAAATAATCAAGAACAAAAATTCAAAAACATTCCCTTGAAAGCACTGGATAGCTGACAACAAAGTGATGAAGTAAAGTAAAAGGAAGTAAACCAGGGAAGTAAACCAGGCCCCTGGAGGCACTCCTCCCCTCCTTAAGAAAGAGAGGCAAACATTCAAATGGGCAATTAAAAAGGGGGGGGGGGGCAAAGGCAAGCCATCTTATTAGCAATTTACAAAATAAATATGAAAACCACAATAAAGTAAAAGTGACATTCACCAGAAAGTCTAAAACTAAAAAGATTTATTACCGAGTTCCAGTGACAATGTTGAACAATAACTCCAACACACGGCTGGTGTGTGTTCCATACAGCTACTTTAAAACGAAACATACACATACTTTAGCAGATTGGAAAAATGACCCCAATTCTTTACCCCCTACTACAGACATCATCTCTGAAATGTGATTCTGTAGCATCTTCCATAAATCATTAGAGTCTATTTCCCTACTTTGGGCTTTCCTTTGGCCAAGAGGATGTGAAGAAAACAACGGGGGGCCGGTTCTGCACCTGGGCCTCAAGGAGCCCAGTGTCATTTCCTGTTCCCTCAGAAGCAAGTGAGCAAGCCCAGGCTAAGTCGCTCAGTGATGAAAGATGTGAAGCCCAAGCACCCCAGTCACCGCAGAGAATAAAAGCCAGGCTGAACTGGCCTGCCCCAGCCGACTGCGACACAAAAGCAAGGCCAGCGGGGATCGGCCCAGCCCCGAAAGCAAACGACCTTGCCCACTCTCAGACTCATGAACACTAATAAATGGTTAGTGTTTCAAACCGCTGAATTTTGAAGTGGTTTGTTATAAAGTAATCGCTAACAGTACCCAAAGTGTAGTACTGCCATAATTATACCAATAGTTATATGTAATGATACATATATTATATATGTAATATTGGCTCTGGAACCAAACAGTGGCCTAAGGCTGGAAAAATGGTAAGCAAACTGTTAGCAAGAGCTGGAGAAGGGTAAGAAAATTCTCACTGGAGGCTGAAAAATTAAGGAGCCTGTGTGCGTAGTGAAAAAAAAAATAGTAAGTGGCAAAACTGTGTTACCTATATAATACTCAGAAGGTGAAAAAGTTACTTAACGAACACTTGGATTTGCCTGAGATGTGTAGGCAAATGTTCAGTCAGCTCACTGTTCGTAGCCCTCCATGATAAGGTAGTAATGGCAAGCAAAAGATGACCTGAAGAAAAAGGTGATCACTTTACAAGGGAAATTTAGGGGGAAGAAAGAGGGGCCAGGACTTGCTGGGTTGGAAAACACAACTGCTTCTCATCTCCAGTTTCTCAGCTGGCAAACATTCTCCAAATATGATTAGAGACTCCAAATACAAGACCGTAGCCCAAATCAAGGGAGTACACGTAAAACCCTTTGTTAATGCCCTAAATGGACCATGGAGGGGCCTACCAGAGCCTCTCAGTTAAGTAAAAAGCCTCCCAGTCTTCAAGGAGGAGTCTCACAGAAGTCCGACATGCCCAAAGAAGGTCTACCGAAAGAGGCAGGTCTCAGAAAGAAATTTTCAGTGTGGCTTTGGGCCTATGATAAGGCCCAGCAGGTCCGTCCATTCATAGGGCAGATCGCCCAACAGGAATGGTGACCATATGTAACAAGAGGCAACGTACAAGACCATCCACAGCAACAGTATATATATTAGCTAAAAACTGGAAACAACCCAAATGCATTTCAACATTACAATGAGTAAGTAAAACGTGGTTTATTCATATAATAAACCTCTATACAACACTGAAAATGAACAGACTACAGCTCTGCATGACAAGGATAAGTATCAAGAACATAACGTTGAAGAAGCCAGGAACAAAAGAACACAATCAGCATGACTTAAATGAAATGTGGTCAAAAATAAAACTATCAAAGCCAAACTGTGGTGTTTAGAGATCTATGAGCAGGGGATAAAAATACCCAGACAGACAGGACGTTATCAAAGAAGATAGAGTGCGTGGGAGGGGAAAGAGCGGGAACTTATTCGGAAGAAGTGAAGGAGAGGTCTGGCACACTGGCAGTGTTTTATACCTTGTTCTGGGTGGTGCTTACACAGATGCTGGCTCTGTGATCAACCGCACCTCTGTGTTTCATGCGTGCTTCTGAAGGCACACGGTTTGGCATGTTTCAGAGCTGTGAGTCATGCTACAGGTCAGACTGCGGGAGCCGCACAACGAGGCAGCTGCCCAGGTTTGCGAGCACCATGGAAGAGAACTATGTTTGAAAAGGAGATGCTCTGCTGAGATTTTTATTTGATACATGTAATCAAAGCAACGCTGATTCACTCTGTCTGCCTGTTTAAGAGGAGGAGGGGTAGAAAGGACTGCCTGTGTCAGCGACAGCCTTACAGAATCTAGCAGGCGCTGTGCTGCGACCAGAGCCACAAGTGCGTCTCAACGGGAACGCGCCTCGCTTTCAATAATAGTTTGCTGAGATGTGTGTGACCCAGCAGTTCAGAAAGTCTGGGTGTATTAACATAGGATTCCCCCATCGTTCATCTAGTTGCTCTTCACAAGTTCCGTGTGGAGTTTTACGTGATGAGAAACCTTTGAGGAGAAGTCCCTCCTCGTGCCACGACAGCTGAAAGCGCAAGACCTTTGCGCAAGGGAAAGACCCGAGATGAGGGACCCTTCAAGACACGACCTCCCTCAAGGCTTCCATGCTGTAGCCCAGTGAACTATCAGTTTGACCTATGTGAGAAGAGACATGGACAGCACGGAATAATAACATACTATACTACCTAGTTCCCATCAGAGCTTTCTCTTTAGAAGAAAAAGGCACCTCTATGAAACAAATGCTGAAAATCACAGAAAATTCACACCTGTCCAGTTCATAGTCTACTGCTGGACAGTTTTTGAAATATGTAACACAACTACAGAAGAGTTACAGACAGATTCAGTTAAGAGAATACTTTTCTTTAAAATGATAAACTCGTTAACAAGAAAAAAAGAAAATTTGGCTGCAACTGGCACCTAGTAACTTTAATTAAATTTAGAATGCCCCATGTGGTTGATGTTAGCAGTAGATGTACTATAGGACAAGTATAAACAAAACTTTACATTTTCCCGTGACTCTGTGATTGCAAAATGGGTAGAAATTAGTACCATTTTATTTAAAAGAGCATTACAAAGCAGACAAAATGCAATTTTAAAATACAAGCCAACATGTTGAGGCCTGTGGGGGATGTAATTCTCCAAACACAGACACTGTATTGCTTATCCTTCTCTTAAAATATAACTGTAGGGACACCTGGGTGTCTCAGTGGGTTAAGCCTCTGCCTTCGGCTCAGGTCAAGATCTCAGGGTCCTAGGATCGAGCCCCGCACTGGGCTCTCAGCTCAGCGGGAGCCTGCTTCCCTCCCTCTCTCTGCCTGCCTCTCTGCCTACTTGTGATCTCTCTCTCTCTCTGTCAAATAAATTAAAAAAATATATATATACATATATATATGTGTGTGTATATATATATATGTGTGTGTGTGTGTGTATATATATATATATATAACTGTAAGATTTGTCCCATAGAGAAGTGGGGTCCAGACCCCTCCCCCTTAAACCTAGTAGATCTTTGTGATTCCTTCAACCAACAGAGGACAACAGAAATAATGCTATGTGACTTGTGGGGCTGGGCAACAGACATGCCGTGCACTTCTGAATTGGGATGCTCGCCTGTGGTATTTAGCGGCCTTGAAACCAGACGGAGAACATGAAAGCCGAAGGGTCAGACTGAGGAGAGGGTTAGCAGAAGGCTTGAAGACCTAGCGAGGGTTGAAGGGATCCTTATTGCATTTTGAAAAAAGTTTAGAAATACTGTTGTGGACACAACACTTGAAAAGAGGACATGTTCCTAATGAGCTCAACAACTTCAAGGGCCAGCGGGCTTCTTCTCACTGCATCTGATGATAACATGTGAGAGGAAAGAGATGAGGTAAAGAAGACACCGTTAATTCTATAGGGGCAAGGATGCACCAGGTTAAACAATAAAGCCCTGGGACGTAACCAGCACCTCGAGGTGATAACATGATTCTCAAAGAACGAAATAGCTTCCAGGTAAAAATAAAATCTAGAGTGGGACTGGAAGATCCTATGCTGAGACTTCAGAAGGATCTAACACAGAGCCCCAGAGGGTTCACAAGGCGTATTAGTTTTTAATTGCTATAGAACTACCAGAGACATAGGGACTTAAAAAAAGCATCCAGGGGTGCCTGCGTGGCTCAGTGGGTAAAGCTTCTGCTTTCAGCTCGGGTCATGATCCCAGGGTCCTGGGATCAAGCCCTGCATTGGGCTCCCTGCTCAGCAGGGAGTCTGCTTCTCTCTCTCTCCCCTGCTTGCGCTATCTCTGTCTCAACGTATCTCTCTGAAACAAATTAAAAAAAAAGCCATCCAATTGTTAGCTCATGGTTCTGTAGGTCATAATTTCAGACAGGCGTGGCTGGCCTCTCTGCTTTGGGTCGCACATAGGTATATACACCATCTGATGTCACTCAGGGAGGGCTCTGTCCAGAGGTGCTAGGGAAGCACCACTCCCAAGCTCACTTGGGCTGGTGCAGAATCTAGTTCTTGCAGCTAACGATCTGCATTCCCCTGACATCCACCAGAGAACACTGTCTTCTAGGGGTTGCCCGCATTCTGCCTCACCAATTCTCTATCTTCACATAGGCAACAGGTGGAGTCCCTTGCGCCCCGTGAATCTTTTTTACTTCCTTTTCTGCTACCAGCTGGAGAAAACTTGCGGATTTTAAACAGCATACCTGAATGGGTTGGGAACCTCCCAATAATCTCCCTGTCTTGGGTCAACTGACTTGGGATTTTAATTAAAAATTTTTAAAAGGTAACTATCTGTTTAAACAAAAATCATATAGTGTGAGCTTTATGACATATGTAAAAAAAAATGTATGACAACAACAGCAAAAGACCAGGAGTGGGGAAGCAGCAGTATACTACTCTTAAAGTACTTAGGAGTACTTTACTTTACTTGGAACCTGAGGCAAAAAATTGTGTGTACCATGCACATACCTGAATGCATATTTTAAATGGTTAATATTCTTAACCAACTGAGCCACCCAGGCGTCCCAAATGGTTAATATTCTTCCATAACATTAACTGAAAAACTGAAACTTGTAACATTTTAAGTTTAAATATTTTATATCAATAATGAATTTGTTACAACTTTACTTTCTTGGCTTTAATGAAAGAAAACTCACCAATAATATTTTTAAAATCTACTTTTTTGCTTATGGTTTTTAATTTAATTTTATTTATTTACTTGGGAGAGAGAGCACAAGCAGGGGAAACAGAGGGAGAAGCAGGGTCCCCGCTTAGCAGGGAGCCCAATGCAGGGCTCAATCCCAGGACCCCAGGATCATGACCTGAGCCGAAGGCAGATGCTTAAGCAACTGAGCCACTCAGGCGCCCCTGCTTATGTCATTTTCAATTGAGGGAAATACCAGGTGAAATAATTTCTCGTAACGAAGTGCCAATCTTAAGTAACTTTAAATAAGCTTCAAATTGGGGCGCCTGGGTGGCTCAGTGAGTTAAAGCCTCTGCTTTCAGCTCAGGTCATGATCCCAGGGTCCTGGGATTGAGCCCCGCATCGGGCTCTCTACTTGGCAAGGAGGCTGCTTCCCTTCCTCTCTGCCTACTTGTGATCTCTGTCAAATAAATAAATAAAATTAAAAAAAAAAAGATTCTCCTTTAAAAAAAAAATTAGCTTCAAATTAACTGAAACTTCTTTGACAGAACACCACTGTGCCCAGTACTGCTTAAAAAAATTCTTGGGGGGACACCTGGGTGGCTCAGTTGGTTAAGCAGCTGCCTTCGGCCCAGGTCATGATCCCAGCGTCCTGGGATCGAGTCCCACATCGGGCTCCTTGCTCGATGGGGAGCCTGCTTCTCCCTCTGCCTCTGCCTGCCATTCTGTCTGTGCTTGCTCTCTCTCCCTCTCTCTCTGACAAATAAATAAAATCTTAAAAAAAAAAAAATTCTTGGGGATTAAGGAGTGCACTGCACTTATCATTGTCAGCACAGGGTGATGATATATGGAAGTGTTGAATTACTGTATTGTACAACTGAAACTAATCCAACACTGTCAGTGACTAACTGGAATTAAAGTAAAAATTTTTTAAAAGAAAGGAAAAAATTCTCAGGGTCACATACATTTGGGTAAAATTGCACTCGGCAAATTTCATGAACCAGCTTTAGAAGATCCAAACACTATGCTGATTTTATATTTCAATTATTAATGCTGCATGCTTCTACAACCATTTCAGATGAAACTTCTACAGGACTTAGTCTAAATATTTAAGAACCAAGTCAGTGGCTTTTTTTTGAAAGAAATATTCATAGAAAACAACTTTTTCCTGGTTAGAAATTCAAAATTTGAAAAGACTTCATTTAACTTTTCATAACTTCATTACAAATGTGAAATTAGAATGTCTAGAATCTTCCTTTTATCTTTTATACATTTTTCCATAATAATTTATACTCTAATCTACTTCTAACTTCTTTTAACTTAAAACTGAGCAGGTATACTCAGTAACTATTGCCAAAGTCCTGCATTCATCAAACATTCAAAGTACTATTCTCTCATTTACTGTAAACATAAGGATAAGCTTTCTCTTAAGCATGCAGCTTTTTAAATTTTTCCATTGTAGAATCTTACTGACTTTTTCTACATAAAAGTTACACAAGTAACACAATAAGCCCAAATGACTACCCCAACACCAGTGATAAAAGATTTTGCAATCCTAACAGAAGATAACAAAACAAAGCATAAATTCAAACACCACAACTATAACTAATCTATCAATAATGTATTTAACAAATCAGTATATAAAATACTTGATAATTACCCAATACAGTCAGCTTAAGGCTATACGCATGCCAGATTATAATTAAACATCCAGATATTTTTAGAAGATACCAACTATTATAGCCACAAATTCAAAAGACAGTCCACTGCATTAAGATTGCCTACCAATGAGGTACTAACCGAAAATGCTGGCAAATTTATCGGCTATACTATCTGCCTGTATGAGTGAGCCATTTCCTCCAAAATGTTCTGATGGTACATATTCTTTGACCTTTTATTTCTAAATATATAACAAATTTCCTTTACATAGTCACAATATTGTGTATATTTTAGTACTCCTAAATTTGACATTATCTCTAGAGATGTAAGTAGCTATTAAGTGATTAGTCCAGAGTCATTCAAAAAGGAACTGAACTGGATCCAGCCTTTTGCATGAATGTTTACCTAGTGTTCATTTCTGACTTAAGTTCAAAGGCGTCAGGAAAAAGAAAAGAAGGTTACTAGCACCAATGAAAAAAGTTCAGTAAGGTCTTGTGACAGACCTAGATGTCTCTTAAATATTTTCTTCCAACTGCTGTCAAATAGCAATCTATCCTAAAGATATTAGAGGATATTTGCAAATTCAAAGAATTATCTTCTTTATGTCTTCTACTTGCACAGCTAGTTCCACTTTTGGCAGAACTCAGTAATGGCCTTGTAAAGAGCAGGATATTTCAATTTTTCTGTCTTAACCTTATCTTTAAAGGATAAAGACACCCGTGAACTAAACTGTACAGTAATAGACACTTTTACATTTCATATCATATTTAATTCTCGGACAAACCTTGTTAGGTAGCTATTATTGTCCAAATTTTCAGATTAGAATTTGAGCCTCCAAGAGATAAGTAACCTGCTGGAGATTCTTCAGCTACTTCCTTCCTGAGAGGCAAATAGTGTGATTCTGAAACCTGAGTTGTTTTCACTGCATATCAATGCCACCTTCAGTTCGCCTTACTCTGCATTGTCTGTCAAATCTAGTATGTATGGAGTTATTCATGAGCTGGATGGGAGAAACCATTTCACGCAAGCCCTTTAATTTGGGCAGGAAAGCATCAAGATCAGGGAGGTGAAATGCTTTGTCCCAGGACACACAGCTAGGTGGGAACAAAGTCTGCAAGGATACTGACATGGGAAAACAAAACAGAAGAAAAAACAACCACAAATAGTAATCTTCAACCAGACCACTTAAAATACAGTAAATTAAACCTAACAGCTGTTTTCAAAACTTTCAGATCCTAATTTGTGAGGATAACTGACTTTCAGAATTCTTCTTACACTAATGAATGTGTTATGTTTTAATGGCCTAGAATGAAGAAGAAAAAAAAAAAAAACCAGGTGATTAATGTTGCTAATACGAATTAAGGCAAACCCCTACTGTACAAAGTGGCATAAGTTGAGGCTCCAAGAGTGGAAACTATGGGAGACAGTCATATCTGAATCTAAATCCAATTAAAATTATTTGGCTGCTAGCAACAGAACCTAGCTCAATATATTTGGAGGGAAACAGAATCCTTTTAGAATTTGTATTCTTTAAACTGGTAGCTATTAAGTCAATATACTCACACTCCTCCCTGTCAATTTAAAAATTAGCAGCTTACACCTTCACAATCTTACCCCTTCCCTTTTTCACTGGGCACACAGAATGTTTACCTGCAACATTCCCTAGGAATATATTCAGCTAAAAAAAATACAGAATACCAGTGAGCTTCTATTTAAGAAACCTTTCTCTCTCCTAACAGGCTCTAATCCTATAAATCAGTAGGAGGTTGGTAATAGGCAGGAGACTTTCTTAATGAACACAGCAGTACTTTTAAATTCTAAGAAATAGGAGCCTGAAGACTGCGAAGGCATAAATAAGTGAAACATCTGAGAGACAAAGCGCGTACAGCACAAGTCATCAGGTAATACAAGGGAATGACATGATAGCGGATTTATGTGAATTCAACTATTGTGATTCACTTACATACTTCAACTCTACACTTTGCAAACAGAGAACTGAATCATGGGGGCAATTAGGCCCACCATTCCCCTGAACGAATGTAAGTCCCGGCGTGGGGTGAAAAATGTCCATCTTTAGTATCTCAGTCAAAGCGTGCTGAGGGCCCCTGTGGGCTGACAGTGGTTCAAGAGCTAAGACACATACGTGAACTCTCCATGTTCAACTGAAGAGCTGGCAGACTGCTTAACTAAGTCCTGAAGGGCAGTAACACAGGTGACACGACTTACTCAGGAATGTGATGCTGGGATCCCATGCGGCGCATTCCTAAGGGACTCCCTCTGCCTGAGAATAGTCTGGTCTCTATGAGATCATCAGCACCTGCAAGGCCTTGGACTCTAAAACCTGCATCTCCCTAAGATGAGGTGTCATTGTACGTGAGAGAAAAAAAAAAGTGGCCATCATTCTTTTTAACATTAATGTGCAAAAAGAAGACTAAGAAGTTTTGTGGGAGAGGCTGGCAGAAATGAGACTGCAGGACTCATAACGGTGGTCTCTGAATCCACTCTGAAGTTGATTCGGGTCAACTTGCCATATGAACCACTTAATGTACATTAATCAATGATAAAGTATGTCTTACTGTGTCAAAGAATTTTTGCACCAGAGCTTCAAAAATCACCTAAAACAACTAGTAACCCAAACTTCCCCCAAAAGAATAACGGAGGCAAAAACAAGCACCCTCCGAAAACAGATTAAGTTTGTCCTCTGTTAATCCACACAATCAGTGAGGACACACAGCAGTCAGGAAATGCTTCTACGTGTATGCAAGTCATACTGCTAACTTCTGAGATCACAACAATGAGCGACTAAATACAAGTTTCAAGGTCTAAATCCAACATACTCCCACCCCTGGGGAATTAAGTAATAGGTGAGAGAGAATTAGGTTTTTTAAAAAAAAAAAAGATAAAGTACGATTTCTACTTCTTTTCCATTTTGGAGGGTAATTATGTTTCCGGAGCCTGACTGCATGTCTTGGACAAAAAAAATACGGTATCTTCGTACTTTGCAGTGTGGAGAATCAGCAATTCAGCTTGAGGCTGGGTGACTGGCCGGGAACAGCGCTCCGTGGACATGGCCTTGCTGCCCAGGGCCCTAAGGGCGCAGTCGGTATCTCAGGTGACCTGTTAACTACTTGCACTTCAGCGGAGGAGCTGTGCTCTAGAAAAATTCAGTACAGACTCTTTTCCTACCAGAAATTCTCTGATTCCCTGGTACTACATGTACTTTATCACCCAGACAGCCCCGCCAGAAAAGAACAGGACCAACTCTCAGTCTGATCTCTATCAAGGTCATTCCCTCACTCTGCACACTTGGCAAAGGGAAATAAATCACCTACCCTCAGGAGATTTTCATGGCTTTCCAAACAAAATGTTTAAGAGCACGATAAAACCATAAAGATTGTGAGAAGAGGCATTCGCCATGGGCCTCACTAAAGACAGGTGAAAAGTAATCACTGGGGAAGCACGGTGGCTACTTTATTAAATTGTAAATTATTTTCAGTCCCCCTGGGCAAATAATAAAAAGTGACTCCACTGTTTATTAACTTCAAGGGTCCAACAAGACAAAGCAAAAAAGCACAAAGAATTATACCTGGCATATATTAAGTGGTCAATAAACGGTATCAATTACCATCATCCTCTTGATTGGCGGAACATGGTAGGGTCGGTGTAGCTGTTCCTGGTCTGTGCGCTGCAGATACTGAGACTGGGTTCTGATCAGCTCCCCCCACCCAGGCTGATGGGAATTCAACAAAAGACAATTGCAGAAGCAACAACTACGTAGCTCAGCTAAGATGTCCCTTCGGCCTCCAAATGGGCCCTGACCCACATTAAACCTACATAAGGCAACTCAGGGGTTTGCTTCTTAACACAAACTAAATTTGTTTGTGAGTCATGTTGTGTCTTTTTTTAGGAATTACTATTAAGTAGGCCCCATTTTAAACTGTATTTTTAAGTTTGTTCTGTATCTTAACCAGTAGGATATCTCCCCATCTCCAAAGACCAAGAAAGAGCCAAAAGATACAGGATTAGGTAGTACTTTGCTCTTAAAACACATCATCAAAGAGAAGCATAAATACACTTACATGGCAGCAATATTATTAAGTGGTCACTTCCATGCCAACCTAAAATACCTGAGGACGTGACTATTATGTGACTACATAGTGACTATTATGACTGACTATATAGTACTTGCTCTCAAAGCTAAGAAACATATAGGGGCACCTGCCTGGTTGACTCAGTCAGTTGGGCGTCTGACTCTTGCTGATATCTGCATCAGGAGATCAAGCCCCATGTGGGACTCTGTGCCTAGCAAGGAGTCTGCTTGAGATTCTCTCTCCTGACCTTCTGCACTTACCCCGCTCTCTCTCTCTCTCAAATGAATAAATAAATAAATAAAATCTTTAAAAAAAGGAAATATATAAATTATTCTACTCATGTGTCTAGAGCAAAAAGGCTGGATAAATTTACATAGTTGGATAAAACTACTTTGGATACATGCTTACAGTTTTCTTATTTTCCTGTACTTTAGAAACAAAAGGAGTCAATACACCTTACAATCAGTTGAAAAGTAGGAAAAAATGGCCAAATAAAAATGGGGATGAAAATTGTGAGCATCATCTAATAAGGCAGAAAAACTTTCAGTTTCTCATTTGAAGACAAAACCATCCTATAACTAGCAACCTATTTTTTGCAGATGATTTCTTCTCTTATTACAGCATTAACAGTTAAAGGATACCATCCTCCTCCTCTCTTAACCCATAAGGATAATTACAGTATGCCGCCTCAAAGGAATGTTTTGAGGCTCAGTATTTGCAAGGAATTTTGAGCCCTGTAGTTGAAAGCTACTAAGTAAACACAAAATACTGTCACTGAGAATGGTCAAATAAATGCAAAGATGATTTAACATCACAGAAAATTACACTGATAATTGGCAGATTGCCATGCTACCCCTGTGGACTTGTTCTTTCAGAGCACATACTCTATGAAAGGTCACTGTGGGAGGAAAAAAAAATCCCACAGGGAGTTCAAGTCGCCTACAAGGCAATATTAGCAATTACAGAAGCAGTATTCTTCCTCTATATTCATTTGAGAATCCTTTCTACTAATTAAGAGAAAAGAAGCAGTGGTTTGTTAAAAGATGATGGCTACAGACAATTCAATCTCAATGGTTACAAACTAGAATATGGTAATACTGAACAATATGAAATGAAACAAGATGAAACCAGAGAGGGAGACGAGAGGGAGACAAACCATAAGAGACTCTAATCTCAGGAAACAAACTGAGCGTTGCTGGGGGGGCGGTGGGGAGGAATGGGGTGTTGGGAGGGATGGGGTGGCTGGGTGATAGACACTGGGGAGGGTATGTGCTATGGTGAGTGCTGGGAATTGTGTAGGATTGATGATTCACAGACCTGTACCCGTGAAGCAAATCATACATTATATGTTAATAAAAAAAATAAAAGAGCAAACTCTTATACAAGTTATCAACCCAGTACTCAACTATTTTCCAAGATAATATATTCCTCAAAATATTTTCCAGGATTACTTATGTTCCTAACACAAGGTTAAACCATATCAATGCAAATTCAAATTCAATTAATATTAAGTACCTACTATGTGAGACTCACTCGAATAGGCATTTCGCTGATGTTATCTCAATTCTTCAATAATTTTGATCTGTATTACCAGCCACATTTTCAAATTTGGAAGTCTGTTGCAGAAATATTCAGATTCTTGCCCATATTCCAAGAATTTAAATTCAGTTTTGTCCCTTTCGATCCATGTCCCCTCTCCTATGTCAGACTAGGGTCTCATCTGGCTGTGCCAATAATCTACTGAACTATCATTTAACCTCACTGGGCCTGAGTTTTCTCATCAATAAATACAGAAGGTTGAAATATTCCCACTGTCAGGGGGGCACCTGAGTGGCTTAGTTGGTTAAGCGTCCAACTACTGGTTTTGACTCAGGTCATGATCTCAGGGTCAGGAGATCAAGCCCCCCCCATCGGGCTCAGTGGAGAGTCTATTTGAGACCCTCTCTCTCTCTCCCTCAGCTCACACTCTTTTGCTCTGTCTCAAATAAATAAATCATTCTTTAAAAAATATATATTCCTAAAGTTGGTTTCCCTTATTCTCTTGATCTCTCTCTCAAGTTTATTGTTGTAATACAATTTGGTGGCTCCTAATGCATTCACGGAATTGTGCGACCATTACCACTATCTGATTCCAGAAGATTTCATCACCCCAAAAACAAACTCAAAACTTTTAAGGTGTCACTCCTCCATCTTCCCTGCCCCCAGGCGCTGGCAACTGCTATCTGCTTGCTGTTTCTATGGCTTTGCCTAATCTGGATATTTTATATAAGTCAGATCACTTATGTGACCTGTTGTGTCTGGTTTCTTTTAGTAAGCAAAAGTCTTTGAGGTTTATCTACACTGTAGCATGTATCAGTACCTCACTCCTTCTTACGGGTCATTAATATTCCATTGCATGTATAAACCACACACTGTTTATCCATTCATCCACTGATGGACATTTGCGACCTTCCGGCTATGGTGACTAGTACTGCTATCAACCTGCACATACGCACGTGTACTTACTTGAGTCCTTACAGGTATATATCTATGACTGGAGTTGCGGAGTCATATAACTCTGTGTTTGAATTTCTGAGGAACTAACAAAATATTTTCCACAGTGGCTCAACCCCATCAGTAATCACAGTGGTCCTAATATCTCCCCATTCTAACCCCCACCTATGTTCTTCCTTTGTCCTCCTTCCTTCCTTTTCTCTTTGTAATTATAGCCAGCCCAGTGAGTATAGTTTGGATTTGCATTTCCCTAATGACTAATGATGCGGAGTATCTTTTCATGAGCTTGGTGGCCATTTGTACAGCTTCTCTGGAGAAATGTCTATCAGTCTTTCACCCATTTTTATTTGAGTTGTCTTTTTGTTGTTGAGTTGCAGGAGTTCTTCAAATACTTTAGATACAAATCCCTTAGCAGATATATGATGTGCAAATGTTTTCTCCCATTCTTTAGGTTATCTTTTCATTTTCTTCATAACATCCTTGATGCACAAAAGTTTCCAGTTATGATGAGTCCAATTTATCGTCTTTCTGCGCCATTTGCATTTCTGATGTCATATCTAACATTCCATTGCCAAATCCATTTAACATCTCTTTTTGCTGGAAAATCTCATGAGCCTTTACTCATTCCATAAATAAAGTTGCACCTGAATAACTCTCTCTGTTTTACTGCAGAGAATTACAAAAGGGTTATTTTGAAGTATTTATTACATTGTCCTTATTAAGGAAGTGGTGGCATTTTAAGTTTAGATAAAATTACCCTGCTAAGATGGATGATTCTAACTCCTTGAGAGTTATCTCTGAAAGAAACTACACTTCTCCTCCACTATAAAGAAGAAAGGAAGGCGGGGGTGGGGGGCAGGGAAGAGAATGAGAGAGAAAGAGGAAGAGAGGAAGGAAGGAACAAATTCTGTTTGAGAACCTCATGCATTAACAAAAACTACTGAGGATAACTCTGCTTCTCCAGCCCCTACCGCTACTGCTTCGTTCATCTAAAAGCCAGGGTAAGGACATATTCCCACTGCTCATGAATTTCATTTCCCGTTATATAAGGTGACTGAACATGACTCCTCCCCATGCACTGACTGACTCACAAACATGTCATCCAAAGACAGACCGAAAACAAAACTGGTGACGCCGAGTTGCTGCTACATACAAACAAGTAACCTGCCACAGACTCGGAACGACACAGCATCTGGGGATGGCCATGTGTCCAGGTAAGAGGGCAGGTGACCCAAGATCTGAGGATATGATTAAAACCTTAAAGCACTTTATATACAGACATGAGATTTTTTTTTAAAGATTACATAATGCTGGATGATAAGTATAAAAGACAATTGAAAAGCTAAAAAAAATTAAAATAAAAATAAAGAGATTTTATATGTGAACATATTAGAAGAATCTTTATTTCCCAAATATCACAAGAACAGTCAAAAGTGCCCAATAATTTGCTCTGAGAGAAGTATCTTATATAATAAAAGTGACTCCTCTTCCTTATATGTTTAATTTCCTCTAAATGATTCTCATATAAAGAAAAAATTTGAAAGAAACACGATTTACATAATCCATTAAAGATATATTTAAGCATTCATATGGCAACCTCACACCAGAAGTGCTAAAATCTCATTTAAACTAGGCCAGGAAGGGCGACTGGGTGGTTCAGTTGGGTAAGCATCTGCCTTCGGCTCAGGTCTCGATCTCAGGGTCCTGGCATCGAGCCCCACGTCAAGCTCCTTACTCAGCAGAGAGCCTGCTTCTCTCCTCCCTCTGCCTCTTCCCCAGCTTGTATGCCTGCTCTCTCTCTCCTGCACTCTCTCTTTCAAATAAGTAAATAAAACTTAAAAAAAAAACCAAAAAGCTAGGCCAGGAAAGAAAAGTGTTTGTCAACTCCTTTTTGTGCCAAAATTATTAGGACTGATTCAATATTCAACAATGTAATTTACTCATGAGAAAACCTAATCTAGCCATCTTTACTGTGTCCTGAATCTAAAATTTATAATGCCAGGGTGCCTGGGTTGCTCAGTGGGTTAAGTGTCTGCCTTCAGCTCAGGACACGATCTCAGGGTCCTGGGATCGAGCCCCAAATCAGGCTCCTTGCCCAGCAGGGGGCCTGCTTCTCCCTCTTTCCAGCTTCTCCATCTGCCTGCCTCTCCCCCTCCTTGTGCCCGCTCTCTGACAAATAAATAAAATCTTTAAAAAACATAAAAATAAAATTTATAATGCCATCCCAAAATTAAAATACTAGATTTAGAAAAGCAATTCAGAAAATCACCAAAGATATTCAAAAACCAATAAATTCAATTGAAATATAAAACATTCACATTTTAATTGATTTCTAGCTATAGTATCATTGGCCTAGAGGGCTTGTTATGAATGACTCCAGTATTTTCCTACAGTTGCTGGGTATGTCATCAACCAGGGAAGCAACAGATCAAGGAGTAGCCACCGGCCACACATGAGGAACTCCTACGACATAGAGCAAATCTTCGTATATTTGGACCACTTCAGTTTCCAAGTGGATGCAGGGATAAAAGTTAAGAACAGATATTCAGTCTTACTTTTATCTACTTCTCCCTCTTAAAGGATACGATATACACCAAACCAAGCCATAGAAGTCTGAAGATTCAAATGAAAAAAAGCCCCGAGTGATCCCGGAACTAATGTGTCCCTCTGGGGGTCCTCTGTACCACAAACTACTCTAGGGAGGCTATGGTCCAGGGTTCCAGCTGTTTCCAGCCAGTTCCCCTCCATCACCCCACCCCCAACACATATCATAGCCTCACTTTCCACCTGACCCGTTTAGAACCACTCACATGTGTATGTGTGTGTGCATGTGTGTGTACGCCATCCTTTCTCCCTTTTTCCCCTCATCTGATAACACCGGGCAAAGATGAAACCCTGCTTAAATCCAATTATCCATCTATTCTACCTCTAGACCAAAGCAACTAAAAATGGATCAAGAAAAATGTGCAACCTTCTAACAGTTCTCATTTTAAATCCATGGCCACAAATCTCAAATGGGCAATCAGCACTGTCCAACACAGCAAAGTAGACTAAAATAACTAGTTCATTCATTTTCCCCGTATACCAACTCTTTCATACTTTCTCCTCTGTTCTCAAGCCTCCTAGACCTACCCATTCTCCCAACAAATGACTGTCTGGAGAAAACAGAAGCAATCAGAGACACAACTTCCTCTTCTAACACCCAAAACTACCTACCTCACCCACACTCTTCCTTACTTCCTATTACAACAAATGGTAGGTTCCCACTCCCATCACAATCCAACCCTTCCATTCCAGCTCTGGATCTTCTCACTTTCTCCAAGTAATTATAGCCCTCTCTATCCTACGTTATCCATTTCTCCCGACGGATCTGCAACATGCCAACCTCCTCTCCCTTCGGCACTCACTAAATCCACCCCCCCTACACGGACTGTCCTATCTCTGTGCTTCTTGAAAGAGTTACTTAGAAGGGGTCTTACACTCGGTGTCCCCAATTTAATCCCCAATTTTCTCCTCAATTTAATCCAATCAGGTTTCTACTTCCTCTCAAATGTATCTGAGATTACAATTGTCAAAGTTATCAGAGAAGTCCAACCAATCAAATCGGTTACTCACTTATCTGATTCCTGACCCCTCAACAGCATTCCATACTGCCTTCCACTTAAACATCTCCTCCTGGCCCCAGACAGTGCTCACCAATGATCTCCATGTCACTAAATTCATTTTTTTTTTTTTAACCACAGAATAGTAATTATAAGTTCAGGTTATTAAGTGAGATGGACCTGGATTCAAATCTTGGCTCTGTCAGTTTCTAGGACCCAACCTAGGTACTGAGATTTAACCACTGAGCAAACTAGGGGAAATATTAGCACCTAATTCATAGCTGTGAGGGAGAGATGAAATAATTTATTTATTTTTTTCTCTTCTACCCCTTAGCGGCATGTGACATAATTCATTCTCCAAGAAACGTTCTTCCTTCAGTCTCTGGCTGTTCCTTCCCAATCACTGTCATAAGCTGTACTGGCCTTTTAAATTTAGGAGCTCATAAATTTCTATATTCTGTCCCTAAGTGATTGATCTCCTCCAGTCTCATGACTGAAAATATAATCTAAACCTTAACGATTTCCAAATCTCAATTTCTAGTCTATAATTTCTCCCAAGCCCCAATGGCCAACCATCTCTACCTGGATATCAGCGCTATGTCATACTCCACACACTTAAAAGGTAAGTCTCTATCCTTTTTCATGTGCTTTTTCCCTCATCTGAAACTCCCCAGCTTGTCATAGTCTCTAACTCCTTGCTGTCAGTTTCCAGAGCTCCATATATTTCCTCTTCTGTAGTAATCACTAAACTTCTATTTCCTGGCTTGCTAGAACAGAAGCTCCATGATGAAAAATAAAACTCTCCATCTCAGTAATACCTTGTCTAGTATCTCCTACACAGGCAATGTTTAATAATATTTTTTGAATGGAATTTGAGCTATTTAAAGCGTTTTGATGTTAAGTATCTGCCTTAAGTTTACTGCCTAAAGTTACTGTTTAATTTATGAAACTGCATTTTATTTGCTCAGCTGTCTAATTCATTATAAACACTTTTATTTCAAAATACTTAAACCACAGGTTTCCATTATTGTCATCTCTAATCCACAGAAATACATTAAACAAAATGTAAAGGTATTTCTAAATATGTTCTACTAGGTCTGTGAAATACTATAATTATCAATTGCCTCTGGATATAAAAAGTTAAAAAAAAGCTTACAAAGATAAGAAAGACAAACAAGGGTGGTATTATTTGTTTCCCTACTTTGGAATCCCACAACATTTTTCAAAAGAATGTTAGTAAAAAGATGGTATTTTAATTCTCAAATGTATGAACTTTCTGGAGTATTTTTAAAAAGGATTTTCTTCTCCAAGACTCTTTTATCACTTCCTCCACATGAATACTCAATTGTGTATCAATTGATACACTCTAATGTGTATCAATATTCTGCTTGTTTTTACCCATCAAAGATAGTGTCCAAAACAATATTTCTTTTAGCTTATAAAGTCTTATCATGGATAAATGCAGAGTTTCCATTAGGGAGGCTAAAATATGAAAGTTTAACACACACACACTCACTCTCAGACACAAGGGGGTTCACTATGGGTTCACTACATACATGATCAGAACACATCAAGGTACTTATATACATAAAGTCTTTTAGAAAGTCCAACTGACCACAGAACTAAAAAAAAAAAATACACTAAACTGAGGAAAAACATTTTATATTGCTTTTATGTAGAAAATACAACACCTGAAGGGCACTAACATTGAGAAATTGATTACAATGAAAAAGGACACAAAACAAAATTAAGAATCAGAAAACTAGAGCCACAAAGCTTTAGCGATACTTAAATTTGATTCCAAAGAACCAGGCTTTCTTCCCAGAGTATCTGGGCAATTATCTCACAAATAAGGGTTGATTCTATTTTCCCTAACTGCCGGAGTATTTGATCAAATTGCTTCTGCATGTTCTATAATAAAATAAAACACATATAATGAAAACTTTTTAATTTGTACACTACTGGAATACAGAAATTATAAAATCAAGGGCTCTCTAATATTACAGAAGTACCTGAGCTTCTACTGGTCCCCTAAAATTATCCAAAGTAATTAACTAGTTATCAAAGAACCTGTATTTGAGATGGTAATGTTACACTCTTCTTTAAAAGCTCTTAAATTCTTTGGATACGACCTTTGGGTTTCTGTGTGTGTTTGCAAAAGAATTATGGAAAGCCATTTATGAAACTTAAAGGACCTTTTTTAGGTTATGACCTTTCATCTACTAATTATACTCCTGGAGAACAACCTTTTATACCAAGGAGGCTTCCTTCATTCATTTAATTCATTCATCGATCATTCAGTACATGTTTGTTAAGCACCTACTCAATATACACAAAGATGTTTATCACAATTTAATAGGAAAATACTGGAAACAAACCCATTATCTGACAATAAAGGAACTGTCACAAAATCATAGTATGTCATAGCCAAAGCATGACACAGTCATTTAAAATACATTCATGGTAAGTTTGAAGCAATATGGAAAAGGTTTTGCATGATTTGTGAAAAGCAGTTATACATAAAATCAAAGAATTCCTCTGATTCCACTCTCAAAATAAAGTATTTGGAGAATAAACACCAAAATAAAAGAGATCGAATAGACTGGCTACGTCCTGGGGGTAAATCTATGAGATTCTCTTTATATATCTCTGGAATTTTCAAGTTTTCTATAATAAACATATAAAACTTCAGTAATTAAAAAAATTCACAATTTTTTAAAAAGAAAGACAATATTTATCAATCATTTGGTTAGAGAAGAAAAACCACCGACATGTCTTCAAAATTTTCGGAACCCTAAATAACATCCCATACTGTACAAATGAGAATTAGTATCTTGATACGGAACTGTCAGAGGCAAAGCTCATTTTATAAAATTGCTCATCAAAATCAGTGAGTAAAAAGCCCAAGACTTTATAGACTGTTTCTTCAGATCACAGAGAGCATGTCATAGAAAAGGTAAAAACTGCTTCTTATCAAAATGGGAAAAAATTCTAACAAATAAGATTATCTTATCATAACCATACCGAGTACTGAACAATAATAATAAAACCTCAATCTCTGTGCTTCAACCAAATGTAATCACTATTTTTTAAAAAACCACTCATAAGTTAAGAGTTCCATAGGAAAAAACAAAACAAAACAAAACAAACTGGAAGGTCCTAGAGCAAAACCAAACAAGTGTTGTGGGTATTAGAATTATACTTGGTTTTAACCCACATTTTTCCCCCATATTTTCCGAAAATGTCCATTATAAAAATACAGCTATTATACAAGAGAAAAATAAACAGAAATTATCAAGGGAATACGCTGAAATTTATTCACTGTGTAGATTAGATTTGTAGAAAGTACAATAGTTGTAAAATTCAGACCTGCTTATTAGAGTAGCTCAGAGAAATTTGAAGGACCTTCAGAATCAGTCAGTACAAACATCACTTTAAAGGAGATCAAACTACTTTAAATTTCTACTACAAGAGTTCATAATTTGAACAACATATATATTTTCTTCTAAGATATCTGTCATAAACAGATCTAAGGATGTTTTCTTTTCAATGACATGGCCTACTTCCTTGTTCATGAGGTGCCAACACCAATGATGCCATGCAGCTGTGAGAGTGAAGGGTGCTGATTAATGGAGGCTCTACTGAATGGAGATAACATCCAAACACGCAACTTTACTTACTGTGTGAAAGTGTGTAGTAGTATCTCTCATTCACTTAAAGTGTAAAATTACTTCAACTTAAACAAAGAAAAAGAAACGGAAATTTAGAATACGCATACCTATCACTTTATGGAGAACAACAACCAACAATGATAAGACATTCTTTGTCTTGTCTTTCAGGGCTCCTGCTGGCGCGGCAGGTTAAGCATCTGACTCTAGGTTTCCACTCCGGTCGTGGTATCGGTCGTGGTATCGGGTTCCTAGTATCGAGCCTCAGGCTGAGCTCCATGCTCAGCACAGAGTCTGCCTGGGATTGTCTCTCCCTCTCCCTCTTCCTCTGCCCCCCCCTTTTCTCTCTCTTCCGCTCCCTCTACCCCTCCTTTTCTCTCTCTCTCTCAAGTAAATTAATTAATTTTTAAAAAAGGAACAGCTTTCAGCACCCTCAAACATATATACGTATCACAGGACCAACTACTAAATTATTAAACAAGCAAAAAGATAGAGTACCTTAGCAATGAATAAAGCACAGGGCTCTGAAGTAAAATTGTCTGGTTTTAAATCCTAGTTCTGCTGTTTTTCAGTTGTACAACCTGAGGGAATAATTTAAGGCATATTTGTTTCCATTTCTCAGTCTTTTTATAAAATATGGATAGTAATAAGAATTCACACCTCAAAGATGTAGTTTAATGGAGGAGAGATCATGCCTAGCAGAGGGTAAGCACTAAAACAGGGTTTTCCCTCCTTTTTCTTCATTCTAAACAGAATTTGCCATCCATTCTGGAGATAAGAATAAAGGTCTCTAACTCAAAAAACTGGTACCGAAAGTCCTAAACTCAGCTGCAATCATAATTACCCATCCATAAAGTACCACGTGCAACCCGAGCATACTCCAACTTAACAGTAAGATAAATAAATGACAGTTCCCTTTCAAGGTGATTTTCATCCCAGTTGTTTCAAAAGGAGAAAAGAATGAAACACAAAGATTCTTTCTTAAAAGATGTACCAAAAAAAAAATTCAGAACCACTGTACTAACAAAATACGATGTAATTGCAAAGTTATTGGGGAAAATGCAATAATGCACACTTAATAGCAAAATTTAAATATTTTAGTGTTTTTAGAATATTCAAACTTAAAGTGCTTGGAATATTCACAATTATCAATGTTTCTTAAGTATAAAATTGCTATTCTCTATAAATAAAAAACTCCAACTGTCTATGATTAGCCTGGAACTAGTTACACTATAAAACTTATTAGAGCCATTCAACTATCTTGGGAATTATTTGGTTCTCTTTTCTCATAAAGAAATTAATTCAAGTGACAGAATGTAACAAAAATGTCAATACTGTTGAAGACTTTTTAATAAATTGTATTTTGGCAAATAATCATAAAGAAATTAACAAACAATGAAGTCATAATGATTTCATTTATTTGTTCTGTACATATCTGATTAATAGGCATTAATTTTGTTGATGGAAACAAGAGAACTCTATTGTTACATACAGATTAGAAATGTGAACACTTAGCATTTCCCACAACTACGGACTTCACACATTATTTTGAATGTTATTTCAAATAACACTGTAAATGCCAGAGGTTAGGTAAGCAAAGAGCTCTACTGCCCTCTAATGAAATAAACCAAAAAAAAAAAAAAAAACCTTCATTTTGAGATATCTCAGAACAGAAAAATAATCTTACTTTGCTAAATACAGCAGACAAACACTAAGACAATTAACTGCAAACAAGAAGAATATATATCAAAATACTGTAGGAAAAGCTACAATCACCCAGTTTTCATGATAAAATTAGTAGCAAAACAGGAAAGCCTTGAGACAAGAATGTTCCAAGAGAAACGAGACCAGTACAACAATGCTATCTAATGTGATAGCAATTAAAACTTCACTGCAGGCTACACTTTTCATGTGTACGTTGGAAGCGAATGAGAAGAAAGACTCTTAGAAACCACACACTTCGGTGAATTACAGGAAGTTTTCAGTTCAGCAGCTCAAAAGTAAACACCATCAAAAATAGTCTCTCTCATGATTTTTACCGACTAATCCTCTCAGAATTATGTAAATGCATGTATATTTTCAGGATAACTGCCCTGTGTCATACACACTTAAGAGAATTTTATTTACTGCTTCCTGTTTTAAACAAATGCCAATTTCATCATATGGAAACTGTCTTCTAAGACACTTTGCATCATAAATTAACCGGTGTTAGCTTTTCATGGTTCTTTGAATAAAAGCTCTGCCTTCTTTTAATAAACGTGGCTTTTAAAACATCTTCCGTATTCCTGTCCCTTTCATCTAGTATTCCAACCGCTCAAGATTTCCCAAACTCTCATTTAAGTACAAAGAATAGAGTACCAGATCATACAAAAGAGAATGAAAACAACAAAAACAAAAAGTACATTTCCCAGCAGCAGCTCACTGAAAGAACAGAGGTAAAGCCGTAAACTGTTCCTTAGAGTTAGGACACACATCACCTGGAAATGACAAGTGTCTGTCCAGGCTGACAGGGGGCAGACACTTCATTTAGTGTCTTCTGTTTAGCAGATCAAAGAAACAGCAGCCAAATCCCCACAATGCTATAGGGAAGATGGGCAATTCGGACAAAGAGGTTCACTTAAATCTACATACAAAATGAAAATATCCTTTAATGCTTTTAAGCTTTATTTGAGAGAGAGCAAGACAGAGCACAGAGGGCGAGGGAGAAGCAGATTCCCCACTGAGCAAAGAGCCTGACATGAGGCTTGATCCTAGGATCCCGAGATCATGACTGGAGCCGAAGGCAGATGCTTAAGCAACTAAGCTACCCAGGCACCCCTGAAAGTATCCTTTGCTTTTGTGTGCTGCTGCTCTTCTTCCCAAGGGTCTGTTTGCCCATGAAAATGGTTCTCTAGGGGTGCCTGGGTGGCTCAGTAGGTTGGGCCTCTGCCTTCGGCTCAGGTCATGGTCTTGGGGTCCTGGGATGGAGTCCCGCATCAGGCTCTCTGCTTGGCGGAGAGCCTGCTTCCTCCTCTCTCTCTCTGCCTGCCTCTCTGCCTACTTGTGATCTCTCTCTGTCAAATAAATAAATAAAATCTTAAAAAAAAGAAAATGGTTCTCTAGCTCTACAAGTTGTAAGGATAACCAAAGGTTCATTCAAAATTTCAAACTAGCAATGCATGGGAAAATCTAATGCACTCAGGCCTCTAACTCCAATGAGCTGAATTTCACATCTGCCTAAAAATATAACTGACATACAAACATATTTTGAAGATATAATAAAGGAGCTGGGAGGACTCAGGCATCCCATAGTCAAGCATTGCCTAAACCATAATACGTAGAGTATACCCAATATATGATCAAAATAGCATCCGTCCCACCTATAATTTGCATCTAGCTACTCAGACATAACATATGGTAGTCATGAGAAATACAACAGTCAAGGGGTACGGCCCCTTGGAGAATGTATGCATGTGTGTAAGAATGTACAATGTACCCAGGTACATACGTGTGTTTTCACGCAGAACAGTCCTAGTCTACACCAAGGAGTTCCAGATTATTATGCTAAACCTAAGGGAATGCCTTCCCTACCTAGTCCATGAGAAGAAAAAAAGGATTTTCCAGGCTGTCCTTTGACTCCCCAACTCCCAGTTAGCCTAAATATGAAAAACATAATCAAGAAATAAAACAGGGGAAGAAGGTAAAAAAAAAGGGAAAAGATTAACTCCATTAGTAAAAAAAAGTTTACTGTCAGCTTTAGTTTAAACAAAGACATTTATTTATTCAGTGGCCAAAGAACATTTTATTGATGATGATGATAATGATGATGATGATGGTAGTGGCCTGCATTTTTTGAGCATCTACCTAGTACTAGGCATTGAACTAAGCACTACATACATTGGGTATCTACTCTTCACATAAACCCTGTGAGGCAGGTAATATTATCCCCATTTTACAGGTGAAGAAACTGACACCCATCAAGATTATGAGTGTTGCCCCACTCAGAGATTAAAGTGTTGCCCTAAGCTACATTGCTACTAAATTCCAGACCATATATACTAGTCAGTGCAACTCTTAACCACTAAATTTATATCATTTTACATATTATTATCTGTATTATATTTACCAACTTAAAATGTGTGAAATGAAATACTTTGGCACACTGCGATGAATTAATTATATGCAGTGAGACCCAACTCAATTGCCTAAAATTCTGTAGACATGGAACGTGGGCCAGGTATTGGTCTCACCAATATGGAAGACAAAAATGTGCATGATATAATACATCATGAAAGTTCCAACAAATAAGTATCCCATCTTTCGATGCACATTCTAAGCAATAACATTCTCCCCTCATTCTCTGATCACATCCAGACATAGTAATCTGTCCTTCCTCGGATCTTTCTACCTCATTATCACCTCTGTTTTGTCTTAAAATGAAGCAAAGTCTCCTTCATTTAGGGAGAAAAACTTACTTCCCTTTATCTATCTTAGAAACATAATTAATTACAATAAAAATACAACAGATTTTATTTATATCTGAAATATATATTTCTCTATATGCTACAGTAAAACAAAGCAAAACAAAACAAAAAAACAACTCCATGACAACTCTTTAAACTTGGTAACATGTTTAAGCTTCCTGAAATTAACACTAAAGGAGAAATCACCAAGCAGTTAAAAAAAAGAAGAAACGAATCCCAAATTCTATCTTGCAAGAATTGGGATTTAAACACATGCACACAAGTGCCACACACACACACACACACACACACAAATATACAATTCACGTTATGTTCATAATCAAGGTGTTGGTTAGGCAACAATATTCCCTCTACCATATATATGCAGCTTAAAACACCCAGAAATATCCACAAGTACCTGAATCATTAAAAATCTTACTTTTATCTGGCATTACCAAGTTTACCCATTGCAGAATTTAAAAGGTGATACTATGAAATGCTCTTGCAAGGAAGGCACCTTGCAAGACAAGATACTTCTTCAAAGGAATAATAAAGCAATAAGCCAATGCGATATCAAAAACTATCACAAATAAAGATCGGTCAATTTGTTAATCCTTATTTAATTTAAATGTGTTTAAATTTTCAATCCAGAGGGCAAAGACCCTGCTAACAATAAAGTACAAGACCTAGTAAACAGAATACACCATTTCAGTGAGATACCATGTCTTACCTTGGAATCTTCATTGCTCACTCCTAGCTGTAATACAGCCTGAGGAGACTTCAGTTTCGCCTGAGCAGAGTGAGCCATCTGAAGGTTAAGCTGCCATCCGACGGTCTCGAGCTATAAAAGACAAGTGCAGACTGAAATCAGATGGTACAGAAGGAAGAAAACAGTCAACTTGAAGCAAATCTCCCATCATGGGAACGAACACAGATAGCCTGGACTTCGTGGAAAGTCAGTCCCGGGGCTCCTTCAACCCGCATATTCTGCAAATTCTCCCTTTGGGCTCATCACACTGGCCTTGTGCCATGCCTGTCAAATTCAACAAAGAAGGTTGGTCTTCAAATACACTGTATTCTAAAAATAGAGGTCTTAGACTAAGCAATGAAGTACACTAAAAGAGTCAATGGCTTTTAAGTAGTAAATTAGTATTTTAAGGTAGTATATATTTAAAGCCAATGATTTTTAAATAGTTAGATTTTAGCTAGCACTTTAATGACCTCCCATTATCTTTCAAAACTGTATTAGGTAGAATACAGGGAAGACTTTTTGTTTGTTTAAATTTAGAAGAAAATTGAAGTACCCAGATGGTAAGAGGTTCACACATTTAGACACAGTTAGTGAGACTGGAAAAGAGCCAGACAAAGAATTGATATTTACTAGTGAGCAGGTGTTATCATACTTTCCAAAGTACTCTAACTTATTATGGTTCCCAGTTACGACAGAAACTAATTAGAACATTTCCTTTGAACTTATTAACACAACAGCAAAATTTAATCAGGTAAGGCAAAAATAGTAAAGACAGACTACAACAGTTTAAGTTTTCTTCTAAAATATTAAAACAGTACAAATGTCACTTTATTGACGTTTGGTTTCTCTAAACTCAAAACTAGAAGTATAATAAAGTTTCAGACTGAATTTCCAGTAAATCTCAAATATCAATATTTAGGGAGGACTATGACATGCAATCGTTATATGCCTCTAACAAAAGGGGCCTAATTACTGATTTAGTAAAACTGCCCTAGCTACACTACTAAGAATGGCAGCCTCGTGACAATTTTTACTTAATCAGAATACTAACTGCTAACTTGAAAGACTGTTCAACAGCTAGAATCACAGCAGTGAGTCAGAGCCAAACTGGAAAGACAGCAATGAAAGTATGATCTATTCAAGAGAGGATGTGATGAGAAAATAAAGATACAGTCCTGTTCTTTCTGGCACTGAACCTTTGAGGGGTAATGGTAAAAAGAGGGAAGATAGTGCATGGACTAAGTCCACAATCCCGTAAGGAAAACATCAATTTAATGGTGCATATTAAGTAAGGATCCTGAACGTACTGATCTTACTCACAGATCACAGTAAGTGGGAGTCTCTAATCCCAGCCCAGCACTACTTTCAACACTCATGTTCAAAAGACCCACCAATGAAACAAGAAAAAGCATGCTGTAACCACTCTCATATACCCAAGCATTTTGATATGTCACTGTCTTAATCGAAAAGCACCTAACTCATATGCTACTATATGAACCTATAAGATACTGTCTTGATCTTATTTTACTGATCCTATCCCAGCCCTTGAAACACTTAAAATACTAAATGAATGAATTAAAACATACCCTCATTGTGGCCAGGAATTTGCATAAATTAATGCATCCTTAGTCACTGCATAAAGGGAGTAAAGGAGAATTTACAAGAGCCCTGAGCTTATAATTTGGTTCATGCTTCAGCTGTCACTCACTGGGCCCAGGGTTAAGTCACAATCTTTCAAGACCTCAATTTCTTCATATAAAATGGGAATAAATCTATCTGAACTATCTACCTTCCTGAGTTATTGGTAATAACAATTAAGAAAATGTATATTCAATTTAATGTATATTCAATTTAAATTTAAATTTAAGGCATTTTAACTACTTGATTCTTTCTACGGTATCTTTTAAGCACAGCAGACACTCTATATCTGTTGAACTGAATCAAAGAATACTCACAAGGAAAGGTAATTTTTTATTAAAAGATTTTATTTGCTTATTTGACAGAGAGAGACAGCCAGAGAGGGAGAAGCAGGCTTCCCGCTAAGTAGGGAGCCCCATGTGGGGTTTGTTCCCAGGACCCTGGGATCATGACCTGAGCCAGAGCCAGATGCGTAACGACAGAGCCACCCTGGCACCCCAAGGAAAGGTAATTTTTAAGAGTCATGACAAAAGGAGCTGGTGGATTGGCTTCCCTAACTCTAGAGCCTTTTCTATGCAACCTTGTGATTTAAAAATATTTGTCCCATGCCCATTTTAAGGAACAATTTAAGAGGTGAATAGGATTGCTAAGTTCATATGTGTATAGATGCACATATGCACACCCACACATAAAATTTCTCAGAAAATGATCAGTATTCAGCAACTTTAAATGAAGAGGGAATGCAGAAAGAACAAGAATTATAAAAGAATTCTGTACAACTACAGAGTAAGAAAAAGAAAACAAACCCTTTGAAGCAAAACTAGGAGACAAAAAAAATCAATACTGCTTGAGACAGGGACTCATACTCATTTTACAGTTTAAATATGTAAAATGTAAACAATTGGCGAATTAGGAACAAAGAAGATAGAAAAGTTTCTTATATTAATATTGCAGTTTTTCTCTAAGTTTAAAGTTACATAAAAATCAAAATAAAAACTTCTCTAAGAAATTGATTCAATTAAAAATCATCAGTGGATACTAAATGGATACTAGGTCCAGAAAAGTTTGGTTTGAAATGAAAAATCACAGAAGTCTCCACCCACCCCCACTTGTCAGTTACAAAAGAAAAACATTATGCAGTGAAGAAAACAAAGATCTTAACCAGAGGTCAAAATCAGTATCGCCCAAATGCGCAACACAAGATTCCGTGTCTCTGCCCATGATACCTTACAAAGACCACAACACCACTGATGTAGCTTTCTAGCCAAAAAATCATAACCTCCATTTGATTATGAAGAAACAAAAGAAAAAGAAAAATGGAGGAACATCAGGAAAAATAAGTGACACCTACACTTCAAAAACATAAATGTCCTTAAAAAAAACAAAGAAACGCTGAGAAAGAAGTCATTCCTTACATTGTTTATAACATACCATTATATTGTTGGCTGTGTCTCTAACTGGCACTAATAATAGAAATAGGAGTAACCAAAATCCCATCGCATAGGTGAAAACTGTATAGTATACTATTGAATCATTATTCCTTTGTGACTCATAACTAAGAAACAAATCCAACAGTCGTCAATATTTTAATTACATGTAAAACAAGTAAGTCTAGGGGCGCCTGGGTGGCTCAGTGGGTTAAAAACTCTGCCTTCGGCTCAGGTCATGATCCCAGGGTCCTGGGTTGGAGCCCCACATGGAGCTCTCTGCTCAGCAGGGAGCCTGCTTCCTCCACTCTCTGCCTGCCTCTCTGCGTACTTGTGATCTCTGTCTGTCAAATATATAAATAAAATCTTAAAAAAAAAACAAAAAACAAAAAACAAGTCAATCTAGTATAGCATTTTGACTTACATAAGCTCGACTATATTTGCTTCTATTTAAAATAAAATGTTGCCTTATATACAGCAGATAGTATATTAAAATACCAGTAACCATTTTAATATTTGTTTTCTTGTTTCATACTAAGATTTAAATCTGAGAGTCCTTATATCTTAACCTCCTAGATTTAAATGTCATCAAAATAACATAAAACACAAGAAAAATAAGACACTGATATTTTTAATGTTTTTCAACCCAAGCCAAACTGTTTAAGTGATAGTTCTTACCCATCTCACTAACATTACTTCTTACTTGATGTTACCAAGATGTCAGTTCAAAATATAATGACTTAAAATAATCCATTATACATATGACTTCTTCATTCTATCTCATATTTCCATGTAATAATCTCAACATAAGCTTAAATTCTCATAAGTGCTTTGTAAACCACAATTCCAAGCTCACACAAAATCAGCCAAAATTATGATTATATTAACCCTTTTATTTTTATTTTTTAAAATTTTATTTATTTGACAGAGAGAGAGATCACAAGTAGGCAGAGCAGCAGGCGGGGGCGGGGGGGGGGGGTGGGAAGAGCAGGCTCCCTGCTGAGCAGAGAGCCCGGATGTGGGGCTGGATCCCAGGACCCCAAAATCATGACCTGAGCTGAAGGCAGAGGCTTAACCCACTGAGCCACCCAGGCGCCCTTATATTAACCCTTTTAAAATGGAAAAAGAAAATGTAAAGTTTTACACCAGATTTTAACTAGGAGGTGCTCTAAAAGAGTAGTCACTGTTTAAACCATACAACACAGTAAAAAATACTTTCTATGTTGCAAACTGATATACACATCCCGAAGTTCCACAGAAAATTTTTTACCTGGAGCCATGTTCTTTGACAAGCTTTATTATGTTTCATTTTGAAAATGCTATTTGGAAACCCTCTAAACTGATTTCATTACCCACTAAACCACTAACATTTCAGCTATCTATAGTTAGAAAAATACTACTCAGAAATGCTGAACAAGTTTTAGGAACTATGTGCTTAGGTATTCATGAAACATTTTATTATTTATCATAATAAATCATGAAAACACATAAAATTAGGGCTGTAACTGTTAAAATAGAAAACACTATCTACATTCCATTGCTATAAGCCACCATTTACTTTATAACTAGAAAATACCATAAGCAGAAATTTCACTTCCGTATGGCTAATTACAGAAACTATACACCTCTATTTACTCTAATGAAATACAAAAATTAAGCAGCTGACTAAATGTTTCATATAAGAACATAAACCTATTTGTAAAGCTTAGCTAGATACTTGCTCCACAAATTTTCTCTTAACCATTTCTGACTGCTTAATTCTATTAAGTTCCCAATTTAAGAAAGTGACTTCTGGTATCAAGGACTATGCACCTAAAAAAAAAGAAAAAAGAAAAAAAGAAGAACACCTTTCCACACACAATATGTACAAACTCTCAACAAAACACAAAGGACAACTATCTTAGGGATCTGTAAGGAAAAAAAAAGCATATAGATTTTGGAGAATCAAAACATAACGCAATGTTAGCAGCCATGCATCAAAGAAGAAATCAAAGAGAACTAAAAGAACTATTTCGCAACAAATTAAATCGAAAATACAGCATACCAAAATTTCTCCGATGCCACAAAAGCAGTTCTAAGAATGATGTCATATCAATAAATGCCTGCATCGATAAACAAAAAAGATCTCAAACAACTCAACTTTCTTTACACCTCAGCTAGAAAAAGAACAAACAAGACCCGAAGTAAGCAAAAAGATGGAAAAAATAAATATTAGAAATAAATAAATAGAAACTAAAAATATAATTTAAAAAGATTAAACTAAGAGCTGAGTGGTTTTTTTTCTTAATTTTTTAAATTATGTTATGTTAGTCACCATACAGTACATCATTAGTTTGTATGTTTTTTTGTTTTTGTTTTTTTAAGATTTTACTCATTTATCTGAGAGTGAGAGAGAACACAAGCAGGGGGAGCAGCAGGCAGAGGGAGAAGCAGGCTTCCCATTGAGCAAGGAGCCTGATGTGGGGCCCGATCCCAGGACCCCAGGATCACGACCTAAGCCAGAGGCAGACACCCAACCAACTGAGGAACCCAGATGCCCCAAGTGTTCCATGATTCATTGATTTGAGCTTTTTTTTTGAAAAGATAAACAAAAATTAACAAACCTTTAGCTAGATTCACCCAAAAAAAGGGGGCAGGGGAGAAAAGAACCAAATAAAATCAGGAATGAAAGAGACATTACAACCAATACCACGGAAATACAAAAGACCATAAAAGAATACTATGAACAATTACATGCCAACAAACTGGACACACTATAAGAAACAGATAAATTCCTAGAAATATACAACCTATCAAGGTTGAATCACAAATAAATAAATAAATAAACAAACAAACAGAAAATCTGAACAGACAAATTCCTAATAAGGAGATTGAATCACTAATCAAAAACTTCCCAACAAACAAAAGTCCAGGACCAGATGGCTTCACTGGTGAATTCTACCAAATATTTACAGAAGAATAAATACCAGTCCTTCCCAAATGCTTCCCCAAAACAAAAGATGATGTAATGCTTCCAAACTCATTTTACAAGGCCCATATTATCAATACAAAAACCAGACAAAGGAACCACAAGAAAAGAACCAAAGAAACCACAAGAAAGGAACCAAAAGAAAATTACAGGCCAATATCCTTGATAAACACTGATGCAGAAATCCTCAACAAAATATTACCAAAACAAATTCAACAATACATTAGAAGGACCATACACCATGATCAAGTGGCATTTATTCCAAGGACACAAGGATGGTTCAACACCCACAAATCAATCAATGCACTATATACCACATTAAGAAAATCAAAGATAAAAATCATATAATCATCTCAATAGATACAGAAAAAACATCTGACAAAATTCAACATCCATTTATGATAAAAACAAAACAAAACAACTCTCAAAAGACTGGGTACAGGGAGAACATACCTCAACATAATAAAGGCTAGATATGTCAAGCCCACAGCTAACATCATACTCAATGGTGAAATGTTGATTATTTTTCCTCTAAGATCAGGAATAAGACAAGGATGGCCAGTCTTGCCACTTTTACTCAACAAAATACTGGAAGTCCTAGCCAGAGCGATTAGGCCAGAAAAAATAAATAATTAGCATCCAGATCAGAAAGGAACATATAAAACTGCCAGTGCAAATGATAAGATTTTATATACAGAAAATCCTAACAACTCCACCAAATAACCCTTGGAATTAATAAATGAATTCAGGAAAGCTGTGTGACACAAAATCAACATATAAAAATTTATTACAATTCTACACACTAATAATGAACTATCAGAAAGAAATTAAGAAGACAATCCCATTTACGATTGCATCAAAAGAATAAAATACCTAGGAATAAATTTAACCAAGGAGGTGAAAGACCTGTACACTGAAAATCACAAGACACTGATGAAAGGAAATGAAGACATAAAAATATGGAAAAATAGTCCATGCTTGTGGATTAAAAGAATCAATATCAAAAGAACCAATACTCCATCCTACCCAAACAATCTATAAATTCACTTCATTCCTTACCAAAATTCCAATGGTATTTTTCGCAGAAATAAAACAAACAATCCTAAAATTTGTATGGAACCAAAGAGGACTCCAAACAGCCAAAGCAAACCTGAGAAAGAACAAAGCTGGAGGCAACATGCTTCCTGATTTCAAACTCCATCACAAAGTTAGAGTAATCGAAACATGGTATTGGCATAGAAGCAAACACATAGATCAACGGAACACAAAAAAAGTCCAGAAACAAGTCCAAATATATGTGGACCATATATACGTGGTCAATTAATTTACAACAAAGAAGCCAAAAATATACAATGGAGAAAGTCCAATCTCTTCAATAAAGAACGTTGAGAAAACTGAACAGCCCATTCAAAAGAATGAAAGCGTAACACTATCTTAACACCACACACAAAATAAATTAAAGACTTGAACATAAGACCTGAAACCTAGAAGAAAACATAAAGGTAAATTCCTTGACATCACTCTTGGTGAGGAATTTTTGGATTTGACACCAAAAACAAATGTAACACAAACAAAAATATACTAGTGGGACTAAAATCAAAAATCTTACGCACAGCAAAAGAAACCTTCAACAAAATGAAAACACAACCCACCAGATGGGAGAAAATATTTGCAAATCATATATCTGATAAGGGGTTAATATCCAAAATATATTAAAAAACTCATAAAACTCAACTGCAAAAAAAATAAACAACATGTTTTAAAAATGAACAGATGTGTAAGCAGACATCTTTCCAAAGAAGACATACATATGGCCAACACATTCATGTACAGGCATTCGACATCAGTAATCATCGGGGAAATACAAGTCAAAACCACAGTGAGATGTCATCTCACACCTTGTGGAATGACTATCAAAAACACAAGAAATAACAAGTGTTGGTGAGGATGTGGAGAAAAGGGAACCTTTGTATACTGCTGATGAGAATGTAAACTGGTGCAGCTGCTACAGAAAGCAATATGGAGTTCCTCAAAAAATTAAAAATAGTACTACATATGATCCAGCAATCAGACTCAGTGATTATTTAAAAGTGGCTATGTATCTGAGACCACTAACTCAAGAAGATACCCATAACCCCAAGTTCACTGCAGCTATACTTACAATAGCCAAGATGTGAAAACAACCTATGTGTCCACAGAGCAATGAATGGCTAAAGAAAATGAGACACACACACACAGAGGAGTATTATTCCACCACAAAAAAAGAAGAAAATCCTGCCATTTGCAACAACATAGGTAAACTCTGAGGTCATTATATAAACTGAAATAAGTCAAACTCAAAAATACACACCGTATGACCTCACTTATATGTGGAATCTAAAAAACCAACTACCACCAACCCACTGCTACAAAGAAAAGACGAGTTGACAGATGTAGAGGGCCATGGGGGGGAGGCAGGTGGGTGAAATGAATGAAGGTCATCAAAAAGTACAAACTTGCAGGTAACAAATAAATAGATCTTGGAGATATAATGTACAGCATGGTGACTAGAGTTAATACTATTGTATCATATTTGAAAGTAGCTAAGAAAGTGTATCTTAAAAGCTCTCATCACAGAAAAACAACTGCTAACTATGTGTGGTGATGGACATTAACTAGACTTACAGTAGTGATTACTTCACAAGATATATAAATACTGAATCATTACACACCTGAAATGGATATAATGTTATAGGCCAATGTGATCTAAATTTTTAAAAATGACACAACTACACGCTGTCTTGGGAAAAACACTTTGAAGATACTGACATGGGCAGTTTGAAAGTTCAATGATGGAAAAAGATGTATCATGCAAACATTAATCAAAACAAAGCAGGAAGGGCTATAAAATTATCCAAGACAGGGAAGGACATTCAATAACAATAAAAGGACCAATACACCAAGACATAACAACGCTAAAGGTCTTGGACCTGCAATATATGTCAAGCAAAAATTGATAGAACTAAAAGAACTACACAAGTCCACAACTAAAGTTAGAGACTTCAAAACTTGTTTCTCAACAACTGACAGAATAACTTGACAGAAAATCAGCAAGCCTATAAAGAATTCAACATAATCAACCAAAAGAATCTAACTCCTATTTATAGAACACTTCACTCAACAACAGCAGAATACATATTCTTTTCAAACACTCAAAAACATATACCAAGATAGACCACATTCTGGCCCATAAAACATATGCCTTAACAAATAAAAATATTGAAATCATACAGGATGTGTTTTCTGACCACAATAGTACTAAACTAGAAATCAGTAACAAAAAGTGGAAAATTTCCAAACACTTGGAAACTAAACATCACACTTCTAAATAATCACAGAGTCTCAAGGAAATCCCAAATATACACTGAACTACTTGAAAATAAAAAACACAATGTATCAAAATTTGTGGGCTACAGCTGAAGCAATGCTGAGAAGAAAATTTAAAGCACCAAATACTTAAATGTGAAGAAGAAAAATCTTAAATCCATGATCTAAGACCTCAAGAACTACAGGCAAAATAATTAACCTCAACCAAGACATCATCATGTAAAAATTACTGCAAAATGGATCATGGGGGCACCCGGGCGGCTCAATCAGTTAAGTGTCTGCCTTCTGCTCACGTCATGATGCCAGGGTCTTGGGAGTCAGTCCCACATCAGGCTCCCTATGCAGCGTGTAGTCTGCATCTCTCCCCACCCTACCCCATGCTCATGCTCTGTCTCACTCTCTAACAAATAAATAAATAAATAAATAAATAAATAATCTTTATTTTTTAAGGTGGTGGGGAGATCACAGACATAAATAAAAAATATAAAACTACAAACTTCTTAGGAAAAAAAAAAAAACATCTAAGCCATGAGTGCTTAAATGGTCTAAGGCAGGTGAAAAAGTTCTGAGACATGACACTAAAAGCAAAATCCATTCCAAGGAAAACTGATCATTTGGTCTTCAACAAAATGAAAAATGTTTGCTCTGCAATTGGCCCTATGAGAAGTCAAACTACAGACTAGTAGAAAACATTTGCAAACCACATATCTGAAAGGATAAGTCTCTAAAATATAAAAACAACTCTCAAAACTTAATAGTTTATAAAAAAAAAAAAGGAATCCAATTAGAAAATGTGCAAACAGCCTAGAGACATCTCCCTGAAGAGGATATACAGATGGCAAAATAAATACAAGAAAAAAAATGTTCAACGTCATTAGTTATCCAAGAAATGCAAATTAAAGCCACAATGAGCCATCACTGCACACCTAACAAAACGATCACAATAAAAAACAGTGACAACTCCAAATGCTGGAAAGGATGCCGAGGAAGTAGATCCTTCATACACTGCTGCTGAGAATGCAAATGATATAGCACTCTGGAAAACTGTTTGAGAGTTTCTTATGAAGCTAACCATATAACTACCATACCACCGGGAAACTGCACTCGTGAGTATTTATGCTAGAGAAGTAATTACTTACGTTCATGCAAAAACCTAAACATAAATATCCATGGCAACTTCATTTTTAACCATAAAAGTGAAAACAACTCCTATCTTTCAAAAGCTAAGTACTGAATTAATCTGTTTTATATATATGCCAGGGAATACTACATAGCAATAAAAAGGAATGAACATTTAATACCTCTAACAACCAGAGGGGAGCTTGGGTGGTTCAAATTGTTAAGCATCTGACTCTTGATTTCAGCTCAGGTCATGATCTCAGGGTCTTGAGATCAAGCCCCGTGTTGGGCTCTGCACTCAGGGAGGAGTTCGCTTGTGATTCTCTCTCTCCACTCTCTTTCAGTCCCTCCCTCCACCTCTCTCTCTCAACAAAACAAAGCAAACCTTCTAACAATCAGAATGAATACCCAGAGAATTATGGTAAATGGAAAAAAAAGTCAAGCCCAGAAGATTGCATACTATATGATTCCATTTATATTACACTTCTTGAAATCACAAAAACTATAGAAATACAGAAGAAATTAATGATTGCCTAAATGATGTGGGGTGGGCATAAGAGAAAAGTGGATATGGCCCTAAAAGGTAACATGAGACCAAAGGAAAAAAGAAAAAAAGGAAAAAAAAAAAAAAAAGTAACATGAGGGAACCTTGTAATGAAAACATCCTGTATCTTGATTGTAGGAATGTTACTGTCCTGCTTGTGATGTTGCACTATATTTAAGCAAGTACACTAATATCAAGCAAGTTCACTGGGGTGAACTGGGTGAAGGGTACATGGGCTCTTTCTGTATTACTTCTTCCTACTGCATGTATATCTATCATTATCAAAAGGCTAGTTCACTTTAAAGAGGAACAGCATGGAGAAGAGGAGAAAGATGATTAATAAATGTACATAATTATGGAAATTCTGCTAAATTCACATTTACACCTCATTCTTAGGTACAAGATTACGGCATTTAAAGAAAACCTACTGCTCTACGAGGTCTCTATAATTCTAAGTGGTTTTTCCATATTCTTTGTTTCCCAAAATTACATGGATAAAAATAAAGCATGAGATAAAGAACTTCTTCCCCATCTTTCACACAGGGTAAAAGGGAATTTCTCAATTCAATGTAATATGTTTAATAAGGTTAGCTTCTTTGAAGCACTTCTCATTATAAATATGTATCACCAAGAAAGCAATACCTGCTGGGAAAATCAATTTCTGAATATATAAAAGGTCATATTCATGATCCTTCAGTAATAGCATGGGTATATGTATGTATATGCAATTAATCTTTATTTAAAATGACAGAGCCAGAGTAATTTCTACATTTGTCTAAAACAGAGAAGTTTCCACTTTTTCCATTATAATGTATGGAGATTTACCTCCCCAGGTAACAGAGGCCAAAGGACACAAAAATCCAAATTGACACTACCAATTAAGGAGTACATTTCACTGGAAACGTTCTATATACCAGTAAGAGTATACAGATTATTATCCCTCAGTTATTTACCTTCTTTGGAAAGAAAAATGCTCACAACTATGAAGAAGGTACTTATCAGCTCAAAAAGATTCATTAATCAAATTAGCAAAATGTTACACAGTCTACCATTTGGAGGCTCTCTAGGAAATTTCAAATTTTATTCCCCATTTTTAAGGTGGTTGTGGACAATTTACAATGTTGCATTCTTAAAACGTCTCCTGTGGAACTTAGAATGAATTTGCAAGTAGAAAAACATTATAAATGGTGATTAAATTACAAAGTAATTTAACAGAAGAAATACAAGTGGTTCCCTACTTTTGTCCTAACCAGAGGGAGAACTTAAAGTTCAAAACATAACAAAGTTAAGTCCTCTCATCTGATGGCTAATAACAATCAATATTTTAGGATTAAAACAAATCTTCAATTTCCAGCATTATATCTATGTGGTTTTCTTAAGTATTATGCACATATTTAGCAGCCCAAATACAAGCATTCAATTTGAGAAAAAACTTGGTGCTTTCAGGATACTAATGATTCCATTAACTTTAAGAAACCTCCACTTCTTATCAAGAGAATCCGACTTTCATCCTGGTTTTCTATTCATTTTTAAATAGCAATGGCAAAATGATAAAAAGACAGCTTGTGCAAATGGAGAAAAACAAAAACAAAACATAGTTACCATTAACTGAGATGGAAAAAAAAACTACAGTAATAGTTTCAAGAGGAAGATCCAAGGATCAGGTTATTTATTTTTTTTTAATGTTAAGTCTGAGATGCTTATCAGACATACAATAAACTTATCAAGTAGGCAGGCCCAGGCTAGAGAAAAAAAATTTCATAAGGTAGCATTTAAACCCTGACAACTAGATGAAACGGCCAGGGAAGATGAAAGTGCCAGGGAAGCGAGTCCTGGCACTATGCAAAATTGTGCAAATGAGGAGAAAGTAGCAAACATGACTACAAAAGGCATCCAGAAAGAAGAAAAATCAGGAAGTAAGGATCTGCCTTTTATACCATCTTAGGTTCTGGTGACAATCAAAAATGAATAATTTATAATCTCCGTCCTCAAAATTCCAAGTCTAGTGATGAAGACAAGTATGTACAAAAACAATTTTGATGTAACATGTCATCATGTATGTAGAAAATCCGAAGTAATCTACTAAAAAGCTCAGAAACTAGTGCATGATTTTAGGAAAGTTATGGCACACAACATTATTGTAAAAAATCAACAGTAATTCAAGATAACAGAAACAACTAGAAAATATTAAAAAACGTAATCCCATTTGTATAGCAACCAAAATCATGCTAATGCATAGTGTCATGGTCTGTTCCAGCTGCTATGACAAAATACAGCAGACTACATAGCTTAATAATAATAAATACTTCTCACAGTTCTGGAGGCTCCAAGTCCAAGATCAGTGTGCCACCACCGTGGCTTGAGGGCTGCTGACTTCTCCGTGTTCTCACATGGCAGAAGGAGGTAAAGCAGCTCTCTCTGGTTTCTTTTATAAGGGCATTAATCCCAAATAGTAGGGATCTGCCCCCATGAACTATCACCTCCCAAAGGCCCCACCTCCTAATATCATTGCCTTGAAGATTAAATTTCAACTTACAAGTTGTCAGAAGACACAAACATTCAGTCTACAGTACAGGAATACATTTTAACAAAATCTGTGTAAATCCTGGTCCCGGAAAAACTACAAAAGTTACTGGAATAAATTAAAGAAAGTACCAGTATATGGAGATATACCATGTTCATGAATTGAAAGTCTTAATATTGTTAAAATGTCAGCTCCACCAAAAGTGATCTACAGATTTAGGGCAATACCAACACAATTCCCAGCAGGCACTTTCTATAGAAATTAACAAGCTGATTCTAAAATTTAAATGGAATGGAAATGACCTAAAAGAGGCAAAGCAGTTTTCTCTCTTTTTTTTAATTTGGAAAAGCTACACTACCTAACTTCAAGATTTATTATAAAGCCACAGCAATAAAGACAATGCACCATTGGCAAAAGAACAGAAATACAGACCTATCAATTGACTCTGACAAAGATGCCAAGGTAAACGATCCTGGAACAACTAGCTATCTCAACAGAAAGAAAACATACAGCAACCCCTTCCTAACAGCAACACAGAAATGAACTCAAAAATGCATCACAGACCTAAATGTAAGTGCTGAAACCATCAAACTTCTAGAAAAAAAAAAAAAACACAAAAGAAAATCCTTGTCATCCTGGGATAGGCAAAGATATAAGATAGAACATTAAAAGCATTAATCATAAAAGAAAAAAATTGTAAACTGGATTTCACCAAAATTAGAAATTCTGTTCTTCAAATGTCACCATTAAGAAAAAGGAAAGGCAAGCCAGCGGGTGATAATATATTCCCAATAAAAACACTGACAAAGGACTTGTATCCAAACTGTATCAAGAATTCTTATCACTCAATAAGAGTAAGATAAAGAAATCTATACAAAAAAGGGGGGGGGGGGGCAAAGATTTGAACAGATCATTCACAAAAGATACACAAATGGCCAAAAAACACATAAAAAGATACTCAACATCTTTAATGTTCACGATCCTTACACCTATTAGAAGGACTAAAATTTAAAAGATTGACAATACCAAGTGTTGACCAATATGTGAAAAAAAATGACAGGTTGGAATGTAAACTAGTAAAAACAGTTTGGAAAACTGTTTGGTCATTATAGCTGCCCAATCAATCCACCACTAAGTATTCTTCCAAGACAAATGAAAAGATATGTCCGGGGCCCCTGGGTGACTCAGTGGGTTAAGCGTCTGCCTTCAGCTCAGGTCACGATCTCAGGGTCCTGGGATTGAGCCCCACATGGTGGGGGCAGGGAGTGGTAGTGTCTGCTTCTCCCTCTCCCACTCCCCATGCTTATGTACTCTCTCTCTCTCAAATAAATAAATATCTTAAAAAGAAGAGATATGCCCATATAACAATGTAAACAGGAGTATTAACAGATTTATTCAAAACAGCCAAAAACCAGAAACAGCCCAAACATCAGTGGTTTCCTCGGGCCAGGGTTAGGGGAGAGAGGGATGTCCAACAGGCTTGAGGGGAACTTTAGAAGGTGATGAAAATGCTCTGTGTTTTGATGACGGGAGTGATCTCCTGAGTGCACATGTTATCAAAATTCCTCAAACTGTACAATTTAAAAGGAAGCAGTTTACACTATGTAAATTATAATGTAGTAACATTATGTTTAAAAGATACAGTATACTAAAGGTTGTGACCAAAGAATGTGTACATGCAACGGGAGCACATGTCCAGCTGCCCATTCCCACCACTCTCTGTCATCCTCTAGTCATTGCAAGAACAGGGGACAATAAGCCTCAAGGACCAAACCGTACAACCACTTGCATCCTACAGAAAGAAGCCTCAGTTGTGACGTCTCTAAGTACATGAAGACAATGCCAGGACCTCAGAGATGACTATTAGACAATATGACACAAATATGAGTATACAACCACTTATCATAAAAATGCAGATAAATGTCCTGAATTAATACTGGAGTTACCCTGCACCTGGGTAATGGCCCACCTTGACAAAACACACTGCATAAATCATACTGCAAAGAGCTACATGTTAGGTGATCTTCAGAAGACATCAAAAATCCAAAAGTGACTAAACCAAAGCCCTTCTTTAATGCCGATGCTACACCAAATCATAATAAGAGGTACAAATGCTTTATTACAAATATCGCAACTTAGCGATACCCCCTAACCTATATCCTTAAGTTCAGATGCCACTGAAGTCAACCTCGTCTCACTGCAAGGGTGGCATGGAACTTCGTTATATGCCTTGACTCACCAACATGGCCAGAATACCTAATTATGGTCTTCACATCCAAGCTGGAAAGTGATGAGGGAAATCATCAGTGAACCATCCTTCAAACTATTGGCCCCCACTGCCTAGAAAATGACAGCACAAGTTTGAGGACACTGAAATGTCATTCAACTAATGCTCTCACAATTGGCAACACTCTGGAAAAGTACATCAACTCGATTTAGCAATCTTTGAATACTATGCACATAATAAGACTAATTTTGCTAACAGCACAATTTCTGGCATTAGTAAAATCTTTATTTAATTTGTTAATGGTTCTGGTTTTAGGCAATTATTTATAAAACAGAGAACACATTTCTGCTTCAAATAAGACTGATTAAGGGTCTCTTAGATCTAAAGCTATTTAAATTGATTGCTTGTAATACAGCTAATGACATCACCTTGTTTTCCTGGAGAATCTCCATTTCAAGCTAAGGCCATTCTTTCTCTATTTCCACTTTGAAAATGGAAAAAATTTAAATGGTTGAGTCAAGGATTCCAGCAAAATTCAAGAGTCATGAAAAAAAAAAAAAATGAACCACAAAAGGTTTCACAAAGTGAAAACACAAAAGAGTACTGGGAGGGGTGCCCAGCTGACTCAGTCAAAAGAGCATACAACTCTTGATCTTGGGATCATGAGCTCAAGCCCCATGCTGGAGGTACAGATTACTTAAAATAAATAAACTTAAAAAAAAAAAAAAAAGAATACTGGGAAATAGGGGCTCCTGTGTGGCTCTCTCAGTTAAGTGTCTGACTCCCGGTTTCAGCTCAGGTCATGATCTCAGGGTCACAAGATCGAGCCCCATGACAGACTCCACACTTAGTGTGGAGTCTGCTTGAGATTCTCTCTCTTCTTCTACCTCTGCCCCTTCCCCACCCATGCTCTCCCATTCTCTAAATAAATCAGTAAATTCTTAAAAAAAAAAAACAAACTAGGAAATAAAAAAGGTATAATCCACAATCCCTTCTTGTTTGTTCTTTCTCCACCAATAAGTACAAATATCCTTCATTATAAGAAAACTTAATAAACTGCACTTGAAAAGAGCACAATTTGTAAAGCAGACATATTGTGCAATTACTCATTCAACAACTATTTATTAAGAACCCACTATCCTCCAAGGGCAATTTAAAGTAATGGAAATACAATAGTGAACAAATGCTCTTGCGGAGCTTAGGGTTCAGTAAGAGACAGAAAATTTAAAAAAATAAATAAAATATGTAACGTGCCAGATGGGAATGAATGTTATGTTAAAAAAAAAAGTAAAGTAAGAAAGTACCATAGACCTGAGGGCCCTTTCCACTATGATGATCAGGGTAAGACTCAACGACAAATGTGACATTAGAACAAACAGCTGGAAAAGGGAATAGACCTCCAGGAGAAGAGCTTCTGAAGTAAAGAGACTGGATGTGACCAAAGTCAGGCAGGTGAAGGACGTTAAGAGGTGAAGGTCAACGAGATAAGGTAGCGAACTGAGGGGGTTATAGATCTTGAAGAACCTTAAAAGCAATCACAAGAAATTTAATTTCTATTGTAAAACTCATGGAAAGCCTTTGGTGGATTTGGAGCAAAGGAGGGATAGAATAAGATTTAGAATTTTAAAAAATCACTTTTAGAGTTCTTAATCTGATAATGGTAGGAAACCATTTATACCACATTACCCTCCTTACAAGTAAAAATTATAACCACTAGACAAAATATTTTATTTTTTTATTATCTTTTAGAGAGTGGGGGAGAGGCAGAGGGCCAGAGAGAGAGAGAGAATCCTGCTGCTCAGCACAGAGCCCCACGTGGGGCTTGATCTACGACCCTGATATCACGACCTGAGCCAAAATCAAGATCCAGACGCTTAACCAACTGGGCCACCCAGGCACCTCTAGACAAAATATCTTAAAAACAATGATTTGAAAGTATTGGAGGATGACTAAAAGCAGCTAGAAGTTAAGGGAATTCAACTCATTTATGACAAGAACCACACAAGGCGACAGATTGACATTTAAATGTGTTTCCCCAATCCATGAAGATGGGTTGCTCAAAGAGAAAGCCTCAGATTTCTCTGGACAGGTCAGCAAACCCATTCTGTGGTACTGACCCAAGAAAAATTAAAATACATATCCACAAAAAGACTTGTACATAAATGTTCACAACAGCCTTATTCACAATAGCCAGAAACTGGAAACAACCCAAAGGTCCATCAACAAGAATATGGATAAACAAACAGTGATATTTTTATAGGATGAACTACTACTCAGTGACAAAAAAATAAAATAATAAATAAATAAATAAAGGCTACAAGTAACATGAATGAATTCCAAACATTATGTTAGAAGATATGAGTCAGACACATTCGAGTCCATTTACTGACTCCAAGAACAGACAAAACCAATCTATGGTGACAGAAAGTGAGGGCAAGAATGGAGAAATCAACACTGGGCATTTTCCAGATGATGGTAATTTTCTTTAATTTGTCATGGATAGTGATGAAAAGGGTGTATATAATTTCTGAACTCATAAACTGGACTCTTAAAATCTGGGCATTTTACTACAGGTAAATTGTATTTCAATAAAAAGCAGTAACTAAGTCTAGCAGCTTTTAAACCTCACAAACATTTATTCAGTCAATTCCAGCACATGGGAAAAATATGCCTTTCACTTGATTCATAACATGCTAATAACTAAAGTAACAACAGGCAGAAATTCAGCTTGTATGTGGACTATAATTATAACAAAATACCTTTCCTAGAAGTGCAGATGATAATGTTAAGAAGTATTTAAACCGGGGTGGCTGGGTGGCTCAGTGGGTTAAAGCCTCTGCCTTCAGCTCAGGTCATGATCCCAGGGTCCTGGGATTGAGCCCCGCATCGGGCTCTCTGCTCAGTGGGGAGCCTGCTTCCTCCTCTCTCTCTCTGCCTACTTGTGATCTCTGTCTGTCAAATAAATAAATAAAATCTTAAAAAAAAAAAAAAAGAAGAAGTATTTAAACCTCTAAGAAGTGTTCAAATACATGGTCACAGCCATACACTGTCTTTCAAGATTCAGCTTCATGAAGTATGCTTTTCCTGCCCTCTTTACAGAAAGCTATTCATCCATCCATAGAAATGAAGTAATATGGATATTGAAGAAAATGCTAAGGCAAAATAATACAGTAAATTTTATAAATATCAAACCCAAATGCCTACTTTCTTATACTCCATATAAAAAAACACATATTCAACAACACTTAACAATAAATTGGACTATAAAAGCTTAACGGGGATATATTTTGAGGACTGTCAGAGGAACTTTATGATCTTAGAAACATTAGCTACCCATTTTTAAATGGAGATTTCTCAAGAACCTGCAAGAAGATATGATGAGATTTCACTGGAGTGTACAATGAAATAAGTAAATATTGTGAATAAGTTTGCCATGTAATTGGTAAAGTTAAGAACACTCTTAATAGGAGAAATTCACGTTAAACCTACTTCGAGCAAATTTAAGTGTCAAATGTGTATTTTAAAACTCCCTAACAAACATATAAATGCATTTTTTAAAAAGGAGCAGGCTACTCGTGCTTAAAATATGTCTCACATCTATTTCTCATCATCACATCTGTTACAGAGGAGCAGAGTTAATTTGGAATGTAAAATTATTTGGGGAGGAAAATTATATCATTAAATAAAAATATTCCATAATATCACAGGACACAGAAAAAAAATCACACAGCTAACACCTAGGTGTTACAGCTTAACGGCTTAGGAGTGTGAGTGTGATTACTTGTGTCAAATCCCAGCTCCTGGCACATTAAGATCTCAGAAAATAGACAAATTAAGTCAATAATATCTGAAATGTAAGTTTTTACATTTAGTAGAGGAGGAATACATGTAAGAGAACTCTAAACAGAATGTCAGAGGAGTAAAACTGAATACAGGATTCAAGTTCTGTCCAAAGGGAAATTCACAATTTAATAAATGTCATCACACAGGCATTATAACAAAAATGAAGAGAAAGCCGTCTTAGGAGGGTGCAGGCAATGCTGATTAGAGGGAAGAAAACAAAATGAAAATAAGTGGTGGCGACATTTTAGTCTCAAGTCTCCAAAGAGATTAAGATAAAGTACATTTAAAAAAAAAAAGTGAGGGGCGCCTGGGTGGCTCAGTGGGTTAAGCCGCTGCCTTCGGCTCAGGTCATGATCCTGGGTCCTGGGTTCAAGCCCCACATCGGGCTTTCTGCTCAGCAGGGAGCCTGCTTCCTCCTCTCTCTCTGCCTGCCTCTCTGCCTACTTGTGATCTCTCTCTGTCAAATAAATAAAATCTTAAGAAAAAAAAAAAAAGTGAGATGGGATAAAATTTTATAATCCCCTCAATCATATTGGGCAAAAAGCTGCCATTAAGATTAGTTTTCGGGGTGCCTGGGTGGCTCAGTGGGTTAAGCCGCTGCCTTCGGCTCAGGTCATGATCTCAGGGTCCTGGGATCGAGTCCCGCATCGGGCTCTCTGCTCAACAGGGAGCCTGCTTCCCTCTCTCTCTCTCTCTCTGCCTGCCTCTCCGTCTACTTGTGATCTCTCTGTCAAATAAATAAATAAAATCTAAAAAAAAAAAAAAAAAAGATTAGTTTTCAATCAGCCTCCCACTTACTGGACCTAAACAGCAAAAGATGAAAAGGGGTGTTTTTAAAAATGAAATTAAAAATACACACCTAAGGTTTTTAACATATTACTTCATTGAACCGGACTCTTTGAATTTGGAATTATTACCCAGAAACGTCCCCGTGCAAGAACTACATAGGGATTTCAGGCAAGTGAGCCCCTAAATTACCCAAAACACAGTTGTTGTAAATACACCTCTGGTTCATTACCTAGGAAGTCTCTGCCATATATTTCTGTTGGAATTTGAATGACGGGCTCTGTTTTCACATACAGCCTAAATAGTTATCAGAGCCAAAAAGGAACAGAGCCCCTGAGCTGCTGAAGGCAGCATGACTGAAAAGGAACAGGCTTCAGAAACAGATCTGATTCTCCTGTCAGTTTCACCACAGACCAACTGGGGGGCGGTAGTAAAGTTATATATATTTGTTCTGTTTTGTTTTTTTCTTATTCTTTGTTTTATTTATTTATTTATTTTTTTACAAACCCTTGTGTCGAGGGCTGACTTTCAGTAGATCGCAGCGAGGGAGCTGCTCTGCTACGTACGAAACCCCGATAAAGTTATATTTTATAAGGGTTTACTTTCTTCCTTTTCAAGGATATCATACATACACACAGAACTATGTAAACCACAATGGCACAGAAACATTGTGCCTGACATAGGAAAACTGTGGCAGCGGACACCTCGGTGGAAACACCGTATGATGGAGCCGGAGTGTGACGACTGTGTCAAATCTCAGCTCCGCCACCTGCTCAGATGCATGATCCTGAACCAGTTATTTAATCCTTCCACGCCTCAATTTTAGTTTCAACACAAACTCTAACTATTAAAAGGTTTGACAAGATGCAAAGCACTTACTTAGTCGAGTATCTGGCCACAATAAACAAAAGAAATGTTTGCTATGATCTTAGGAAAGAAGAACAAAGCTGGAGGTATCACACCTCCAGATTTCAAGATATACTGCAAAGCTGTGGTACCCAAAACAGTATGGTACTGGCAAAAAAAAACAGGCACAGAGATCAACGGAACAGAACAGAGAGCGCAGAAAGCAACCCACACTTGTATGGTCAATGAATCTATGACAAAGGAGGCAAGACAGACAATGGGGAATAGACAGTGTCTTTGATACATGGCTCCAAGCAAGCTGGACAGCGACACGAGAAAGAATGAAACTGGACCACTTTCTCAGACCGTACACAAAAATAAACTCAAAATGCATTAAAGACCTCAATGTGAAACATAAAATCAAAAAATTTCTGAAGGAATCATAGCCAGTAAATTTCTTTTTTTTTTTTAGTTTTATCTCTTCAGGCAAGGGAAATAAACACAAAAATAAACTACTGGGTTCCCTGTCCAGCGGGGAGTCTGCTCCTCTCTCTCTCTCCCCCTCTGCCCCAACCCTGCTCGGGCTCTCTCGCTCACTCGTTCTCTCTCTCAAAATAAAATAAATAAAATCTTCTAAAAAATTAACTAATTAATTAAATACTGGCAACAAGGCAGGATGTTTAGGCTTGCAAGTTCTACTTAACATAATATTAAAAGTCCTACTTAATGCAATGGGCAAAAAAAAAAAACAATAAAAAGCTGAACAAAACAAATAAAAGCTGAACAGACTGGAAAAGAAGAAATGAACTGTCTCTATTCACGTACAACATAACTATCTATAAAGAAAATCACAAGGAACCCACAAAAAAAAACAGCTATAACTAATTCATGAGTTTATCAAGGTTACTAGAATACAAGGTCAATATACAAAAATCATTGTGTTTCTACATACTAGCAATAAACAACTAAAAACTAGAATCTTAAAAATACTACCATTTACAACTCCAAAAACAAGAACTACTTAGGCACAAGTCTAACAAAGTATATGCAGTATCTGTACGCTGAAAAATGAACAAAACTGATATAAAAAATTGAAGAGAACCTAAATACATGGAGAGTTATACTCAATATATCAATTTTTCCCCAAAGTGATCTATACATTAAACATAAGTTCCATCAAACTCCCAGCTGGATTTTTTTTAGATCTAGAAAACTTGCTTTTCAAATTTATGTGAAAAGTCAAAGAAACTAGAATAAGCAAAACAATTATGAAAAAACCCAAAGTTAGCTGACTTACAGCTCCTGATGTGAAGGCTTACTACAAAGCTAGAGTAATTAAAGCAGTATGATATTGGCATAGACAAAGAGAACAATGGAACCAAACACAAAAGACCAGAGAAGACTAACACAAATACATCAAATGATTTTTGACAAAGGGGCCAAGGCAATTCAGAGACAAAAGGATGTTATCAATAAATTATGCTGCATGTGTATAAATGAACATCTAAAATGAGCAACTATATGCAGAAAAAAGGAAATTTAATCTGCACCTTACACCAAATTAACACAAAATGGATCTTATAGCTAAATGTAAAACATAAACCTATAAAAAAGAAGAAAACAAAGAGAAAATCTTTGTGACACTGCATTAGGCTACAAATTCTTAGATACAAAACCAAAAGCAGGAGTGATAAAAGAAATTAATTGAGAAGTCAAACTTCATAAAAATTAAAAGACTTTATTCTGCAAAAGCCACTGCTAAGAAAATGAAAACCTATGGACAAGGAGAAAGTATCTCCAAACCCCGTTGGAGAAAGGAAAAAGGCCCCGAATATATAAAGAACTCAAAAACTCAACAGAAAGAAAACAAACACCCTCCCCACATTTTAACAACCTAGAACAAAAGCATTCCCATACATTCTGTGTGCTGGGATTTACACCTGAGACTGTCCTTTAAATTACTATCATGGAACTTCCTTATCTGTCATAGTGTGAAAATAACAAGCAAAAGATCTGAACAGACATTTTACCCATGAAGATATATGGAGACAAGCAGCACATAAGAAGAACCCAAATTGCCAAGGAAATGATGAAAAAGAAAAACAAAGCTGGGGGGATCACATTGCCTGATTTCAAGCTCTATTACAAAGCTGTGATCACCAAGACAGCATGGTACTGGCACAAAAACAGACACACAGATCAATTGAACAGAATAGAGAGCCCAGAAATGGACCCTCAAATCTAGGGTCAACTCATCTTCAACAAAGCAGGAAAAAATAATCAACAGAAAAAAGACAATCTTGGGGCGCCTGGGTGGCTCAGTGGGTTAAAGCCTCTGCCTTCGGCTCAGGTCAGGATCTCAGGGTCCTGAGATCGAGCCCCGCATCAGGCTCTCTGCTCGGCGGGGAGCCTGCTTCCTCCTCTCTCTCTCTGCCTGCCTCTCTGCCTACTTGTGATTTGTCTCTCTTTTTCTCTCTGTCAAGTAAATAAATAAAATCTTTTAAAAATAAATAAATAAATAAAAATAAAAAAATAAAAAAGACAATCTCTTCAAAACATGGTGCTGGGAAAATTGGACAGCCACATGCAGAAGAATGAAACTCGACCATTTTCTTACACCATACACAAAAATAAACTCAAAATGGACGAAAGACCTCAGTGTGAGACAAGAATCCATCAAAATCCTAGAGGAGAACACAGGCAGTAACCTCTTCAACATCAGCCACAGCAAGTTCTTTCAAGACACATCTCCAAAGGCAAGAGAAACAAAAGCGAAAATGAACTTTTGGGACTTCATCAAGATAAAAAGCCTCTGCACAGCAAAGGAAACAGCCAAAAAAACAAAGAGGCAATCCACAGAATGGGAGAAGATATTTGCAAACGACACTATATACAAGGGACTGATATCCAAGATCTATAAAGAACTCCTCAAATTCAACATCCAAAAAACAAATAATCGAGTCAAACAATGGGCAGAAGACATGAACACTTCTCCAAAGAAGACATACAAACGGCTAACAGACACATGAAAAAATGTTCATCATCATTAGCCATCATGGAAATTCAAATCAAAACCACATGGAGATACCACCTTACACCAGTTAGAAAGGTAAAAACTGACAAGGCAAGAAAACAACAAATGGTGGAGAAGTTATGAACAAAGGGGAACCCTCTTATACTTGTCGGTAGGGATGCAAGTTGGTGCAACCACTTTGGAAAACGGTGTAGAGGTTCCACAAAAAATTAAAAATAGAGCTTCCCTCTGACCCAGCAATTGTACTACTGGGTATTTACCCCAAAGATACAGATGTAGTGAAAAGAAGGGCCATATGCAACCCAATGTTCATAGCAGCAATGTTCATGACAGCCCAAGTGTGGAAGGAGCCTAGATGCCCTTCAACAGACAAATGGATAAAGAAGATGGGGTCCATATATACAATGTGGTCCATATATACAATCATCAGAAAGGATGAATACCCAGCTTTTGCATCAACATGGATGAAACTGGAGGAGATTATGCTGAGTGAAGTAAGTCAAGCAGAGAAAGTCAATTACATGGTTTCACTTATCTGTGGAACATAAGGAATAGCATGGAGGACATTAGGAGAAGCAAGGGAAAAATGAAACGGGGGATTTGGAGGGGGAGATGAACCATAAGAGACTATGGACTCCAGGAAACAAACTAAGCGTTTTAGAAGGGAGGGGGTAGGGGGATGGCTTGGCCTGGTGATGGGCATTAAGGAGGGCATGGATGGCATGGAACACTGGGTATCATACACTAGCCATAAATCATGGAGCACTACCTCTAAAATTAATGATGTACTACATGGTGACTAACACAACATAATTAAGAAAAAAGATCATCCACATAATTTGTTACTAGGAAAATACAAATTAAAAACACAAAATACCACTACAAACCTTAGTAGAATAGCTTCGATAAAAGCAACTGCCAATACCAAGTAGTGACGGGTACAGGAACCCTCACAGAACACGGGGGAGAATATGCAGTAATACCAATCCTTCACAGATCCTTACAGGAAATCAGAGAGGAGGGAGAACGCTTCCCAGCTGGTTTTGCAACGCCATTTTTCCCTGATGCTGCTGAAGATATCACAAGGAAACCACAGACTGATCTCTTTTAAGAACACAGAAAAATTTTTAACAAAACATTAGCAAGCCAAATAGCAACATACAAAAAGGACGATACTCCATAGGCAAGTGAGACTGACCCCAGGAAGACAGAGTGGGATGTAAACCTAAAAATCAGTTATGTAATAGAACCTACTAGGAGAAAAAGGTCAAAATCTCTATGAGCCTCTTAACCTCCACTGAGTAAAGGTTACTGAAGAGCTCTGAAATGCTGCTGTTATTTTGTGTTTGCCCCAAAGCATTGACTTTGTTCACTAATTGGTACTCAACAAATACTGAATATATTCTGCGAGGCACTAACACAGACACACAGAAACAAACTAATTCTGTGATTCAGTTAAAATGCTGGAAGTCTTACACTCAGGTATGCAATTAAAAAGAAAAAACAAGGGGCGCCTGGGTGGCTCAGTGGGTTAAGGCCTCTGCCTTCGGCTCAGGTCATGGTCTCAGGGTCCTGGGACAGAGCCCCACATTGGGCTCTCTTCTCGGCGGGGAGCCTGCTTCCCCCCACCCTCTCTGCCTGACTCTCTGACTACTTGTGATCTCTGTCAAATAAATTAAATCTTAAAAAAAAAAAAAAAAGGAAAAAGAAAAAAATAACTCTGCCCCAGTACTCAGGGGAAAAAAAAAGGAGGACTGTCTCATTCTTTTTTTTTTTTTTTTTTTTTTAGATTTTTTATTTATTTATTTGAGAGAGAGGCAGTGAGAGAGAGCATGAGTGAGAAGGTCAGAGGGAGAAGCAGACTCCCCGTGGAGCTGGGAGCCTGATTCAGGACTCGATCCTGGGACTCTGGGATCATGACCTGAGCCGAAAGCAGTCGTCGTCCAACCAACTGAGCCACCCAGGCGTCCCATCATTCTTTTTTTTTTTTTTTAAAGATTTTACTTATTTATTTGACAGAGAGAGACACAGAGAGAGAGGGAACACACGCAGGAGGAGTGGGAGAGGGAGACTGAGTGACCCAGGCACCCCGAACTGCCTCATTCCTATTCTGAAGTCACAGAGGCAAATTTTAAACTGGCAAGTAAAACTAAGTCACACTCTGGCAGCCAATATGTCTGGAAATAATTTTACAGGAATACATATTGTATATACTCTTTCTTTTTCCTGACTATCTCTCTATAAAACATTACTACCTTTAAAACCCTTAAGGTACAATGATGTTTACATTCTATTTTTTTTTTAAGATTTTAATTATTTATTTGACATAGAGAGAGAGATCACAAGTAGGTGGGGAGACAGGCAAACAGAGAGGGGGAAGCGGGCTCCCTGCTGAGCAGAGAGCCGAATGCAGGGTTTGATCCCAGGACCCTGAGATCATGACTTGAGCCGAAGGCAGAGGCTTAACCCACTGAGCCACCCAGGCACCCCGATGTTTGTCATTCTTATTGGTGTAGGAGAGTCCTCTACCTTGTGGGGAGCAAGAATCCTCTGCCTGAATTTTTCAATGGTCTCTTGACCCACAGAAGACCAAGCACTGCCGAATGCCTCTGCTTTGTCCTGTGTGAGATGAATGGCCTCTAACTGCTGCTGCAAAGCCGCTGGCTTCACATTGTGATACACCGCCTATGCAAGAGAAAAAAAAAAAAAATCATATATATCCCCAATATTCATACAGAGACCTCGGATTATAACCAAATACAAAATTATTTCTAAATGATTTAAATTAAAAGAATATTTTCTATTTTATTGTAGATCTTTTTTCTTGTTTTACCAATAATAATATACACAACTGGAAGACGCAGGGTTGAAAGGCCTAAACTATTCAGGCTACACGTCTCCACTTTTGCCTCTGTTTTAAGTAATCCTAATACCACTTAACGCAAAAACTTCTTCTCTGCTTTTAGCTGTGCAAATGGTACCCTAATTAAATTATCATTTCCTTATTTCACTTAACAATTTCAAAGAACTGTTTTAGGCTCAGTTGGTTAGGTATCTCCCTTGAGCTCAGGTCATGATCTCAGGGTCGTGGGATCGAGCCCCAAGCTGGGCTCCACATTCAGCAGGGAGTCTGCTTGCAATTCTCTCTCTCCCTCTCTCAAATAAATAAATCTTTAAAACAAACAAAAAACAAAGAAATGTACAACTAACAAAAATTTTTCCAAGAAGCACTTTCTCAAAACTACCTTCATCTATCAACTTCCTAGGTACTACATAATAAAATATTATAAACATTTCTAATAACAACTGTTCTATTTCTTAATATAATTCTGGAACAAATTTCTCTTAAACCCCATGTTTCTCTGCCCCACTTAATTATCCTTTACTACTAGTAAAAGCTCCCCAGTGTTAAGAACAGTAATCACCTTAGTATCTGTAATCTGTACAAGGCTGTATGAAGTAGATGCCTGGGAGCCTGTGTTCCTAAATAGTGTTTATTCACTAGAAGGCTCATGAAACTACAGTACTATTTAAACTTTTTTTTTTTTGAAGATTTTATTTATTTATTTGACAGAGAGAGAGATCACAAGTAGGCAGAGAGGGAGGCAGAGAGAGAGGGGGTAGCAGGCCTCCTGCTGAACAAAGAGCCCGATGTGGGGCTCGATCCCAGGACCCTGAGATCATGACTTGAGCCGAAGACAGAGGCTTAACCCACTGAGCCACCCAGGTGCCCCTATACTTTAATTTCACAAATATTCCACCAAGTCAACCTTCAGGAATTTACGGAGACTCTAATTTAAGCCCGGCAATGTGCTCGGTTTACAGAAGATGAGCTAAAGATATGATAGGTCCCTCACAAATTCAAAAGCTAGAGAAGGCTGACACACAGGAAATGATGAAAGACTAATGATGTGCTCCACTCTGATGAGCCAAGGATAAAAGGAATCTGAAGTAGGGGACGATTGCCAAGTGTAACGGTCATGGCAGCAGTGCGAAGAGATGGGACTCGAACAAAAGCTTAGTGCGCTGAACACAGACAAAAGCAAGGGAAGCAAAATGGCAGCTCAGTAGGAAGAACTTGACAAAAGCCTTTTGACAACTACTTCTCTTCTAAATGTTTTATTTATCATCCTAGTTAAAGAAATCCCCCAAAATCATTGTTCTTAAATAAGAGATGTTTGTTTCTCCAAGTTATAACACCAAGTAACAATGAATAAAAATATTTTATACCTGTCTCAAGTCAATGAAGTCTTGAGTCATGCTGTCAAATACTTTACTTTTGCTACCCAACATTCAGATTTTTGGAAGAATGCAATACTGTAGAAAAAACCCATATTCAATTTTTTTTTAAGATTTTATTTATTTATTTGACAGACAGAGATCACAAGCAGGGAGAGAGGCAGGCAGAGAGAGAGAGGAGGAAGCAGGCTCCCTGCTGAGCAAAAAGCCCGACTCGGGGCTTGATCCCAGGACCCTGGGATCATGACCTAAGCTGAAGACAGAGGCTTTAACCCACTGAGTCACAGAGGTGGCCCCTCAATTTTTTCTTTTAATACATTGAAATTCTCAAGTAGAATACATCCACAGCTCCCATCTGTACACATTTTGAAGAAATAAAATGTTACAGCTACCAAAGCAGTACAAATCTGCAGTAAACAAACCATGGTTATGAAGTTTGGGGCACTTGGAATACCTGTTCTAAAATGAACGAGATTGTTTCAAGAACCAGGTGAAGATCTTGTTTCTCCAGAGAAAACGCAGCCTGAAGTTTTTCTTCTTCTTCTTCACTGAAACTGTTCTCAGCCTAGAACATAAAAAGCAAGCTATTAGCCCACATCAGGTATTCAAAACGTAAACACTTGACAGAAGAGTCCCTGAAGATCCACGTATTCACACATGGATGAGAAACTGAAAGAAAAAGTGAAAGAAACTAATGTGTTCATACATTTCAATATCTCAAAATCACAGTACAATCTGAGAGTTGGATCACGCCAAATCAAGCTCATTTTAAATTTAAAAAAAGACATTAAGTTCTATGATTTTCAGGAGATGGAAACTAACGGTAAATACCAAAAGAAATGGACATTTAGAAAAAATACTAGAAGGTAAAACCCCAAAATGTTAATAACAATTAATAGTAATGTCCATCTTCCTCATGCAAATATATTTACTGAGTATTTATTACGTGCTATAGAGAAAGTTCATGTCCTCAAGTATACAATACTCTAGTTAGAATGGCACATAAAAACAAATATTCAAGTAATTTTCATTTTAAGGAGTTCTGCAAAAATGTGGGTTATGACAAGAGCATCTATAAAGCAGGAAGTTAAGTCTTTTTTAGAATTTTAATACATATTTTCCAAAATCTCTATGCTATGCATTAGCTTTATAACCAATATATAAAAGATAGTTAGCCACCTGAGTAGAACCTCTGCCTAGTGTCCTTTCTTTCATATCCAAAGTAATCTCCTCGATCTAAACACACTGGTCTAGTAAGTATGAAAAATGTACACTACTAGAACAACTTTAAAATAAAAAGAACTACTTCATCCACACATACTAAAAACACCTTTCCCTGCAGCCGCCTCTCCCTAACAGCAACATGGAGAAATTTCAGAAGTTCCTCGAGTCCTTGCCTGGACAGCTTGGATGAGGTACACTTACACAGCTATTGAACCGAAGCAGCACTGCAACTTGAAGTGAGCGTATTTTGAAAGGCCAGTCGCCAGAACTCCCAGCCCCTACTACCTGTTTTACAACTGAGAAAATCGTGAACCGAATTTGGCCAAAAGGCCCATCACTTATCTCAAAAGCAATATTCTGACTTAAAAATTTCAGCATTTCTGTGACTACCGTACATCTTCGTGAAATAATGACCTATAGTACCAGATTTTATCAATATGTGGAATATAACAATGATATTACATATATATAACCACTGAACCACATGTTGCATTAAATTCAATGGATATTTATAGTTTAACTTCCAAGTTAGTCCATTGGATTCCTTTTACCATACATCAAGTAAGCTGCTTTGACAAAATAGTATTAGTGATTGAGCAGGTAGAAAAATAAACTTCAGTGTCCCCAATATGTATAAGGAAGGGAGGTTTTTAAAAACAATACACCACTGGGGCGCCTGGGTGGCTCAGTGGGTTAAAGCCTCTGCCTTCGGCTCAGGTTATGATCCCAGGGTCCTGGGATCGAGCCCCACATCGGGCTCTCTGCTCAGCGGGGAGCCTGCTTCCTCCTTTCTCTCTGCCTGCCTCTCTGCTGCTTGTGATCTGTCAAATAAATGAATAAAATCTTTAAAAAAAAAAAAAAAAAAGATACACCAGGGCGCCTGGTGGCTCAGTGGGTTAAAGGCTCTGCCTTCGGCTCAGGTCATAATCTCAGGGTCCTGGGATCAAGTCCTGCATTGGGCTCTCTGCTTGGCAGGGAGCCTGCTTCTCCCTCTCTCTCTGCCTGCTTCTCTGACTACTTGTGATCTCTGTCAAATAAATAAATAAAATCTTTAAAAATAAATAAATAAAAATAAATTAAAAAGATACACACACAAAAAGAGAGAGAGAGACACTCTCAAGATTTTCAAGGGCTTATATTAATAAAGTGGTGTGGCGTGAAGGGGTACGAGGGAATATTTATCTTCCCCCATCCACAAGGGGAACACCAGTCATGCAACCTTAAAATAAGGTGGAGCTTAAAATATGGGAGCTTAAGAGCAAACAGAGAATACAGCTATACACAAAGTTCCAAACATAGAGTCAACACCTTGCTCCAAAAACAACCTTGGGTAGATAAATATCAAATATTAAGTACCTCTATTTGTTTCCAAAACAGTAGCAATTTCATTTATCTCTCTACCAAAAACACCCCCCCCATACCTAGGAGTAAAAGAGACACATTCTTTTTTATCCTCTCAATGCGAAAAAATTAAAGCCCAGGTTTATAAAATTAGAGAGTAGGTGTCCAAGAAACTTAAATTTTAAAAATGGAAAGTGACTGTTAATTTTTTCTACATGTTTAAAGAGAGTAGACCATACACACACACACACACATACACACACACACAGAGAGAGGAAAAACAACACATAAAGAATACAAGGTAGGGGCACCTGAGTGGCTCAGTGGGTTGAGCCTCTGCCTTCCTCTCAGGTCATGATCTCAGGGTCCTGGGATCGACCCCAGCATCGGGCTCCCTGCTCAGTGGGGAACCTGCTTCTCCCTCTCCCACTTCCCCTGCTTGTGTTCCCTCTCTCACTGCGTCTCTCTCTGTCAAATAAATAAATTAAATCTTAAAAAAAAAGAATACAGTAAAAGTGAAGCTATGTGGTATCCCAGGCGAGGTCATAAAAAGGACACACCTCCCTCTTTTGGTCACTGGTTCTGGCAGAAGCCAACTTCCATGTTGAGAGGAAAGGCTTGTGTAGCAATAACTGAGGCCTCCCACCAGATAGCCATAATGGAAAGAAATCCTCCAACGCCAGCCAAACCTTCAGTTACAGCAGCCCAAACAACATCTGACACACCCTCACCAGAACCCCGAGCCAGAATCACCCAGCCAAGCCACCCTAAATTCCTGACCTACAGGGACTGTGAGTATAATAAATGTTGATTGTTATTTTAAGGTGCTAGGTTTTGGGGTAACTTGTAATTCAGCAATAGATAACTAATACAGGGGAGAATTAAGATGGCTAGGAGGGCCAAAGTTAACCAAGGGGGCATTTCAGTTTGCCATACTACTTAAATTTCTTAAACAAAAACTTATTCAGAAACTACGTAATTTAAAACTTATTAAGATGCTTAAATTAAGCACTATGAGAATTTTGAACTAGAAGGGCACAAAAGAAGCAACTAAAAAAATCCCTTTTTCCAACTTTTTGGGGTTTTTTTTTTTTTTGAAGAATTCATTTTCTTAATATGTGTGATGAGTAAACTAACCTCAGTTGAAATCAGATCACATTCTTTAGAAAAGGAGAGCTGTCTTCTACGCTATGAACATAGGATATTATCTAAATAATTATGAAAGTAGTTAGCTTTTAAAAACTCAGAGCATGGATTCAGAGACAGAGCAGCCCGCTGTCCAGAGCCCAAGCTCTGACTCACATTCAAAGTCATACATACACACAAAGACCTCCGTGAAAGAACACACGGTACTAATATTCTGGAAATACCATAATTGAAAGAGCATATATATTGTTCTTACCCAATAAACCAATTTGTAAGAAGCCTTTCATCTTACAGTAACTACAAAATAAATATATTTGCAGAGATCAAGTACCCTTTACTTTTTGGTCCACATTGGCGGGGCAAATGCTCCTTCACACAAGACTCTCCTACACACAAGACATGTAAAGGCACAGGCATTAAACGCCCGCAGCACCCTCCATATGTTGTAACAGCCCAGAAAAATTCTGAGGCATTTTCTATAGGCTGGAGTTCACATGTGTGATTGTTCTTTATTTAACATAATAAGAGATTTCACTGTGTCATAATGGGGAGAAAAGAGGTAAAGAAAAGAACTTTTATTTTAAACTTCTGAAAGCAATCTTTCTGAAATGTACAGTACCCATTCTAGACTTTTGTAAACAAAGTATATCAGATTAAACTCATTTCTTATGATGACTCAGGTCACAATTATGAGCATCAGAATTCTGAGGTACAGTATCATAAAAAACTTTTAAGAGACATTGGAAATTTTTCACTTCAGGAAAAAATCCTCAGATTTCTGGGCATTTCAGTGTCTTGAGTCTAATTTGCATAATTCTCCCACTTCCTTCCATGATCAGCCGTCAATTCTTGAAACGCCCCCATGCCCATCACTGGCGCTTCCTCATCCCCCGGTTGGCTGGGTCTAGTCTGCCATGGCCAGGAATTCAGTGAGCTGATCTCTCAGAACGAGACACACAGCACAGTTAGATCAACAGGCTTTGTGTATGACCTACGAGTCTCTCTAGCGGAGCAAAGTACAGGAGTCTTTCTAATTGCAGGAGTTATGAAAGCCATTTTTTTTTTAAACTCAGAGGCCAAAAATTGTTATCTCTGAGTCCTCAGCTATGGAAGTTACTCTGACTTCTGTCCGTGTTCTCCAGTGCAGACTCTATTAGCATGCTGGACAGGGCAATTTGGGCAAGACCGTTCTGCACACTGCAAGACATTTAGTTCCTGGGCATTAAATGCCAATAGCACCCTCCACACGTTGTAAAAACAAACAAACAAAAAAAACTAAAACACTCCAAAACTTCCCAAGTGTTTCTGTATGCTAGGACAAGCCAAGAAGATGATCAGTTCAAAGACGACTTCCAGACCCAAGTTTGGACACACCCATATTCTATATCTCAGCTTACTTTTCCTATGTTTATTCTAATTAGGGAATTCAAGGAACCAGTCTGGACAAAAGCAGATATCCTCTGCCCGCAAGCAAATCAAAGTGTCAAGCTGATAACATTTAGAACAGCAACCCAATCTCTAAAACTCTTCACAATCTACCCATGCCAGGTTTCACTGTTTGAAGGGCTCAGATGGTCTCAAGGCAAACGTCCGCTTAACAGACCAAGAGTACATAAAAGAAAGCTGGCATATCCTGAATGTCAATGCAAACTTTATTCGATAAGAACTCTTATCACAAGAGGAGCCCCTCTAAGAAGAACATTCCCTGAAACTGCCCAGGAAAAAAAAATTTGCACCTTTCCTGACTTTCTTTCTTAGCAGGCGAATTATCAGCTACGTATGTTTTTGTTCTCAGTTGCTTCAGCTGCCAACAACCTCACCTTCTTGCGTCCACTCCCCCACCACCGACAGCATAGCATTCAAACACCTCTGTGGAATTCTCTGGCCACCCACTTACTCTAAGATGGACACTAACTTACTTAGAACTCAATATGACTGAGAGGGTCAAAGACAAACTACTCACAGTTTTCCTGCCAATGTCCCAGCCTCCCTTGCTATAGAGAACAAAGATGTATCTAAGAGTTTTTTGTCCCATGTTTTCAATAAGTGTAAGAAGGCAGCCACCAGCTCAGGAAATCAAAGCAGACCTTCTATATTGATTGCCTACATCATTTACTTTTAGACTAATTTATATACTGTACTGTGCGCTTTTCCCGAGGTGTACTGTAAGGGGTTAAAGGAATGGATTCTGGAACCAGGCTGCTTACTCACTAACTGTGTGACCTTGGGAAAATTATTTACCTGGTCTCTATCTCAGTTTCTCTGTGAATAACATAAGGATAACAATAGTACCTACTTCCTAAAGTTGCTATAAGGATCAGATGAACTAATAACACAAAGCCATTAGAGAGGTAGCAGAGAGAGTGATGTAACTGTGAATCACAAAACCACAGAATGTGGCTGCTCTTAGACTGTTGTGGTGATTCCTCCTGTCTCTCCATCTCTATCAGAGACTTCTTATAGCCAGGAATTTAGAGGGCCTGCATGGGTTTTGTGTTTCCCGTGCAAGGCAAAGAATGAACTCCAAGAATGGCTCTTGGGCGCCAATTGCATCAGCACCAAGGCATTAGGTATGGAAAATGTAAAGATGATTAAGAGATGATACTCAAGGTATTCAAGGTCAGCAAAAGACCCTGCATCCTAAAACAACTACAATGCAGTGCTGAAATGAGGTGCCCATGAAGCGAGTATTTTAGAAGCACAGAACAAACTGCTGAGAGCAAAATGGCCAAATCCTTGACCTAGTTTTTTCACAACAGAAGGGAAGAAAGACATTTCAGATAAGGGAAAGAGTATATGCACAGACATAGAGTTGGAAAAGTTCGCAGTATGTTCTCGTAAAAGAGTACAGCCCAGTGTGACTGGAGCACTTGCAAACTGGGAATAATACGTATTGTGGCCATTATTATACTGTCATTATAAGGTGATTTTAATATGATACAATGTGAAAGATTTTGAACTTTTTCCCATGGGGCAATGGGAAGTCACGATGGCTTTAAACACTGTACAGATATGATCAATTGGGTATTTTTTTTTCATTTTTCGTTTCTTAGGGGAAAAAAATATTTGGAGAGATGAATGGACTAGCATTATGAAACAGCGATAGGAGGGAGAAGACTTCCGGCAGAGATACCAGTTTGAAGGCAGTTACTGCGGTCTATGGCAGGGGTGTTAAGGATCTGAACTAGGACTATGAAGAAAACCTGGATTTGAGAGACATGTCAGAGGAAGAAAGGGCTCAGAAGGGGGCTGGCTCCCAGGAAAAAGAAGAGGAAAGGGTCCAGGTTCTCCGGGTATGGTAAAGAAGTGCTAAGTCACTATATTGTACACCTGAAACTAGTATTACACTGTACTAACTGGAATTTAAGTAAAAACTAAAAAAAAGTCCAGGTTCTCATTTAATGGTGGTACCTGACACCACCAGGCAGAGCAGTTACTAGTTACTAGGTGCACCATAAACATTTTTTTAAATTTTTTATAAACATATAATATATCTTTATCCCCAGGGGTACAGGTCTGTGAATCGCCAGGTTTACACACTTCACAGCACTCACCATAGCACATACCCTCCCCAATGTCCATAACCCCACCTCCCTCTCCCAACCCCCCTCCCCCCATCAACCCTCAGTTTGTTTTGTGAGATTAAGAGTCACTTATGGTTTGTCTCCCTCCCAATCCCATCTTGTTTCATAGATGGAATTAAATTTTTATAACCTGATACAGAAATTAACTTAGAACAGTGATCGAGCAGTGAATCAGTAAACGTCAATGTGTCCAAAATGACCAAAACCTTGAAATAAAAAGAAGAGGCACATTAAATTAAATATTAAATACTGGGTGTTAGCAAAACCATAACATTATTTTTAGGAAAAGAATGAAATCAGAATTTTCCCAAAACATATTACACAGAACCTGAGTCTCCAAATATTTACCATGATACGATAGTTCCAAGGTCACACACGTTTGGAAAATCTTGCACACCATATTCACCCTTAAATATTTACTGTAAACATTACCATAAAATATACTCCAAAAATATATATATAATATATACACTCTGAAAACTTCCATAATAAAGAAGATCAGCTTTAATGAAAGGAGAGTTTCCCAAACTTATGACCATGGGACATCACAAAATGTCCTAGAGAGCCAAGGACACACTGGGGAACACTACACTTCGGAAAAAATTTTTTAAGGAGAAACAAAGAGTTTCAGTGCAATCACAAGAAAGTATAAACTACAGAAATACAAAAATACAAACCTTCAGGTGAAGTTTTTGAAGAATTCGGGTGAGCAATCGTGGAAATCTTCCTATATCTATTGCATTTAGCAGCAACACTGCTTTTTTCATGCTAAATAAATTTGTAAAACAAAATTTTAAAATGAGATTTAAAATGAGTGAACTGTTCTTGCCCTAAGAACACTTGTCTACAATTGCTGTTGTCTCAAAATTTCCATTTCAACAACTCTGATTGCTATAAAGAAGTCCGAATGATGGCCCGCAAAAGAGGCAGGACGATTCCAAAAAGATGCCTCCCAAAAGTACTTGTCCATTTGGAAAGTTTCTCTTTCTTTGGGGGCAAGGCCCGCAACTAGAGGAAGCTTGCACTTTGTGGGGGATGGCATTAACTCAGCAGTGAATATTTACTAACCCTAACCCACAGAGGAACTATGGAAAGAATGGAAAGAGGAAAGTGGGATTGACACCAAAATACAAAAAAAGAATGCTGCATGGCAGGTAATGGAATAAATACATATAAGGCAAAGTCAGTTGGGGTAACAGTACACAGTTGTTTTAAAACTGTGCCTCAATGGTAATAATCAACTTTAAATTACCATACAGGTTATGGCTTACTCATGTGGTGGGTGTTAAACAGGACACTGATGTGAGGGGAGAAACGGCGTCAGGACTCAAGGAATCCAGAAACAAGGAAGAATTCTGAAATGACAATTCTCTTCTTCAAGAACATCCCTGTCCAATTCAGGGACATGGAAAGTACTTCCCAACACCTCAGCACTTTTTCCGCATCCGCACACTACCTGCCCTAGTATTTATTTTTCATGAAATGGGAGTCATTTCTATTTAAGTAACTGCATTTTAACAGAGAACTTTCTATCACCACTTTGGGACCCCGACCTTACCTACTATAAGTAGAAATGAACTAAAAATAAATACAATGAAATCCAAAGCCATGTTACCAGACTCTGGCTTGATACTGTTGCCAGCCCCAAACTCCCAACCTGAGGACTACTCTCTCTTGATTGAAAAGGGATAGTGACACCTGTTACGGATTAAAGACCGTCCAGCCCCACGGCAAGCCTTTCTCATACTCAGGCCTGAGAGCGAGCGGAAAACAGAAAAAGGGCATAGCTTTGCACGTGATTCAGCACTACTCCAGGCGGGCGTGGGCACTTTAGACCCCACACTCTGGGAACGGTGACACACACCACACGCTGTCCTACTGACCCCAGCTGCCAGGCCCTGGAGCCCCACGGAGGTGAACCACCGAGAGGGGTGAGACGCCCACAGCCCCCGGCACTCCCGCGGGGCCGCACCGCGACTTCGCCAGCTCCGCGCCCACCCCCCACCGCCGGGCCCCGCCTCGGAGCCAAGGCGACAGCCAGCTGGGGGGTCCTGACGGCGCCCGGTCCGTGCCACCCCTGGGCGGCTACCTGGGGCTCTCCGGCAGGATCAGCGCCGTGGCGGCCGCCATCCTTGAAGCTCCCTCGCCTGCCTCCGCCTGTCAGCTGCCTCCAGCCCAGCCAATGACCGCAGGCCTACGGAAGGCCGGAAGGCCCAAGCCGCGCCGCCTCCGCCTTCGCCTCTGGACTCTTGAGTGAATTCCGTGCTCGGTCTTCCAGGGAAGAGGGACCCTCCTCGTTGTCTTCCGCCGCTGTCACTGTTCTGCCTCAAGCCTGTTCGCCTATGAACTTATTTATATTTACCTATTTGCCTATTACCCATGCACAGCGGACCCTTGAACAACGAGCGGCTAAGGTTGCCCACCCTGCCTCAAGTCAAAAATCCACATGGAACTTTTGAATCCCCCCAAAACCCAAGTATGAACAGCCACCTGTTGGCTGGACGCCTTGCCTTACCGGTAACAGTCGGTACGTGTATTGTGCATGCTGTATTTATTATATACTGCATTATTACAATAACAAGCGGAAGAAAGCTGGGGAAAAGACGATGTTATTGAGAAAACCGTAAGGAAAATACATGACGGTGCTGTACTCTATCAAAAGAATCCGAGCAGGAGTGGGCCCGCGCAGCTCACACCTGTGTTGTGCCAGGGTCAGCTGTGCATATATCTGGATATGGGCATGTATTTTTACGTCGTTGGCACGTATGAGCATCTATTTAGGTGCGTGTACATATACACAAATATTTTTTTTTTAACAGAGGGACTTTAAGCACCCACCATAGCTAGTGTCTAGCCTGCGCTTGCAGAGGGGAAGGCCGTGAAACGCTCTCCCTGAAAGCAGCCTGGATGTCACACATCCACCCACTGGAGAGGTCATGCCATCAGCTCCAGCCTCGGCGCTTCCTGTATCTGTATCCCTGTATTCATTGAGCACCTACTGTATACCAGATACTGTGCTAGGCACTTGGGACCGAAAAGACCAAAATTCCTGCCCTCGGGGTTTGCTCGCAGTTCAAACGGACGTTTCATTGCGCCCCTCTGCGGTGCGGTGCGGTGCTGAGCTAGGTACTGCTTCGTAGGGGACACTCAGCCCCGCAGAGACTGCCATTTAGAACCTCACAGTAGAGCAGGGACACAACGTGGGTTCACGAATACGTTTGCCCGCCTCAGAGAAAAACATGAAGGGCCCTTCTGGGATTCAGTGATGGGAAGAGTGGTAAGCAGCGGGGATAGGTTCGGGAAAATTTCCTGTTGCAGGTGGCTTGAGGTCTTGAAGGAGAGATTGGGGCATGTGCCCTGGAGCTTAGTGAGAAATGGGGAGTCATTAATATTTTTTCTTTTATTTCTTTTTTTTAAAGATTTTATTTATTTATTGGACAGAGAGAGCACAAGCAGGGAGAGGGAGATGAAGATTCTTCGCTGAGCCGGGAGCCCCATGCAGGGGGGGGCTCGATTCCAGAACCCTGGGATCATGACCTGAGCACCCTTAACCAACTGAGCCAGTCTGGCGCCCCCATTAATGTTTTCAAGCAGAGAAATTTTTGTGATGAGAGCTGCTGTCCTTTTTTTTTTTTTTTTGTCTTCTTTTTGGTTTTTGTCTTTTGAAAATTACTATCAGTGGAATGATGATTGGATTGGAAAGAGGTAAGCAGAAAGTCAAACAGGGAACTATTGCAATAATCTATGCAAAGGAGTAAAATCCCATGGTAGTAAAATAGCTTTGTAGAGTGAAAAAATACAGTGAGTGAGTTAGTGTTACATTTCAGCTGTAGAATCTTTGGGAGCTGGCAAAAGATTGAATTTAATTTTCCTACCTAATTATGTCTTACTTAAATTATTATTTAAATTAGTTGGCATTCCTAGAGCAGCCCCAAAAACATCCTAACTGAAAGGAGAAGCCAGATTGCAAATTAAAAGTGAATAATCCCCACATGGATAATTGAGTCAATTATACAGTGTGTTGAACACATACAAATACATTTAATTCCACAACACTCCACACACTCCCCAATTTGTGCAGTGTCTGAAAAAGATGTATGCAAATCTACATAAATTATAGGTCTCTGATACAAACACAGATTACTATACCTGGCATAATTTTAGAAGGACCCCAGTTTCCCTCAACTTCTGAATAAGTTCCCTTTCGTCTTCATTCATTGCCTGAAGCAGGGCTACCATCCCTCTAAAACCATTTGGAATTGCTAGTGAAATTTACCTCCTCAGTTCCTTCACAACCACAGCTGGGATTTTGAGAGAAATGGCATCAAGATGGTTGGAGCCCTGAATCCATGTAACTTGGAACAAAGCACTTTTCCTCCCTTAAATTTCTTATTCATGTCTTATAATGTCTGTGTTGGCTTCCCTGGGCTGTGGTAAGAATTAATTAGTGTCACGTGTGTATGGGAGAAGCACTCTCCCCTCCTCATAACTCAAAGCACAGACTTCCAAGGTTTTTGGGAAAAAAAAAAAAATCTCCAGGATTTTTCTTGGTTTCACTGATGGGGGGTATCACTTTTTAGTGGTACTTGTTGCTATAAAGGCTTGAGGCAGAGAATAATTTCACCCCTTAAGTGAGACCCTCAGCCAAAATATTTCTGTGGTCTCTGGCGTATACGCACACGGATCTATGAAGAAGTCCTTTATAATTGTCTATCTGTGGCCACCTGCTAGAGACAGGATACATACCTCCTTGAAACATGGTTCCATAGTACACTGTACCCCTAACCCTCAAACCTGTCAACTCATCTTGATGATGGATCCGTAGACCAGATCAGCTGCCCCTGATCGGTTAGGACTATGACACATACTGAGTGCCCCCCAGTTTCTTCCATATCCTTGCCTTCGTTGCAACTTTTGCCAAATCCAAATTTTTGTTGTTGTTCTGTGTTAGTCTGCGTTCTCTAGAAAACAGCCTGAATTACCTGCTAGGGCATCCCTGGGGACGGTCATTGCAGGGAATTAGGAGTGTGCGTGCAAAAGGGAAGGAAGGAAAGAAGGGAAGCAAATACAAGGTGGCGTGTTATCTAGCTGGTTCCAGATTGAAAACCTTGTGTATTTCTCAGTACTGTCATATTTCCAGAAACACTATTTCGAGGTACTGTGTCTTAGAACAGCCAGGAGGTGGGAAGGAGCAAATTTGTCTACAGATTCTTTCCAGTCTTCTGTCTCTTGTTGATCAAAATTTGTCCCATGGCTCAGACCTCCTCTGGACTCCTGGGGTATGTCCCCTGGCACCTGTAGGTATTTACTGGAAAACCCAGAGTAGGATCTGATTCCAAACCTATAGCAGAGGTGACCTCAGGGCTCAATCCCTCCCCATCCCTCTCTCCAGATGTCTCCTCTCCCACCCACCCCTCACCAGCTAAGGGTGGGAGCAAGTGGCAGGGGCCCTAAAACAGTTCTAAGTTCCCAGGTGCCCATTTATTGGGAAATTTGAACAATGCACTGCCTGAGACACAGTGAGGCTGAGCATATCTGGAGAGGTACATCACTCAGAGATGGTTTTACTCCTCAGGTGGAATGTCAACCAAGGAGTTAGTTCCTTGAGCCCTGAATGCTTTAGCTCTTTGGTGATGCAACCTGTTTAGTTCACCTATGCCTGGTGGTTTTACCAAAGTCTACAGCAGCACGGTTGGAGTGAGGTCCACTGTGTGCTGGAAGCTAACATTGCCTTCTGGGTGTGACCTTTGTCCTGTTTGGAGCCCCTCCCTTTGGGTGAGTTCTTTCTCAAGGGCCCCAAAGCCATTTTCTGCAATACAGTCTGCACCCACTCTCTTCCCCACTGGGCGTGATTTGTATCTTTGACCCTCAGTGAAGTAAATACAAGATCTGAGCCTTCCCCCATCCAAAGTCTCCACCAAACCTTAAGTAAACCGTGAGTACACCCAAGAGCCCAGCCCAAATTCATGCAGATGGTTATCTTTGGAGAAAGGGTAACACTATTCACCCAACACACTAGTACCTGAGCCCCAGGAACCCAGTCCAGTAGGGATGACCTTACAAGTAAGCTCTTGATAAATATTGTCAAACTGGGGGTATAGACATTTTATTATGCACCTAGAATATTCTGACGGTGGGTAGGCTAAGCATCTGGCCCAGGTCCTTAACGCTGTGAAGGTCTGTCGTCCTACAACTCATCCTGAGTTTTTTGGGTGAACTATCAAAAGTAGTTTATAGTCACATAAGGGCAGAAGCCTAGAACTACCCACTACTCACTGCCCTATCCCCCAGATGACTATCAAACACAAAATTCACATTCAGCTACTTTGTTGCATTCGCTTGCAGAAGCCATCCGCCCAGTTTTTCTCCTCCTCAACTCAACACCACACGGAACACACACCTCCCCCTCTCCACACCACCCCTCGGTCACAGTTGTGAGGCCTGTTTTTAGCTCTCTAGTCAGCACTTGCCTCATAGGTGTGAAAGGATCAGTCGGAGTGGAACTAAAGAACACCGTTCTAGATGAGACACATGTAATTGTTCCTTCCACATTTTCTCTGTCAATTCTCGGGGGAATGAAGTTTCAAAATTGCCTATTTTTATTTATGAGTCGGTTATGTGACTGTTCCTGTCTGATGTGAGATACATCAGGAATAAAGAAGGCACGAGCATCACCTGTCCTCTGAGTATTTGCACACCAGGCTGTGATGTGGAAAGGAGGTGAGAAGCTTAGAAGGAAAAGAAAAAGAAAAGAAGGAATAGTATCAAAGCCACATTTGCCCATAACAAAGAGTATTAACCAAATGGAGGGTGGGCAAGGGCATGGGAGAGAAACATTTATTAAAATGTGACAAATATCTACTCCGTGATACATGAACAGATCCCTTTCTGATCTATTCTTACAGTTGAAACCCATCTCAAATTATCACCCCTCTATTTTAATTTGCACCTAGTTTCCTCCATTCTCCTTCCCCGAGGCCTGTGCCATTAACAGGACTGATATTTACACATAAGACGTGTGAAGGATTAAACGGTTTCTTCAGTAATTTCTACCAGCGAACACAGTTGGAAAATAAGTTGGTGGCGCTTCCCACACGTATTGCATGGGTGCCTTGTACCCAGTGACTAGCAAAGAAATAAAAGTAGTAGACACCACAAACATGCAACAGAAAAAAGAAAACCCGCTCATCAACGGCGAACGAGAAAAGCGTAACTTAATCACACATTTGCAGAAGTGTCTGCCAGGAAAAGAAACCAAGCGTCTGCCCTGCTTAAGACGGACTCTAGAGGTGATTTCCCCCACCTGCTAAAACAGTGCTAGAAAAAGAAGGCATCCACAAAGCCACGAGAATTCCCCAGTGTACATATTCCCCCATTTAGAGAGGAGCAGAATGGGAGGTAAATAGCCAAGGGGAAGGTGTGGGAAATCCCTGAAGGCTTGAAGTCTGTGAAGGCCCGATAAGTGACCCAGTGGAGAAGTCACTCTTCTGTTGCCTCTGGGCAAGGGGAAAAATAGAGCAGTCAGGCTGGAACAACAAAACTATATCTCGTATTCCAAGCGAGAAGTAAGGAGTTGGAAATTTGAAAAGAGAAAGTAAGAAGGAAGTCAGTGGGAACAGTTACATTGGAGCTGCAGTGAAATCAGACGTCCCTCAACAACCCTCCCCCTGCCCTGTTAAGGCTGGCTGAAATCTGTGGGCACCCGAGTCCCTCCCCTATACGAAGTGGAAATCAAAAGAATGAAATAGGGAAGTGACGGGCACCTGGGTGGCTCAGTAGGTTAAGAGTCTGACTCAGGATTTCGGCTCAGGTCATGATCTCAGGGTCCTGAGGTCGAGCCCCAAGTTGGGGCTCCATGCTGAGTGTGAATCCTGCTAAAAGATTCTCGCTCCTTCTCCCTCTGCCCCTGCCCCAATCCTCAAAAAAGGGGGCAAGTCTTACGGAATAGGGACGTGAACCTCAGGTCTGGCTCAGGAGGACTCAGAGGCTCTGTGGTGCCACAGTTAATGAAGGATTGATCTAAAAAGTCTAGGGCATCCCTGCTCGGGGACTGAACATGCCCCTAAAAGTGGAGTAATTCCGGATACAGGACAGTGAATAAAATCTCAGAGTTGAGAAGCTGAAAATTAAATCCACGAAAAAAAAAAAAATGCTACCCTCAACTCCGACATCCCCTTAAGTTTTGGGAGAGAAATAGATGGAAGGCAATAGTGAGCCATCAAGCTGGCATCCTGGATGGAAAAACACACAGCTCTCACAGCAGCAGGCAAAAGAACTAGAAAACTTTGGCACCACATCAGAGGTCTGGGCAGAGCTGTCCACGCTCCACACAAATAGGATGAGAAAAAAGGGACACGGCAACTCTGCAGTCATCCTAAATATATACAAAAAAGAGAGATACGGTATGCAAAAAAACAACAACAACAACAAAAAAAACAGATTAAAAAGTGCAATCTGGAATAAAATATAGCCTAAGAGGCAGAAGAAAATCCCATGTGAATGCTCAAGATAGCACTTAGTAAGAAAATTAATTCAGTGGAACAAGAGCTAAAAGATAACTTGGAAAAAAAAAAACATAAAAATTAGACGTAGAAGGCGTTGTGAAACCAAAGAAAGAGATTGAGGACTAAAAGCACACCATCTCCTAACTAATACATAAACCAGAAATGGAGAGAAACAGGCTAAACACAATAGCAAATTGAATTTTTAACAGAAAGGAAGGACTAATCACAGCAAAGGAAAGAGACGAACACAAAGTAGATACTGAGAACACAGAAAGGCCAACCCAAAGATAACTATGTCCCCAAGGCAAAGAACCCAACAAATAGACACAAAAATACATTCAAATGTTGTAGTAAGGAGTCTGACTCTGCTTCTGATGTTTGAGGGCTCAAAGCTTTCAAGCCCCGGTCGCCCCTTCTCCCATGCAGCCCCACACCCAAGGCAGACTAATCAGGAAACCTGGGACTCCCTCCTTTTGCATTGGGAAGAAGTTCCAAACGTAAAAACTTATGGTCTGCACGGGGTAATCTTCGTGCTGGAGCCCCCTCCCTAAACACCCTGAAACCCCATGCCAAGAGCCCTTCTCCCTTCTCCCAAGCTGTTTTTGGACCCTCTTGGGAGACCTACCCTACTCCTCCCAGTAAACCTCACTATTTCAGTAGTAAACCTTTTCAGACCTTCTTAGTGTGTGTGTGTACCTTCCTCAGTCTCCACACCAAACCCAGTTCCAGCTGGTGGGGGTCGAGTCCGCCTCATTTCTATGGGATATACGCCAGAAGACATTTCTCCATAAGACTGGAAAAATTGTTTGTGTAGTTCGTTGGAAGAGCATATTGTGTTCCAAAGAACCTGATATAAAACAGTGATCCTGGGACATGTTCTGGTCAAGTTATCAAACTCCCAAGGATAAAGAGAAAATTCTCTGGGCAGCCAAATGAGAAAAGTAAGAAGAAAAAGAATCCACCAGACTTCTTTATAGCAAAGCCTACAAAGTTTTGAGGGGAAAAAAAAAAAAGCTTATCTTGAGCCAAAATGCTATTCAACTATTAAGCAATAGTTACATATTCTCAACCAGGATTGCATTCATAGTTTTTATGAGTTCCTTTTCGGAAAACTGATATGAAAACAAGTCAACTGAGAGATTAACGAAAATAAGGAAATCAGGAAGGGGGGTGCGTTAGCATTTAGTGAATATTAAATCCATATAGAACCAAGGTTTCGTTAAAATGGAAATTAGGTTTATGAAACTAAATATAAGTATTTTAATGTTTGATAATATAAAACTAATGTATTGCTAAGAAACTAGTTTCAGAATGGACAAAACAGGGGCAATCAAGTTTTAAGAGTACTAATTTCTAAATCTTTCACACTGTCTTAAATGAAATATATCGCTTATGCAATAAATTCACTGTAATTTCTTAGTCTTTTCTTAATCTCTGTGAGGGTAACAAATTGAAGAACTGTGATCTGAATAAGGTCCATCAATATTCCTGTGGAAATACTTTGCTCGTTTTGTTTGATCCACTTGGTGACGACAGACGCAATGTAATCAGAGAGGTTTTTATTTTGAAAACAATATGAAAGTGACCTGATATGTATAGCTTACTTCATGAATCATAGTCTACCCCCGAAGGCACTTGAGTTTGAGATCTCTGCTTTAGAGGAGTATTTTAGGAACATACACGCCTTTGTTAAAGAAAAGACAATCTAGGGGCACCTGGGTGGCTCAGTGGGTTAAGCATCTGCCTGGGGCTCAGGTCATGATCTCAGGGTCCTGGGATCGAGCCCCACATCGGGCTCTCTGCTCAGCGGGGACCCTGCTTCCTCCTCTCTCTCTGCCTGCCTCTCTGCCTATGTGATCTCTGTCTGTCAAATAAATAAATAAAATCTTTAAAAACAAAGAAAAAGAAAAAACAATCTAAAATAATTTCTTTGGTTTCTTTTCCTTCTCTTATCCATCCCACTAAAATCATTTCTGTATATCACATACAGGTAGAGAGCAAGACATAAATACGCATATAAAGAAAACTGGAGTTCAGTTTGGCAAATGTTCACAGTTCCTGGTTGGTAAGATTTTTCTATAACTGTTCACCCTCTACTTTGTACTTCTGTCTTGCTGGAATTTCCGCTAACAAGAATATATTGTTTGCACAGAAACAGTAAAGTCATCATTCAAAATGTAATGAAAACAAAGTGAATTACTTATGTGCCCAGGTTTTTTTTTTTTTTTTAACATTAGGTGCTAAAAGAGATTACACATCAATAACATTACTTTGAGTGACCCCAAATATTAACATTGTTTCTCGTGGTAATTTGTAAATAATAGTAATTCATTAATCATCATCAGAATTCACTTAAGGTCTTTCCAGTGTTGAAGTAAGGTTCAAAGTAAATTATTAATACTACTCCATTTGGAAAGAACGAGAACACTTTTCTCTTCAGCATAACTGCCCATCTTTTGTTTACACAGGATTTGAAGAGGTTTTCCCTTTAGTGTTTGTTTAGCTTAGTGAATTGATGAGAGGGGTGTGATTACTTTCCTTCATAATCAGTCAGCATAGCATTACTGAAGCTAAGGTAGTCTTCTCCCAAGTCAAATATCCAGAGAGGTGCTACCTGGTCTCATGGGAACCCCAGGTAACTCCTAGGATTTGTCTGACATTTCACCCAATTTCCTTGTTGTTCCAACAAACACACCAGCCCATTCTCAACTCTGTGTCTAGACTGGAGTCATTTCTCCCTCATGATAAGCTCTCAAACAGAAAAAGGACATTGGGTGAAAGCTAATACATCTGAATAAAGTATGAATTTGAGTTAATAACAATGTATCCATATTGCTTTATTAATGGTAATAAATATGCCATATTAATCTAAGATCCGGTATTTAAAGAACACAGTCCTTCCCTTCAAAGAACTTACAAACTCAGCTGAAATTAAAAAAAAATAAAGACAATACAAAGTAGAAAAGAGTGCCATGATTGATGTGAACACGGGTCACTGTGGATACTCTGAATATAACATGGTACAACCTTTATCAAGCTATTCTGACCATGTGCCCAGCACGGTTGTAAGCATTTCACAAACATTATTTCACTGGATCTCACAACAGCCCTGTGGGCAGGTCCACCTGCCTAGATAACGAAACTCACAAAGAAAATTTGCATGACTTTCTCATGGTCACTCAATGGTGGTGGGTGCGAGCCAGGACCTGAACGCCATGTGCTAACTCAAGACCCGGCTCTTATCCACTATCCCGCTGACAGTTCCAGAAGGCAACAAGGAGCATGACCTTAAAGAAGGCTCTCAGCGGAAACTTTTGATGAATGAACAACAACAGAAGGCTGAGTTTTTCTAAGAAAGGGGAAATCTAAGCATGGTGATGCTTGGGTGTTGAGCTGAACTGCCTCGCTTCTCTTCCACACAGTTTTGCAGCAGGACCTGACGTAGAGTATCCCTCTTCTCCCACTCCATGCTGTCTGGTCGGGACTGAGAGTCTGAAGTGGGAGGGCAGGAGTTTCTGACCCACCTTAGGATCGTTCAACAGTGTCGCCGGGGGACTTGAAAACATGAGTGACAAAATGGTCATCAGGACAAAAATGGTCAGAGCTGATTCATCCCAACAACGATGTGGAGTCTGGCTCCAGGTTAAACACCTCTGTGTGATTTTTCAGCCTAACCATACTGAAGCCTTCCCTGGCACCCCTCAGGAGGAAAGTCGCCCGCCCCGTGCCCAGTGGGGTGCACAGCCTGGGCACTGAGACTGAGGGGAGTTGAGATCAAGGACTAAGCCCCTTCGGCTCATGCTCTTGACACACCTGCATTTCTCACCAGGTACCTTCACTCCCTGACGTCTTTATCCAAGACTTTGGGCACGGGTCTTCCTCTGGCGCTTCTGCTGGGGGTTCCTTATGGGAGGAGGAGGGAATCTGAGAGACACCTTTCCCCACCCTGACTCGGTAGCCAGTACCCTTCCACTCCTAGACCTTGCTCACCTTGTCCCCCACAACAGAACTTCAGGACACTTTTGTCTGGGGCTCCCTCAGCAGTGTTTACACAGATACACTTGAACCTGCACCAGGAGGAAGATGGAACAGAGGGAGCCCTGCCCTGTATGGTTGTAGCATCCCTCTTATGCCATGACCGTGAATGAAGACTTGGGTCTTCCGCTTTGGCTCATTCGTTGCTTTAATCAGCTGCTATACAACCCATATCAGTCCACATAACCAACTGGGTATCTTCACCTTGGACAGCTTGAGAAAGACACATAGTGGGAGTTACACTTTTTACCTGAAATATTTTTTTTAAAGATTTTATTTATTTATTTGACAGAGAGAGATTACAAGTAGGCAGAGAAGTAGACAGAGAGAGGGGGAAGCAGGCTCCCTGCTGAGCAGAGAGCCTGACGTGGGACTCGATCCCAGGACCCTGAGATCATGACCTGCCGAAGGCAGAGGCTTTAACACACTGAGCCACCCAGGTGCCCCTACCTGCAATATTTTCTAAATATTCTTTATTTAGAAAAGAAAAATATTCTTATTCTCTTCTGCTAAATGGATCATTTTCTGAAGCAAAAAAAAAAAAAGTACCGAAATAAAAATATATTTGGCAAACCTAAAGGTCTGTCGTAGATTTGGAAATGTTAAACTAAAATGTTGGGTAAAATTTTGAGGGGAAAAAACCCCAAATTTGTTTTGGGAATGGCATATTGGTTTTGTTCTCTGGGTACAATTTAAAGTACCCAAGAATGGCCAGCAGAGGGAGCCAAAACCACACGTGTCACCTTTTTTCCTGTCTACAAAGCTTTCAGGAACATGGATTAAAAACTGCAAAATGCTGGGGCGCCTGGGTGCCTCAGTGGGTTAAAGCCTCTGCCTTCAGCTCAGGTCATGATCCCAGGGTCCTGGGATCAAGCCCCGCATCGGGCTCTCTGCTCGGCGGGGAGCCTGCTTCCCTTCCTCTCTCTCTGGCTGCCTCTCTACCTACCTGTGATCTCTGTCAAATAAATTAAAAAAAAAAAAAAAAACTGCAAATGAGCCTCATCTTCCCAAAATATATGCAAAAATCATAGAAATCATATAACTTCATGCTACTCTGCTGCCAAGTGCTGTACAGGAAATCTTAGGGCTGGAAGGAGAATTCTGAATCTCAAGCAGTTCTAAAAATCTTACTTGTTCTCCCTCTCTTCCCTCTCTGGCACTGGCGCGCAAGAACTCCTGAAAAGTAGGTGGTTTATATTCTATTTCAGGTGACACATTCTGAGTCGTATAACAACACTTTTTCAGCTGTCACTGTGGGGAGCATCTTGGCTCACACTGGAAACAGGTGTGTTGAGAAGAAGTCAGAATGCCTCTAACTCGGACCTCTGAAATCAGGCTTCAGATACCTTAGGAAAGAAAAAGGAACACACTCCTCATAAAAGTTTGTTGAAAAGGGATTTTCTGCAAGTATAAATGTCTCTCCATTTTCTGGGTGGTACCTGCATTAGTCAGGGTGTTTCCTTTTTTGGCCATGTAAGAGGGGAAAGGAATTTATTGCAAGGATACATGTTGGCACTATCCTCTTAGTAGTTTATAGTGAAAATTTGGGGGAAGATATTTCCTACATAAACATGGTGAGAGTTTATTTTGTGCGACTTAACGCTCACAAATTTGAGAATTTAATTAAAATGGATTTTAAAAACCCTAAACACTTGGGGCGCCTGGGTGGCTCAGTGGGTTAAAGCCTCTGCCTTCAGCTCAGGTCGTGATCTCAGGGTCCTGGGATCGAGCCCCGCATTGGGCTCTCTGCTTGGCAGGGAGCCTGCTTCCCCCTCTCTCTCTGCCTGCCTCTCTGCCTACTCGTGATCTCTCTCTCTCTCTCTCTCTGTCAAATAAATAAAAAAAATCTTAAAAAAAAATTAAAAAAAAACAACAACAAAAAACAAACAAACCCTAAACACACACTTCAGGCCCAAATGGCTTTACTGGCAATTTCCAACAAATATTTAAGGAAGGAGAATGTCATCTGAAACACAGTCTTCCAGAGAAGAAAAAAGAGAAAGTAATTCCCACTCCTTATAAGAAGCTAACATTACCTGGATCTTGAAACCCAAACAAGGGACTTCCACTTCCAGAAAGATGGGGTAGAGGTGCCTTTTCTATTCCTCTCAGTAAGTATGGAGAAGAAAGTAGGACATTATAAATAAAACAAATATAATAAGAGGATTCTGAAAGGTGGAGAGAGGCCAGCAGATGGCCAAGGACCTCAGACAGGAGGAAGGATACACTGGGAAGGGGCATGGGTTTTTGGTTTTTTTTTTAACTTCATATAGCCTAGGATTTTTTTCTTTCTTATCCACCATGTCCCTGGCACCTAATAAAGTGTGTAGCAAGTAAGAGGTGCCTGGTAAATGAATAAATAAATAAATCAATGGATGAGAGATCACTAAGGAATGGGTTTATTAAGCACGAAGGGCTATTGAAAATACTATCGAAGAAAAAACAATTAAATTCAGTCCCTGATCTCTGAATTTATTATATACATTATATATATAATTGGCCAGTGTAAGAACACACAGTCATACAAAGTGATGGGAGAGATCTGCTAAAACTACAAGCTATAAACAAAAGTCAACGGCTTCTTAGCCATGACAGGTGATGATGTTATTTCCTTTCTACAGAGCAAAGAACAGTACCATGGAAAAAAGAAGAATTTTAGGCAATCTGTGAAGATGAAAAAGAATATTCCAAATACAGGATTAAAGTAGAGATGGTGAGAAAGAAACACAGTATAAAACTGCTTGGCTAGATCATAACTGTGGGCGATTCAATCCTGAATAACCTGAAAACTGACTTCTGCTGTTGTAGACACCATGGAGAAGGATAGCAAAGAAATAAGATACAAGGATTCTCTGCAGCACCTGGGTGGCTCAGTCGGCTAAGCATCTGCCTTCACCTAAGGCATGACCCCAGGGTCCTGGGATCGAACCCTGCCATGTCAAGTGCCTTCCTCAGCAGGGAGTCTACTTTTCCCTCTCCCTCTGCCCCTTCCCCACCTCATGTGCACTCTCATTCTCTCTCTCTAATAAATAAAATCTAAAAAAAAAAAAAAAAAGACCTTAGGATTCTCTTTCCATTATTTTATACATGGATATGAGGTGATCAATGCTTCGCATGTACTAAATATTGATAAATCCTAGACAATCAAGAAATTCCCACATCAAATGACACCTGCTCGAGGGGTCACTTTGATGAACACCTGTAGGGGGCGTTGTTCACAGTATTGTCCGTACAAAAGGCACCCCCTGGGCACACATCAAATATCCTAGCCGGCCAACACTGCAGACCAGCTCAAATAAATGTTTCGGTTCCCAAGGCATTACAGAACGACACCCTGATATCTAAAATTTCTATACATATTCATGAAGATGCGCCACCAGGAATGAAAGAGGGCCAAGCAGAGAAAGGAACATCCTGTTCTACGGATAAGACAATTTCCTTGGTTAATGTCCTCAGACAGTACAGCTATATCCCTCCTTAATGTGAATTTCGTTCAAATCACTGAAGAGCTGTATTCATTTTGTGACAAAATGAGACACTTGCAAAATAAGATTCCGACAATTCACATACATTTATCTGTGCCCCAATCATTTAGTGCAGGAACCTTTTTAGAAATGCATGGACTTGGCATTAGATTCAGATGAAATCATGCTATCTCTAAAAAAATGCCCCTCCATCAAATGTTTTGCTAAGGGTTCCTAAAAGCAATATGAGTTGTCTGCTCCTTAATCATGCAATTTTTTACTTCATGTTTTGCTTTACTTGGAAAACTTACCAACACCATTTGCAGCACACTTTTGAAACCAGTCCATTTTAAATCAGATGATCCCATCTCCTGTGTAGGACTAAAAGATGAGACAAGACAAAAGGAAAAGATCCTTGGAGGTTCATCTGCCTCAGATTAATTTTTTTTAATATGAAAAAAAGGACAGCCAGCAAGAAAAGAGTGTTTCTCAAACTTATCTGAACAGGAGACTGACCTGGGGTGTTGGTTGGATGACAAGTGAAGATTTCCAGACCTCATCCTTGGGTTCTGACTCCCGAGGTTTGGGATGGGGTACAGGAATGGGTGTTACTAAAAGCAGTTGAAGAAGCTTTGCAATCTAGCAAATTCGGGAAGTACTTGTTGTCAGGGAAAGAACATTGACCTAGTCACGGGGTTCAAAATTCCAAGGCGGCCAGCTCTCCTGTGTGTCCTTAACTGAGTCCCTTTATCTCACTGGGGCTAAATCCACAGTGGTAAAAATAAAACAACAGGAAGGGGGTTAGCCTATAGTCCCCTCAAAGACAGGAGATTATAACATGGTCCCTGCTGGGCTATGCTCACAGCTGGATCCCCTGTGCCTAGCTTGGCGTGCATCACCTAAGAACCTCCCAGATATTATTTGTTGACTAATTCACTAGCTAGACCCCAGGCAAGATCCCTTTGCAAGTGTAAAAATTATAGGATTCTAAAAATAAGTTAAAAAAAAAAAAGCACCTATTTATTTGGTCAGCCATGGACAAAACCATAGTTATTCTTTTTTTTTTTTTTTTTAAAGATTTTATTTATTTATTTGAGAGAGAGACAGTGAGAGAGAGCATGAGCTAGGAGAAGGTCAGAGGGAGAAGCAGACTCCCCATGGAGCTGGGAGCCTGATGTGGGACTCGATCCCGGGATTCCGGGATCGTGACCTGAGCCGAAGGCAGTCGTCCAACCAACTGAGCCACCCAGGCGTCCCAAAACCATAGTTATTCTTAAACCCAAACAAAAGAGAAAAAAAAAAAAAAAAAAGCACCCACTCCTTTCTCTCAGCACATTGCTGGTAAGCGTTTCAAAGGATCAGACTTGGGTAACGTGATCTCATGCCTTCTTTGCAGGGTGGGGGGTGTTCAAGGTAATGAACGGGAGGTCCTGAGCATCTCTGTTGGCTCGCAAAGGTCAGTAGTGGCTCAGCAAAAGTGAGTTGAACCTGGAAAACCCAGGAAATTATGCAGAAAACAGAGTAAGTGCTCCTGCTACACATACAGGAAAACCGTAATCGTAGGAGGGTTTTTTAGGATTTTTGTTACTTTAGCCCCAAAACATACAGTCACGTAACAAGTCGAGAATTATTAGGAACCTTGCCTGACACCTAGGGACTGTGCAGAAATAAATACTTTTGGAACTAGAGAACAGGGGTGCCTGGCTTAGTCAGTGAAGCATGAAAATCTTGATCTCAGGGTTGGGAGTTTGAGCCCCACATTGGGTCTATAGATTACTTAAAAATAAAAATCTTAAAAAAAAAAAAAAAAGGAAATCCAAAGAAGGCTTAGCTCAAATTTCTGTATACCTCATATAATGTATCAGCATTGAAAAAAAAAATCACAACATGTGTCTAGTCAACTGCATATCAACACCGTCCCTGAACTAACATACAACAGTACACTTTTATATAATAACTCATTTCTTCCTTTTGGAAAAAAATACTGATCCTGAGATGGGGGGCGGGAAATGAAACTACTAGCTTTTAGGATATTCAAGTCCTAATTTCTCAATTTTACAAGTAAAACACAACTTGTTCATAAAAATTTTGCCAAGTGTGACCAAATTTACTATGAATATTATCAAAACAGTAATAAGAAAATAAGATATGCACATACGGTACAAAATCACGAGGTATGGGACTATTTTTCATTCAGAGAGCACTTCCAACTTGGAACTGGGGTAAGGGTCAGCGGGTCTGATAAGTTCAGGATTTTGTGTCCTACGTAAGAAAAGCTCCCAGCTGCAGAATTCTGAAAATCATAAAACCACCTGGTCTCAGGTAGTAAAAGATGCAAGAGATTGTTCACCGAAAGCAGAGATGGGGGTGTCCCAGGGAGGCGATGCTGAGATCACGTACTGTCATTCTCTGGGTACAAGGTGAAGGCGTGCAGGATGACACAGGAGACGGGACAGAGTGACTGCCCCTGCTACATTGTTCTAACAGCTTCAGAGAACATAAGTCTTCAGTATGCTTTCCCAGGATCTTCCCTACACCCTAAAATCTAACCCCCCAGGAGAAAGAGGATGGCTTGGCTGTCAGGAAGGAGAACCAAACCAGCCCACATGCAACAGCTCCTAGTCAGGGACCGGATAGGGCAGCGAGCTGACGACCTCCCCGGATTCGGTGACAATGGCATCGTAGACCCAGCGTCGGTTGCAACGGCACTCGGGCCCGCACTTGTTGGAGTTGCACTTGGGGCAAGGGTAGAAGCACCCCAGACAGTTCTTCTCCAGGCAGTCACACAGATCAGCGTCATTACAGATTAGCCTGCCACTCTTGTCATACTTCTTCCTAACTCTGCCGAGAGAACAGAAGACAGTACTAGTGTCCCCATCGGGGGGAATGAACCATTTGCCAGCCTCCTCCATAAATCCGATCCCTTTATTCTGAGGAACCAGCACCCGAAAGATTACCCAGCCATGCTTCCCAATAGTAGATGGCAGCCTTGTTCTGGGAAACTCAGCCCATGTGCCACACTTTCCAACACAGCTGGGCTAGTCACTGATGGGACCCTTTGTTTTGCCAGCATGCCGGGGAATGTGATATTCTATTGAAACCAATCAAAAAGAAAAGCTGAATAAAAGCTTCTTCCTATAAATTCCGGCCCTCCCCCCATTTTTCTTTATAAATATAATCATTCTTGATGGGGTTTTCCCTGATAAATTACACTCTTTTCTCTTTCTACAGAAAAGCACTCTAGTGACCACGATTATGGTTTTTAACGACTCAAGATAAACATCAGAACGGTCTGTGATTATGCTATCATCATTAACAGAAGAACACACACACACACACAGAGACACACGCACTCCTTTGGTAAGAGTCTCCAGGTGCCATGCTTCTTCTGCTCCTTTCTGATTCTGTTTGTTACCCAGTGTGGAGCGACAGGGCAGGTGACCAACATGGGGGACTCCCTCAGAAGCTCTGGGTGAAGGCAAGAAGTTCTGTACCAGAGGGACACACCAGAGCTTACACCCCACTTGAGTCCCCACACTTTCTGTGTCAGCCCCTACAACGTGGCCGGGAGACGAAAGCTGTCACAAGAATTCTACCACCCTCTCACATCCGGGCCCTTTTGAAATAAACCTTTCAGAATTGAGTGGCTTGAAAGTCTGAGGAGGACCAAAGCGTCTCTAGACAGTTTGTATCCTTTATTAACAACTGGGAGTTAAAAAAGGGGGGGGGGTTGGCCCTCAGCTGGTGTGGTGAGATTATGAACTTCTCCACCCTTCATCTTGAAACAGGTGTTCACATCTCCTCCCAGTTCAGTTTAAATAACGCTGTTCCCTCTCCTTCCCTCTCCTCACAGAGCAGGGCGGGCTGAGGAACCGTATGGAAACTTGCTGCCTGACTTTCTCACTTGGGCAGGATTTATATCTGATGCATTTCATCTGTGGAAAGAGGGCTCCCCACTCCCTCCCAAGCCCGCCAGGAAATGCAGGTGTCCACAGACAAGAGACTTAAAATCCACAATGGAAATCATAGTCTTGAAGCCATGAAATTGCCCCATCAGATTTTGTCCTTGTCCCTTTGTCTTAACCCAAATATTCCCTCGCCTTAACTCAGACACCAAGAGGCAAATTTTATCATTTCCTGCCCACCTTAGGCCATCTTTTATAAAATTCTGAATTATCATACACACAAAAGCGTGCAAAATGTACATGTACAGAAAAAGAAGAATAAAGCCAACCTCCACATTCTCACCACCCAACTTAATAAAAGTTGGGTGCCCTGCCCACTGCATCCCTCAACCCTGCCTTCCAAGAGGAACCACAGCTTTTTCTTATAAAAACCATCTCCTTCCGGGCCCTAGCTGGTTCAGTCGGTAGAGCACACAACTCTTGATCTAGGGTCCTGGGGCTTAGAGTTGTCAGTTCAAGCCCCATGTTGGGTGTTAAAAAAAAAAAAAATTCACCTCCTGGTCCTAGCTACATTTGTGTGAATTCCCAAGCACACTGCATTTCCCTACATCATGATCTGTGATTCAACCATGATGGTACATTTAGCTGTTACTGAAATATTTTCACTTCTATATGCATTCTGCTGTAAGAATATACAAGTTTCTCATCTTTTTCCATTGTGGATGGGCATTTTAATTTTAACTATCTTATTTTCTTTACTATCATAGCAATGCTATGAGACTTTTGAATGTGTCTTCTGGTGTACCTCTACAGGAGTTTTTCTGGGATACATATCCAGGAGTGAAGATGTTAGGTCCTAAGGAATACAGGTAATACCAGGCTTTTTAGAGTGGTTGTACCATATTACACTCAACCCATGTCCAGTGGCTTCATCAACATTGATATCATCAGACTAAATGCTGTCTTTCTGCCTCTCATCATACTGATGAGATGCTGTATTCGAATGTTTATTAGCCTTTTCTACGAAATGCCTATTCATTGAGTGGTTCACTTTTTTCTTTGAATGCTTATCTTTTTCTTGTTGACTTGTGTATATTTTGGACACTGATCTTTCAAATTATAAATAGCTTCTCCTGTCTTGTGGTTGTCTTTGATTGTTTTTAATGAAATTTATGCCCATCTTGATCATCAAGAGATAGGCATAAATTCTTAATTTTCATTGTGTCAAATTCATCAGCCTTCTCCTTCATGGGTTGCTTACACTTGGGATGTGCCAGCAACGGATGTGGGAAACAAAGGCAAAAGAAAATTATTAAATTTCCTTACTGCCTACAGCCCATTGACAAGTCCTTGAAACAGGCAGAGTGACCTTCCTCTAGTGACCCAGCTGCCTCGATGTTGATACTTTGCTAAGGGCAAAAGGCAATCTTAGCCCAATCCCCAGGACCCTGTATGTCTATTTTCACATATAAAGATTCCTTTGGAAACTTCCTTTACCTCAACCACTTAAGATACGTTGGCGGTCACCCCCCCATGCGTATGATCCACCGACAGACATCTGAAGGTCTCATGACTAAGGTTTTATTAGATGGTAATAAATGACCTTATCCCAACAATAGCTAGCTCCCTCAAGTCCTGAATACCTTGCTTCCAAAATTCCTTAGAGACTCACTCTATCCCTAACCCCCTCCCAACTTGAAAGTATATAATGGACCTCTTCTCATGACCACAGTATAGTTCTTTCTGCCCACAGATCCTGTTCCTGTGCTTTCTTTCATAAAACCAACTTTGTGCACCAAAGACATCTCAAGAATTCCTTCTTGGCCATTGGCTCCAAACCCCAACATCTTTTCTACATCAGTTATCATTGCACTTATGACCTATCTGTACATATTTGATACCTGAATCCATTCCCACAGTTATATTATTTCTCTTTAGAGTGAGAACACCTTTCTTTATTTTAATCATCTTTCTTACTGAAGCTATTACTCTAACCAAAGGGCCTCTGAAGCCTTTAAAAAAAATTGATTCCCAACTTGGGATTATTGTCTATTTCTTGAAGTTGCTAACTTCCAAACACATGGGACGATACTGTACTTTAGAAAAGATATTTTTAAGACATAAAAAAGGGGCAACTCTTCCTTTGCCAAGAACTCATGCATTTTGTAATCCCAGAAATCAAATATAATAAATCATGAATCTTACTTGTATTTTACAGAAAAATACTCATTCATCTTTGACATCCGAGCTTTCTTTTTCTGCTGTCTTGTTTCAGGATTAAAGTCAGCTACCTGTGGTCCGGGGTTTTGAAACGCCAAGCATTTTAACTGCCGCTCTATCTGTTGCTATGAAACAAACAACGTATTTGGAGTAAGAACAGGATAATTTTGTTTTATGTTGTATCAAAGTAAACGTTCCATAACTTTTGCCATAATGTCATGGAAGTACAGATGTTTTACCTACAGAAATAAACAGCTTAATTTGATTTTCAAAAGATGTTGTGAATTTCCTCAAGTTAGGTGATTCTGAATAAAGAAATCCATGGTATAAAATTTATATAATAAATATATATATAAGGGTACCTGAGTAGCTCAGTCAGTGAGCCTCTGACTCTTGATCTTAGCTTGGGACTTTCTGGATTGTTGTTGTTGTTGTTTTTAAGTTTTATTTATTTATTTTAGAGACAGGGAGGGTCAGAGTGAGAGAAAGAGACAGTCTTTTTTTTTTTTTAAGATTTTATTTATTTATTTGACAGACAGAGATCATAAGCAGACAGAGAGGCAGGCAGAGAGAGAGAGGAAGGGAAGCAGGCTCCTTGCTGAGCAGAGAGCCTGATGCAGGGCTCAGTGTCACCACCGAGATCGTGACCTGAGCTGAGATCAAGAGTTGGATGCTTAACCGTCTGTGCCACCCAGGTGCCCCTCAGCTTGGGTATTGATGTCAAGGTTGCAAGTTCAAGCCCCATGTTGGGCTTCATTCTGGGCATGGGGCCTACTTTAAAATAAATACATATAAATATATATTTACGCTTAAAAATATAAATATATAATATATACAAATATACATATACAATATTAAAAACAACCAAGCAGGGGCGCCTGGGTGGCTCAGTGGGTTAAAGCCTCTGCCTTCAGCTCAGGTCATGATCCCAGGGTCCTGGGATCAAGCCCTGCATCAGCCTCTCTGCTCAGCAGGGAGTCTGCTTCCTCCTCTCTCTCTCTCTGCCTGCCTCTCTGCCTACTTGGATCTCTGTCTGTCAAATAAATAAATAAAGTCTTAAAAAAAAGAAAAAAACCAAGCTGGAACAGAATTCCCTTTATACTTGCAAAATACCAGCTGGCTTCTGAAATCTAATGGGGATGAAAGTCCCAATTAACGTTTATGGAGGACAAGAACAAAGGAGTAAAACCTTTCTGCAGCTGTTGGCTGGACAGACTCAGGTGGAGTGTCTGAAGTGTCTCAGGGCACAGTGAGAACCCAGGGGGCACACAGCCCTCTCCCCCTGCCCCTGCCTTGGGCGTTCTGAGATTCTGTTTCAGAACAATCCCGCCCTTGGGCGTGTAGACCCCATCAGGGCTTTGCAGCTACCTGAAAGATCTACTCTCAGTAAAAGCCAGATTTGAAAAGGAGAATTTTCCCAGAATGGCTTTCAAGAGCGTTAGTGGAACATTTCAAAAGACTTGACCTGGAGACATTTGCCATTGGAAAAGAAAGGGAGCTTAATGGAGAAGACAAGCAACAAAGATGCTTCAATAAACCCTGGTAACTTATTTTAAAACTGTAGCACATGTATCAGGAGGGAAGGGAAGGTTCTTCTGAAAGATTTTAGAAGAATATAATCTGAAGGGCCCCCTAACACACAGGCTGACGTACAAATGAAACACTTCACCTGGAAACAAAAGGGAAACTTTCAAAGTGTGAATTTCAGTGTAACAGATTAGTAACAGAATCTCAGCCTCATATGCTGTTTATTTAGCTTAATAATAGTCCAGGCTGTCCAAAATAATATAAATACATTTCTTTAAATTTTCATCTTGGTGTGTGTGTGTGGGGGGGCATTAATAAACTTAATCTTACGAGACAATTCAACTTTGTACCATCTATTACCATTCTCAGTTCCGATGGCAAAAGTTCAGGAACAGAGACACGAGGGTAAGCCTCTCTGTGTCCAGATCTTGGCTCTGCCACTTGCTAGTGGTGGGCCTTGAGCAAGTTCCTACTTCTCTGAGACTTAGTGTCCCTTTTTGCAAAATGGGGTAACAGGATTATTTTGGGAGAAGGATTTGATGGATTAATATATGCAAAGATTTAGAATCACAGGGCGCCTGCGTGGCTCAGTCAGTTGAGTGCCTGCCTTTGGCTCAGGCCATGATCTCAGAGTCCTGGGATGGAGTCCTGTATGGGGCTCCCTGCTCAGTAGGGAGTCTGCATCTCCCTCTGCCTCTGCTCCTCCCCCCCTGCTCAAGCTCATGCTCTCTCTCCTTCAAATAAATAAATAAATAAATAAAATCTTTAAAAACACAGGGGAAAAAAGTTAGGTTTAAAAAAAAAATAAAAACACTGGACCCTATAAAAACACTATATTCTCCACAAATATTCTTCTCCAGGGGCAGGATTTTACTGCACAGAACACTGGGCTATAAAATCAAGGGAGGTGAGTGACAGAGAGAAGATGTGTGAAGTGTGACCAGCCCTGCCAGGAGCAGAGTGAAAAGGTGGGGAGGGAAGCCCCATCATCACAGAGCAGCAGAGAACCTTCCCCGTGAAATCCTGAGAGGATGCACATTCCGCCCAAGTCCAGGCTCACCTCAGAGATCCCCAAGTTGAGCCCTCTCCAAATACCAAGAACCCCCAATAGTCATTTGCCATACCAGTTGCTTTTGTCCAATCTGACAGTTTTTCTCAGGAGAAATTTGACCTGTGTGTCCCTCGTGAGTGGAACTGCTTTTGTCTGATTGTTCATTCATTTCTGTTCACTGAAAAAAATTAACCAGAGGGGGCGGGGCGGGTAGAGGGGAAGTAGGACATATTAATATCACATGTCCGCAGTAACTTCATCCTGTAACTTTCTGTCTCTTTCCCTGTAGCTTTCTTTCTTGCAAAGCCAGGTTTCCTGAAAAAGCCATCAGCCCTCCTGGTTGCTTTTTTGCTACTCACTCTTAGATCTGGCATCCCCCACTCCCCCTCATCCCCGCCCTGCTCCAGAAAACCACTTGACTGACATTCTTCTCTTCAGTGGGGTGTCCCACGAGCAAATCAAATGTACCTTTTACAGTTCTTGGCATCGAAGACCTTGCTGAAACAGGCAACACAGGGACCATCCACTTCTCTTGAAGAGGAGTATGAATTCTTAGACCTCCATTCTTTCCCCGTTATGCTCAGTCCCTTGAAAAAAAGGAAGATGCTGGGGCGCCTGGGTGGCTCAGTGGGTTAAGCCGCTGCCTTCGGCTCAGGTCATGATCTCAGAGTCCTGGGATCGAGCCCCGCATCGGGCTCTCTGCTCAGCAGGGAGCCTGCTTCCTCCTCTCTCTCTGCCTGCCTCTCTGCCTGCTTGTGATCTCTGTCAAATAAATAAATAAAAATTAAAAAAAAAAAAAAGGAAGACGCACTGATGTCCTACATTCCCGGTAACACTGTGAAAATCTTATCCACTCCTGTGGTTTCAGTGTCACCCTTTTGCAAAGAGAGTTCCCCAGGAGGTCTCAAAAATCCCTGACCTCCTCCCTCACATTTTCTGACAAATTTCTAGTACAATGGGAGCTCAAGGGAAGGCATCGATTTTCCATAAAACTCAGCTGCGGACACGCCTGGAATTTACTTTGTTGTACACACAGGACACCAAGACGTGTGTGTGACTCAGGTGAAGTCAGCACAGGATGCTAATCTCAAATTCACAGCCCAGGCTGCTCTGTAGTGCTCTCTCAGAAAGGACCAAGACCCACAGCCCTCTGATATTCTTCTCCCATATCCACTACTGGTGCCGTCCTCAGGGCACTGTTTCTAACAAAGGAGCCTGAGTTGTGATTTACCAAGGAGGCCTGGGTCATATGGTGCCCCACTTACCTGTCAGCTTGACGTTCCTTCTCTGTACTCCCAGGTTTGGGTCAGTAGACATTGACCGCCCCCTCTCCAGTTTCCAATATTAGGTCAAGAAGCTGATTTTCCTGGCTAAAATTAACAAGTCAGGAAACGACAGGTGTTGGCGAGGATGTGGAGAAAGGGGAACCCTCCTACACTGTTGAGGGGAATGCAAGCTGGTACAACCACTCTGGAAAACAGCATGGAGGTTCCTCAGAGAGTTGAAAATGGAGCTACCCTATGACCCAGCAATCACACTACTGGATATTTACCCTAAAGATACAAGTGTAGTGATCTGAAGGGGCAGTGCACCCGAATGTTTATAGCAGCAATGTCCACAATAGCCAAACTATAGAAAGAACCTAGATGTCCATCAACAGATGAATGGATAAAGAAGAAGTTTTATATATATATATATATATATATGTGTGTGTATATATATATATACATATATATGTGTGTATATATATATACACATATATATACACACACACACACATATGTATACACACACACACAATGGAATACTATGCAGCCATCAAAAAATAAAATCTTGCCATTTGCAATGACATACATGGAACTAGAGGATATTATGCTCAGCAAAATAAGTCAGTCAGAGAAAGACAATTATCATATGATCTCACGGATATGACAAACTTGAGAATCAAGACAGAGGATCATAGGGGAGGGAGGGAAGAATGAAATAAGACAAAACCAGAGAGGGAGACAAGAGAGGGAGACAAACCATAAGAGACTCTTAATCTCAGGGAACAAACTGAGGGTTGCTGGAGGGGAGGGGTGTGGGAGGGATGGAGTGGCTGGGTGATGGACACTGGGGAGGGTATGTGCTATGGTGAGCACTGTGAATTGTGTAAGCCTGATGAATCTCAGACCTGTACCCCTGAAACAAATAATACATTGTATGTTAATTTAAAAAGAAGAAGAAGAAAAGGAAGCTGATTTTTCTTTCCTAGCATCCCTAACATTGATTTTCCTTTTCTTCTGTATGGGGCAAAATCCACCCTCCAGATAGGATAGTAGAATTAATATTACTTACCCTTGACAAGGACAGCCTTAATGTTCCTGTCAGCTCAACAAAACCCCAGGCCAGGCTTCTCTTCCTGACTCTTGGCCCTGACCTCCTTTCCCTTAGAGCTTTTACTTGAGAAGACTCATCCCTGAGAATTCTTTCTCTGTCCCATTGAAATGTAAATCTTCTCTGAGCCTCTTGGCAGGTTTACAACCCAGGAATGTCTTCCTCAAAGATGAGGAGGCGTCCCTTTCAAATGTAATCCGTCAGAAAGATGGCGCCTACATTCACCAGTCTCTGTGGGAAAGGCAGAAGCCTAACTTGCTAATTGGTGGGTGCCAATTAGCACACACAGGTGGCTTAATCACAGAGAAAAACATTTGCAAACTCGGGAACAACTCCATGTGCTCCACACATCCCATGATCTACCTCCCTCAAGTCCCCCAGCATTTTCCTCCCTTATTTTGTTTCACGCTGAGTTCACACAGACTTCCGGTTCCCCCACCCCCCATCACCACAGCCTTGAATAGAGTCTTCTTTGACAAAAGTTTAACTTTGTCTGGTGCAGTTGTGACTTTGACGACCGCCCGTGCCATTTCACATCTGATCAGCCAAACATTCTTGGGGAGCATTTTCCAATGTGTCTAGAGATAAAATCACAGGGAGCTGTTTGAAGAATTGGAAATCCCCTGTTGAAGAGGACTTCAAATTGTCTCCAATGTGACCTCTGTCTCGACTTCCTAATTAAGCTCTTTTTTCTAGCTTAACTCTTAACTCAGGCAAAAGACCTGGTGGGCAAGGCACCCCCCTGATGGGAACAAAACTACCCCCCCCCCCTTAGCCAGGAAGACCCTGTGACTGACCCCAAGGCAATGATACACTTGTACACTTGACCTCTACTGCCTACGTGTACTTACCCACTAACCTTTGTCCCACATTTTCCTCCTATAAAACTAAAAGTATCTCTAGCACTTTGGAGATGGGCTTTGAGATGTTCATCCACTGTCTTCCCAGTGTTTGCCTCACGGAAATAAATCTTTTCTTGTTGGACCACCACCCGTCTCTCTCCCTTTGTACTTGGTCAGCTGAGAGTAGCCAAACTTGGTCTGTTTGGGAACCCCAGAGTCACCTCTAGGGCCCAGTTACCCTGTCAAATTCCAGGCCTACTGGGGTTTTAATGTGCAGAGGAGAATCTTGGTAATCTGTATAATTAATGAGCCCCACAGGTGAATCCTCTCCTTAAGCCATGATGGGAGAAGATAGGCTAGGCAAAGTCGGTAGAATTTTCTGCATCCAGTCTTGCCATCTGATCCTAAAAGTATTATCTGTGTTTTCTTCCCACCCTCAAATGCATCCAAACCATTGTGGTTGTGTTAATATTCCTAAATCAGATATTTCTTTATCTCATTCCTATTAGAAGACCTCAGTGACTTCCTTCTGCTAATAATATCCCACAAGCTCAACGTGGCAGAGAAGGTCCCTCACGACTACCCCCAACCCCCTGCTTAGGCTCAGCTCCCCTCACACCTCCTCCTCTCAGGCCAACCCTATGGGACCTCACCACTCCCATTAACAAACACACCTCCCATCTCTTACCTAACACAGCCCTCGGCCTTTGAACCTTCATCTGAGTTCCAGGAAGCTTCTAGAAACCTCCCCTACCTCTCTAGCCCTTGAAGACCCCTTCTTCCCTGGGGCTCTCTTTGGTGGTTCCTCAAGAAAATTCCCCCTCAAAGGGACCCTAAACGCTCTACCATGTTCATGTAATACATTTTCCTCATCGTGGAAATACATACGACCTTATGACCATCTTTGCAATCTAGAATTTTTCCTAAGACAGCATCCATGTAACCACAAGGGGAGAAATGAGTATCTTACAAAAACCTTCCGCCTGAGAGGCTTTTTATTTAAGTCCTCTCTGGAATACAGTTCTCCACAAATAGGTTTGTGGGGGCTGGATCTTGCCCCTTTATATTCCAAAAAATCAAAAGGAAATTATAATCGAATTTCACTGGGGACTGAAATTTAATTGGATTTTATTATAAGCCCAAATTATCTGTCCCACAAAAAAGTAATGAAAGTGTGCAGAACTCCCCCCCCCCCCCCCGCCGCCATTTTTCCCTGCTTAGCTTAGCCCCCTTAGCAAGACAGGGGCTCTTAACCAGAGAGAGAATGCAGGGCCCCTGATCTTGGATGAGGAAAGCGTACAGTGCATGCTTCTTCCAACTAACCGCTAACTGAAATTCTGGCATTTTCTTCTATTATAAAAGGCAGACAACAAATAAAAACAATGCTAGCAGGACTTGTGAATTTCTTGCCTGAGAAAACGCAGATGTTTTCATCACTCATTAGAGCTGCTGTAGATCTATGTCAAAATGTTATTTACACTTCTCACTTCTTCAAAATGATGGTAGTTCTTAGGCCTGCTGCTCAGATGTATTTGATAGGTTAATAATGAAACACATGCTTTACTGCCACAGATTGTTTCTAACCTTTGGTAAGTATATTTCCAGATAATTTGTTTCCTTTGCAACCTTACAGATTTTATTCCCTGTGATTGAAAATAGCATCCCTGGGGCGCCTGGCTGGCTCAGTCAAGGAGGTTCTTGATCTTGGGGTCATGAGTTTGAGCCTCACGTGGGGTGGAGAGATAATGTATTTATTTTTTTTAAGATTTTTTTTATTTATTTATCCACTTGACAGTGAGAGAGATCACAAGCAGGCAGAGAGGCAGGCAGAGAGAGAGGAGAAAGCAGGTTCTCCCCTGAGCAGAGAGCCCGATGCAGGACTCAATCCCAGGACCCTGAGATCATGACCTGAGCTGAAGGCAGGGCTCAACCCACTGAGCCACCCAGGCGCCCTGAGAGATAATTTAAATAAATAAAAAATTTTTAAAAAATAATTTAAAAGGGGCACCTGGGTGGCTCAGTGTTTGAGGGTCTGCCTTCGGCTCAGGTTGTGATCGAGTCCCTCACTGGGCTCCCTGCTCAGGGGGGAGTCTCCTTCTCCTTCTCCCTTTGGCTCTCCCCATGGTCCTGTTCTCTCTCTCTCAAATAAAGACATTCTTAAAAAAATAATTAAAAAATAAAAACATTATTCTAAACAAACGAACATTCTCAGAAATTGTCCATAGATGTCACAGTTGATCAAAGGGGTCCAGGACACAAAAGTAACATGAAGAACCCTTGCAGAGATGCAGGGAGGCCGCCCCCCGCCGCCCCTACTTCCACTGATTATAGAGTCAAAAAAGACCCCACAGATTCTGCCGCAGAAGAGGCTCGTCTTCAAGCCCAGGGTCAGCAGCAGCGTGGTCTAGCCTAGGTTCCTGCAGTCAATGGAACACAAAGTAGAGGACGTCAACTTGACCAACTCTGTGTTTTGTCCTAACATTACATCTGATTGCGTCTGAAAGAACCGAAATACAGTCTAACACAAAAAGAAGAGGCTCCCCTCGGGGCTGGGGTGGCATAGACTCTGGGAGCAGGGCTCCTCCAAGCAGGGCCCAAGGATGGGACAACTCTTTAGTAGCAGGCTTGGGCTGGAATGGGAATCCACTGAGTCACTAAGAACATCAGGTAGTGTAGAGGACATTTTTTCTTCATAGCAAGCTGGACTTCCTGGAGGAGGCAGTTCACGGAGAATACAAGCTCTGTAATTCACCAGATCAGGGACCTTGAGAAGCTCTGGAGTTCTATGAGGTCTTTAGCTCCAGAAGTAGTCTTGACATCTTTCATACTGCACCCCCCTCCCCCCAGCAAGCCTGGAACAAGTACACAGGGCTCAGTAGATACCTCATGAATATTACGCTAGTGGATGCCAATGATTAGAGACCTACTATGTGTCAGGCACGGGGGTAAACATCCTACATGTACTACTTCATTCAATTCCACGACAGCTGTGAATTAGATGATATCTCTATCATTCAGATGACCAAATGGATGCCCAGAAAGTTCCTTCTGGCCCCCTAGGTACACGTAGGCTACATGAGTTTGAAACCCAGATCTGTCCGGCTCCCTAGATGAAACTTTTTTCAGAGGGTTACACAGCGTTAAGGTTTGCTTTAGTGATGGCCATCACGTCTACACAGGATGATGCCAAAGGAGGGCATGCGGTTCATGCCAGCCACACAGAGCCTCTTCAAAGAGAAACATGGAGAAGGAATTAAGGGAGGATGTACTTTATAGAGCTTCTCAAAGTTGCCCCCACATCTCAAAGGGTGTGCTGAGAAAAGACGCCCACCTCAGGCACAGGAGCCCCACCTGATTTCAGGATGGAATTGAGAAGGCAGCACAAAAGAAGAAAGCCCTGAGGGGTGCCTGGCTGGCTCAGTCAGGAGAGCGTGCTCCGCTTGACCTTGAGGTCGTGGGTTCTGAGTGTAGAGACGAAGAAGGAGGAGGAGGACAACGAGGAGGAGGAGGAGAAGAAGAAGAGGAAGAAGAAGAAAGTCACATGCCAACAAAATTACCTTGAAAATGCCTTCAGAAAATGCTACATAGGGAATAGACTAACGACCAAATGAGATAGTTGGCTTTTGCCAAGGGGCCATCACAGATGAATTGTTGACCTTTAAACCTCAGAATCACATCCCCTGGCAAGTTGCTTGCTATGCAGGGGGCCTTGGGTACCGGGTCGCCTCAGAAACAGCTCTGGGTCAGGGTCACTTTCCCGTTCACCCTGGGGCACCGGTCACGGACAGGAATGTGGGCAAAATGGCTCATGCTTACGAAGCCCCCACCCCACCCCCAGCACCATACAGATGGATTTTTGAGGGCTGATTATATCTTGCATAAGGTAGAAAAAGTATTTTTTTCTACTTTTATCTCTAATGACACTAGCAGATTATCAAAGCAAAGAAAAACCTGCATTTACATCCTCGCTGAAAAGTTGGCCTCTGCTTTTATTCAGGAGCTGATAAAGCCATTGATTCTGAGACACTCTGTAAAACACTCTGCAGAAAAGATTTAGAAAAGACTCCATGTCGACATCCACGGGCAACATTCAAATGCATTATGTGGTAGTGACTTAATGGAAAGGTTTTCATGAAAATGTGTGAATCAAAGAGCAGATTTAAGCTGTTTTAATCTCATCCGGTCTCCAGCCTTAGTTTCCTCTACTTGCTAAAAATGACAGGTCATGAGGTAATTGACGGGTGAGATGGATCCCACCAGGGACGCGGGCGGGAGAGAGAAACAGCAGCGGTGCTGCTGATCAATTAAGCCATTCCCCTGCTGCTCCCTCCCAGCTCAGTTGGCTGTTTTCAAAGCCACAAAACCATAGGAGAACCTCCCACAAAATCTTCATGGCTATTTGTCCCTAAGAATGAATGGTAATTTGCATCCAAGCCTTTGGGAGGGCTCTTAAACAATGTAAATGGTTCAGAAACAGCTTGATTTACAAAATAGAAGTATATATATCCTATGCTGTATTTTCTCTCTCTCTCTCTCTCTCTCACACACACACACACACACACACACACACACACACCCTTCTGTGGCTCAGTATAAAATAATGTGAAAACAGGGATGCCTGGATGGCTCAGTCAGTGAAGTGTCTGATTCTTGATTTTGGTTCAGATCATGATCTCCAGGTCATGAGATGGAGACCCGAGTCTGGCTTCATGCTGGGCAGGTAGTCTGCTTGAGATTCTCTCTCTCCCTCTCCCTTTGTCTCTCCTCTGCTTTCTATCTCCCTCTCTCAAAAAAATAAAAAATAAAAAGTGAAAACAGGTATCCTGTATTTAAAGTAATTTGAAGGGATGCCCAGCACAGATGGGTAAGTGACAGGAGCACAGAGTGACCGAGAGCTGTTCTTCCTGATGCTGGAATGTGGCCATCTGCCATCGCTCTGAGACCAAACCCCCCTGCAAAACCCATCGGGGTCACTGAACAGATCCACAGCCACGAGGGCCTCTCCCCTCACACCTTCCTCATAATCTGGATCTCCTGAATTATACATTTTCACCGTTCCCTGCAGTTTTAAAGATTATAAAAGCCAGAAACCTGCGTGTGTAGTCGGCCCCGTCAATGCAAAAGAGAGAAGGAAGGTGATTCTTTTAAGGAGATCAGAAGATTAGGCCATTTTCAGCTGTAGGGGCCAAAGGCAGGCCACCCCTAAATGGGCCACTGGATCATGAACATTATTTTGAGGTAAAAGCCATCAAAACCCAGCAGATTCAGGAAAAGCTCTTTATCTCCCCTTTAACTGCCTGTTTGTATTAGGAAGAGAGCAATTAACAGACACTCCCCTCTACCTAAGAAACATACCTACATAACCAGGCAACCCCTTTGTTTTCCAAACATCTCCTCTCACCTTCCTGCCAATGGTCTTCCTCCTCTTGTATCTTCAGACCCCTGCCCCTCTCTTTAGCTCTTATAAATCTCCCATTGCCTCACTCTCTTTGGAATTCCCATGTCCATGTGAATTCTCTGTTTATACACTATTACATTTGATTTTCTCCCGTTAATCGGTCTGCTTTCGATTTGATTTTAAGTCCAGCTAGAAGAATCTTGAAGAGTAGAGGAAATTCTTCCTTCCCTGACACAGCATTGTCCTGATAAGTACACTTCCACCCGTCCTCCCACATTTTAAGTGCAGAGGTTCTTTTCTCCAGACCCCGAACATTCTCTTAAGCTCATTTCTTTGCTTCCATTTTTATTTCAGTCCATGCTGCCACAAAAGGACCCCAATTCTCTTCCAGTCTTAACTACAACACATTAATATGGCAATATATTTTCAGAGTCAACATCTGGTGGCCACCTTTAGCCTCATCTCTCTCTACCAGCCTCAGAGGGGATCCGGTGTAAATGCACCCTTAGAAAAGGATCGTCTTTGCGAGGACTGATCTCCCACCTCTGTCACCCCTTCCTAAGGACAGTCGCTCGGCAAGCCCCGTGGCCAGTAGCAGAAAGTGCACATACCTTTCCGCTGGATGAAAAAGAAGGAAGAAATACTGGAAACAAGAGAAACTGTCCTTCCTTGTTTCCTTTGTTTTGCTGAGAAATCGTAGAGCCCTCTGGGGAGAAAGCCACAAGGCCTCCAAGGTGCTCCTTTTTTAACAATGGCTGAGAGGCGGAGAGGTGGGAAGCCTGAGAGGTGGGGGCTGGTTAGTAGTGTCAACTCTCTCTTCCACTGAGAGCCTATTCTCCTATTCTAAAATCATATGACATCAGGGAATGATCGTTCATCTGTTCCCCATCTTCCAGTCTCGAGCTTTAGTTTTGACTCTACTTTTGAGTCTCATATGTTGACTTCAAATGTTCAACTAATATTAATACCAATATCCCGCTGGCTGTAATTATAGTTCAGTGTAAATAGCACACACACCTCCACATAGATACACATACACACATACACACACACACAGTATATAGAGAATTGAGTTTACATCATTATATTATTATATAATTTATATTAATAATTATATTAATATACTATCACTGTAAAATTATATCTCTATATTATCTTTATTATTTATATTATTTATTTTATTATATACCATATATTATTTATATAATTTATATGTAACATTATATATAATTTATATGATACATAATTGTAGCATATATAATTTATATATGATATATTATTTCTATTACATAATCTTGATGTAATATATTTCATATTATCTATACATTCTTGAAAAGATAAATGAATAAAATAGTGTTCTTGGAAAGAATAAGGAGAGGAAAATCTTCACTTATAAGAGCCTTCAGCCCATCTGGCAATGCTATAAAACCTTAAGGTTGTGCCAGGATTAAATATCTTTGATTTAAACCTCACATCCATTAAGCAACTGCTCTATTTTTGAGATTACACAGTAAATTTTGCACATCAAAATTTAAAAATATATACATTTAAGCTAAAAACCATATAGGAAAAAACTGCACTGTCCCAAGAGAAAACGAAATCATGTTTATAAGTTGTGCCTAAGATACATATTAATCTCTAAATCACAGCCCCCTCACTACCGGCCTCTGCTTGGAGAGCTAGGATATTGTGCTGTGAGTCATTAAAACTACTTCATGGCAGGTTCATACCCACCCCATTCATTTGTGAATTAGAGGGTACAAACAACCATTTCATTCTGAATTACTTTTGCTACAAAGAGCAAGGAAAAGAAACAAAATCTTCAGTTAGAAGAGTTTGTGACCCATCTGGCAATGATACTATTCCTTATATCCACGAGGTTACGGCTACATTTTTGAGATCGCACAGGCATTTTTACATCTAAAAAATTTGCCATCTTGCCAATTAAGTGTTGCCAATGCCATCTTGAAAATTAAGGACTGAAACACCTCAAAGCGGCTAAAAATCCCACCAGGCTTTTTTGCAATCACACCTTACAAATATACATTCTTTGGCCCACGTTTGGCTTTGTTCTTACACACCCGACCGGAAAAGGGACTCCTCCCTGATTTTACCACACAAGATGAATACAAAGAACAAACACATTACGGGCCAAATGCAAGGATAGGAATCCTCTAAAAACCAGATGGCGGAAAGTCTTTTAAAGAATAAGGATTTTCACCAATCCAAAGTCCCAACTGAAAACTTAAAAAAAAAAAAAAAATTATAGTGCTAAGAAAGAACAGTGAACCAGAGGATTGAAAATTATTGCTTCCTCTTAGTTCTTCAACTTAAGAAAGAAAATAAATCATACAAAATAATTATCCTGTATGATTTCCAGGTTTCTCCTGCAAAATCTACTAGCTATTCAGACTAATGGTTCAACTGGCAAATCTTCAGAAGAACTTTACATCATGTTTTCAAAAAGATAAACATTTAATCATAAAAGATGGAGTATTTTTTAAAGTTAATAATATCTTGCAAATTTGCAACTCTTGAATTTATTGCATTTTTTTTTTAAGTAGGCTCTATGCCCAGCATGGGGCTTAAACTCGTGACACCGAGATCAAGACTTGTATCTCCACAGACTGAGCCAGCCAGGCATCCTTTCAGTGCAATTTCAACATAACTTCTGCTAAGAAAATACTAATTTTTTCTCTTTAGATAATGCTCAGGTTTTTGGGAGAAGAAACTGAAGGTAAAATAAAACTGGTTGCTTTTTGAATGAAGGATTCACATACTAAAACTCCCCTCAGTTCACATACTAATTCCTGGAGAGTAAAAATCTTTATGTTTGTGAGTTGTGTTACCTTATTTTATCAGTTTGTAGCTAGCTGCATGTTAATGTGAAATATACACTGTATTTTACAAGCAGCAGGGCTCATAAGCTTATTTCTTATAATATCATTTATTGTTGCAAAATATTGGAATGCCTATTTATAGGCATGGAATACAATGCATCTGTGAGAAAAGAGTGAGGAAGATGTATCCCTATGCAGGGATATATATGCATATATCCCTATGCAGGGATATAGAGTGATTACAGATTATATTAATTAATGAAAATGACAGAGTACCGTAGTATATCTACCCTCCATGTACCTATGCTCTACTAGTATAATACATAAGGATATGAGACAAGTTGTTACTTGTAGCCAAATAATTCCAATCAACTCAATCTGACGTAGGGCGTGGCTTGGGAAATAATTAAAAAGTCACCGGCTCTGAGAGTCGTCGACATCTAGGGAAGGGCTGCCGTGGGAAAGGTTCCAGCTTTATCTGGCTAAATGTGTTAGCATCCTCAGCAGCTCCCGTACAACCTCTCATGGGTTTGTTAACGGGCTAATGAAAAAAAAAAATCCAATTGAGAATACTTCTTATTGTCTGGGCACTATCGCGGCAGGTTCGCTGTGGCTGGTGTTTGATTAAGTAAGGTGCTGTTACACTATGAAACCGTGATGGGTTGTGCTTTTGCAAAGGAATCACCCAGGAGGTCCAGTAAGTGCTTGGAACCCATAACCTGAGCCAGAAGTGGTGGCTCCCTCTCCCCAGGTGGGGAGGGTGGGGAGTGGTTATCCATTACTGCTACTCATCCCATCATTCACTCAGCAGGCATTGATTAAATACCTGGTCATTGGCCAGGAACTGTGTGCAAGATAGGAACACCATTAAGACATGGCTCCTCTCCAGAGAGCTCACAAGTCTAGAAGGAGATATGTATTCAAAGACATACTACATGTGCATCACGACTGCTCAGGACACTAGGGGTGGGGCAGGGGGCAGGGGAGGGAGTGAAGAGACACGTGGCTTTCCCTGGGGAGGGAGATGTCAAGGAGAGCTCCCAAGAAGAGGTGGCCATTGAGTTAATCTTGAAAAATGAATAGGGAAGGGGCACGTGGGTGGCTCAGTCGGTTGGGTGGCTGTCTTCAGCTCAGATCAGGATCCCAGGGTCCTAGGATGGAGCCCTGCTTTCTGCTCCACGGGGAGTCTGCTGCTCCCTCTCCCTCTGCCTGACTCTCTGACTACTTGTGATCTTTGTCAAATAAATAAAATCTTTAAAAAAAAAAGAAAGAAAGAAAAGAAAAGCAAAAGAAAAATGAACAGGGAAAACCAGGCAGAGAGAGGGCGTTCTAAGCAGATGGAGATGCTTGGAGCAGGAGCTCAATGTAACAGTCTATGTTTTCTGGAAGGGTCCAGTGGGAGGTGGAGTAGTTATCTGGGCTATGATAAGGCTGAAACCTTATCAGTGGGATCTGTGTATTTATACAGACTCTAATAAATGTCTTTCCCAAGATGAAACTGGAGGGGTTGGCAGGCAGACAGCATAAGGCAAGGGATAAGAAAGGAAGTAGGGCATGTATGCAGTTCCAAGAGCTCCAGGAGCTCTGTTCTGGAAAACTAGGGAAATGATTTTACACTTTTTTTTTTTTAACCCGAACAGAGATCAATGTAAGTTTATATCATGTGTAAGTGAATCATTTTTTTCCAAAAGATCATTTTACTATTATTAGTGTTAAACTGACTACTATGACTATATGTTTACCATTGCTATTAGTGTAACTATTAGGTAAATATTGCTGTGCTAATTTCATGTACTAATGTCATAGAACCTGTATTACTTCAAGGACTACTTCCTATTCTCCAGACAGTTTGTATTTGCTGTACCTCAAATTATATTCTGTTCTTTTCTTTTCTAGAAATGCCTTCCCATCATGCCTTAAAAAGATTATAGACATATGGGCATAAAACAGCTCTAAAATAGGCAACTTTGGCCCAGCAATTACTCTGGGGGATTTCTTTTAAGGAAAGATCAACCTCTTTGCAAAAATTTAGCATCTTGTATTAATTGCCGAGTTAGAGAGTGACTAGGTCGGGAGAGTAAAAATTTAACAATTTTGGGGATGCCTGGATGGCTCAGTTGGTTAAGCAACTGACTTGGTTTCAGCTTAGGGTAGTGAGATGAAGCCCTGTGCCCAGCCCTTTGTCATGCTCCAAGCTCTGCGTGGAGTCTGCTGGAGATCCTTTCCACCTCCCTCTCCCTCTGCCCCACCCCCTGCTTTTATTCTCTCTTTCTCTTTCTAAAATAAATAAACAAAATCTTTTTTTAAAACGTAACAATGTCATTATCAAACACAGTTATGTAATACAAGGTAGCCATTAAAATGATACAGTGGAAAGGTACTTGTTGGCAGGAAGAAAGATACAGTGTGATTCATTTCAAAATGAAAATCTAGGAGGTATTTCTTTTTTCCTAGAGGCAATTTTGGTAAATCACATTTTTCTAGGAGTTTAACCATTTTTTCCAGATTTTCAAAGTTATTGAAATAAATTTGTTCAAAACATCATTATCTTTTCTTTTATGTCTGGAGTATCTGTAGTTATGTCTTCCTTTTTATTCCTACTGCTATTTCGTGCCTACTCTCTTAAACATTTCTCATCCTGTAAAAGGAAAATCTTCCTTCCTCCCTCTTTCTTTTTTCTTTCCTCTTCTTTTTCTTTCTCTCTTTCTTTCTACACTTCTAAATTTCTGTCTGTCTCATCTTCCTTCCTTCCTTCTTTTCATTCATTCATTCATTCATTTCATTCTTAAATTTTTTTCTCTTTTATTCTTTCTATTTGGGGTATGTTTGTGTTATTTTTCTATTGTCTTAAGATGTATGCTTAGCTTGTTAGTTCTCATTACTTTTTTTTCCCTAATAAAGGCATTTGTGGATATAAATCTCATTAGGTCTGCTTCTGCCAAGTCGATTTATTTCTTATCTTTTTCTCTCCTTTTATTTCTTTTGAGTGCTACGTATAATTTGATCTCTGCTTTCAAAGAAGAAATGTTTTCTGAAATTTTTATTCCATGTTGAAGTTTGTTCATATTTTCTTTGGTTTTCTGGTATATTTCTTCTCCCATGTGTTCTTTATCAGTTATTTATTTATCTCCCAGTGCCTCTGTGGAGGTTCCATGCGGATCTTTTCGGATTATCTGGAGTCTTTGCATGGAGGCCATTCATTCTGAGACAGCTATTTAATGAAGGAGAACGGGAAGAGGGACAGAGGGACTGGGAAGATGAACCTGGGGGGAACATAATGGGAGAGGTATGTTCACTTGGAAATTTTCCAACCGACCCCTTTCTCTGGGCATAAGGCTCTGTAAGTACTCCTGGCTTATAGTTAAGCTTGGAATGCCCCTGGTCCTATCACTGATTAAGGCTGGTACTCAGAGGGCTGACTACCATATATCCTGCCTCCCACTCCCTACCATTCTAGTAGCAAAGTAGCTTGTCTCTTCATGTCCCCATTCTGTTCCATTTTCTCTGTCACTCCATGATGTCTCTCAGGCCCCAGCGATTCTCAGAAAGACCATATGAGGCTTGCGATTCCAAGGGTTTCCAGTTTCCCTCAGGATGCCCCATGCAACGTGGAAGTGCATATTGGTAAAGAGCCATAGAACCATACGTTTGCTCTCTGATGTCTTCCACAACTGGGTCCAAATTTGCCTTATTTAGCAGTAATTATTCATGGACCGCGCTTTTCTGATGGCATTCTGTTTCCTAGGTGCACAGAATAATGAGTTTTCATCTCTGTTTAATACCTGCCTATATCTACCAGCCCAGCTTCAGACTCAAACCCGGTTTCTCTGCCTTCAGTCCTTCAAATCTTCACATAAGCATGACCACAGTCACAGCCTCCTAAAATGGGTCCCATTGTGTCTCTTTCCTCCTCTAACACCTCGGTGATGCGCTGTGATCCTCAGCACATATTTCAGGCTTCTGTGATGTGACCTAAGTCTCCTCTCCTTGCATCAACCCGAATTCCATTATTTCATTCCTAAATGCCAGGACTGTCCCCACCTCCAGGACCCACTTGCATTTTTCTCGTAGTTCTGCTGCTAGATTAGGATAAGCCCCCCTGCTTCTGTGTTTCCAAGCTTCTATTTCTAGTTAGTTCTATACACACACTTGTCCCCTCCTGGATCTCCAAGGCCTCTCTGTCCTATAATATGTGTCTCAGCAACTAGCACATTGGGGCTCAAGATACATCCACTAGCAGAGAAGCATGATGTCACATTTACCAGTGGGAAAGGTAATGGGGGGGGGATCTGTTTCCTGTGATTCTGAGCAATATTAGGCACTTTTTCAGGATCTTTCCCACTCTCCTAACCCTACCTCTATTCCACCTTGCCCAGTTAAATTGGAACCTAAGATTCCTGCCTCAGATAGGACAAGTGAATCACCCAATAGTCCCTCCCCATGAATCTTAGGCCCACAATGCGTCCTCACCTTTCACCTCTGCCACAGCCTAAATCAACACAGCGTTGATCTCAAATTTGTGTTAAAGAAGGAAAACAAACACTAACACAAGCCAAAACGAAAAGACAACAGATTCTCATGTGTGTGTGTGTGTGTGTGTGTGTGTGTGTACAAGGAAATGTCATTAAGAGCAGTAGGTATCTCTGGGTTTTTGTTTTACCCTTTGTTATTTCCCACATGGACCCATTTCCTAGAATAAACGTATATTTTACAATTTTATAAGTAGTAATACCTATTTTTTGTGGGATGTTTTTAATTTTATTTTTTATAAACATATATTTTTATCCCCAGGGGTACAGGTCTGAGAATCGCCAGGTTTACACACTTCACAGCACTCACCATAGCACATACCCTCCCCAATATCCATAACCCCACCCCCCCTCTCCCAACCCCCTCTCCCCATCAACCCTCAGTTTGTTTTGTGAGATTAAGAGTCACTTATGGTTTGTCTCCCTCCCAATCCCATCTTGTTACATTTATTCTTCTCCTACCCCCTTAACCCCCCATATTGCATCTCCTCTCCCTCATATCAGGGAGATGATATGATAGTTGTCTTTCTCCGATTGACTTATTTTGCTAAGCATGATACCCTCTAGTTCCATCCACATCGTCGCAAATGGCAAGATTTCATTTCTTTTGATGGCTGCATAGTATTCCATTGTGTATATATACCACCTCTTCTTTATCCATTCGTCTGTTGATGGACGTCTAGGTTCTTTCCATAGTTTGGCTATTGTAGACATTGCTGCTATAAACATTCGGGTGCACGTGCCCCTTCGGATCACTACGTTTGTATCTTTAGGGTAAATACCCAGCAGTGCAATTGCTGGGTCATAGGGTAGTTCTATTTTCAACATTTTGAGGAACCTCCATGCTGTTTTCCAGAGTGGTTGCACCAGCTTGCATTCCCACCAACAGTGTAGGAGGGTTCCCCTTTCTCCGCATCCTCGCCAGCATCTGTCATTTCCCGACTTGTTAATTTTAGCCATTCTGACTGGTGTGAGGTGACATCTCATTGTGGTTTTAATTTGCATTTCCCTGATGCCAAGTGATGTGGAGCACTTTTTCATGTGTCTGTTGGCCATCTGGATGTCTTCTTTGCAGAAATGTCTGTTCATGTCCTCTGCCCATTTCTTGATTGGATTATTTGTTCTTTGGGTGTTGAGTTTGCTAAGTTCTTTATAGATTTTGGACACTAGCCCTTTATCTGATATGTCATTTGCAAATATCTTCTCCCATTCTGTCAGTTGTCTTTTGGTTTTGTTCACTGTTTCCTTTGCTGTGCAAAAGCTTTTGATCTTGATGAAATCCCAATAGTTCATGTTTGCCCTTGCTTCCCTTGCCTTTGGTGATGTTCCTAGGAAGATGTTGCTGCGGCTGAGGTCGAAGAGGTTGCTGCCTGTGTTCTCCTCAAGGATTTTGATGGATTCCTTTCTCACATTGAGATCCTTCATCCATTTTGAGTCTATTTTTGTGTGTGGTGTAAGGAAATGATCCAATTTCATTTTTCTGCATGTGGCTGTCCAATTTTCCCAACACCATTTATTGAAGAGGCTGTCTTTTTTCCATTGGACATTCTTTCCTGCTTTATCGAAGATTAGTTCCATAGAGTTGAGGGTCTATTTCTGGGCTCTCTATTCTGTTCCATTGATCTATATGTCTGTTTTTGTGCCAGTACCATGCTGTCTTGATGATGACAGCTTTGTAATAGAGCTTGAAGTCCGGAATTGTGATGCCACCAACTTTGGCTTTCTTTTTCAATATTCCTTCAGCTATTCGAGGTCTTTTCTGGTTCCATATGAATTTTAGGATTATTTGTTCCATTTCTTTGAAAAAAATGGATGGTCCTTTGATAGGAATTGCATTAAATGTGTAGATTGCTTTAGGTAGCATAGACATTTTCACAATATTTATTCTTCCAATCCAGGAGCATGGAACATTTTTCCATTTCTTTGTGTCTTCCTCAATTTCTTTCATGAGTCCTTTATAGTTTTCTGTGTATAGATTCTTAGTCTCTTTGGTTAGGTTTATTCCTAGGTATCTTATAGTTTTGGGTGCAATTGTAAATGGGATGGACTCCTTAATTTCTCTTTCTTCTGTCTTGTTGTTGGTGTAGAGAAATGCAACTGATTTCTGTGCATTGATTTTATATCCTGACACTTTACTGAATTCCTGTACAAGTTCTAGCAGTTTTGGAGTGGAGTCTTTTGGGTTTTCCACATAGAGTATCATATCATCTGCAAAGAGTGATAGTTTGACTTCTTCTTTGCCGATTTGGATGCCTTTAATTTCCTTTTATTGTCTGATTGCTGAGGCTAGGACTTCTAGTACTATGTTGAATAGCAGTGGTGACAACGGACATCCCTGCCGTGTTCCTGACCTTAGTGGAAAAGCTTTCAGTTTCTCTCCATTGAGAATGATATTTGCGGTGGGTTTTTCATAGATGGCTTTGATAATATTGAGGTATGTGCCGTCTATCCCTACACTTTGAAGAGTTTTGATCATGAAGGGATGCTGTACTTTGTCAAATGCTTTTTCAGCATCTATGGAGAGTATCATATGATTCTTGTTCTTTCTTTTATTAATGTGTTGTATCACATTGATTGATTTGCGGATGTTGAAGCAAACTTGCAGCTCTGGAATAAGTCCCACTTGGTCGTGGTGAATAATCCTTTTAATGTACTGTTGAATCCTATTGGCTAGTATTTTGGCGAGAATTTTTGCATCTGTGTTCATCAAGGATATTGGTCTGTAGTTCTCTTTTTTGATGGGATCTTTGTCTGGTTTTGGGATCAAGGTGATGCTGGCCTCATAAAATGAGTTTGGAAGTTTTCCTTCTATTTCTATTTTTTGGAACAGTTTCAGGAGAATAGGAATTAGTTCTTCTTTAAATGTTTGGTAGAATTCCCCCGGGAAGCCATCTGGCCCTGGGCTTTTGTTTGTTTGGAGATTTTTGATGACTGTTTCAATCTCCTTACTGGTTATGGGTCTGTTCAGGCTTTTCATTTCTTCCTGGTTCAGTTGTGGTAGTTTATATGTCTCTAGGAATGCATCCATTTCCTCCAGATTGTCAAATTTGTTGGCGTAGAGTTGCTCATAGTATGTTCTTATAATTGTCTGTATTTCTTTGGTGTTCGTTGTGATCTCTCCTCTTTCATTCATGATTTTATTTATTTGGGTCCTTTCTCTTTTCTTTTTGATAAGTCTGGCCACGGGTTTATCAATCTTATTAATTCTTTCAAAGAACCAGCTCCTAGTTTCGTTGATTTGTTCCATTGTTTTTTTGGTTTCTATTTCATTGATTTCTGCTCTGATCTTTATGATTTCTCTTCTCCTGCTGGGTTTAGGGTTTCTTTCTTGTTCTTTCTCCAGCTCCTTTAGGTGTAGGGTTAGGTTGTGTACCTGAGACCTTTCTTGTTTCCTGAGAAAGGCATGTACCACTATATATTTTCCTCTGAGGGCTGCCTTTGTTGTGTCCCACAGATTCTGAACCGTTGTGTTTTCATTATCATTTGTTTCCATAAATTTTGTCAATTCTTCTTTAATTTCCTGGTTGACCCATTCATTCTTTAGAAGGATGCTGTTTAGTCTCCATGTATTTGGGTTCTTTCCAAATTTCCTCTTGTGATTGAATTCTAGCTTTAGAGCATTGTGGTCTGAAAATATGCAGGGAATGATCCCAATCTTTTGATACCGGTTGAGACTTGATTTAGGACCAAGAATGTGATCTATTCTGGAGAATGTTCCATGTGCACTAGAGAAGAATGTGTATTCTGTTGCTTTGGGATGAAATGTTCTGAATATATCTGTGATGTCCATCTGGTCCAGTGTGTCATTTAAGGCCTTTATTTCCTTGTTGATCTTTTTCTTGGATGATCTGTCCATTTCAGTGAGGGGAGTGTTAAAATCCCCTACTATTATTGTATTATTGTCAATGTGTTTCTTTGATTTTGTTATTAATTGGTTTATATAGTTGGCTGCTCCCACGTTAGGGGCATAGATATTTAAAATTGTTAGATCTTCTTGTTGGACAGTTCCTTTGAGTATGATATAGTGTCCTTCCTCATCTCTTATATAGTCTTTGGCTTAAAATCTAATTGATCTGATCTAAGGATTGCCACTCCTGCTTTCTTCTGATGTCCATTAGCATGGTAAATTCTTTTCCACCCCCTCACTTTAAACCTGGAGGTGTCTTCGGGTTTAAGATGAGTTTCTTGTAGGCAACATATAGATGGGTTTTGTTTTTGATCCATTCTGATACCCTGTGTCTTTTGATTGGGGCATTTAGCCCATTAACATTCAGGGTAAGTATTGAGAGATATGAATTTAGTGCCATTGTATTGCCTGTAAGGTGACTGTTATTGTATATTGTCTACAATATAAAAAGTGATCTACTACTTTTAGGGTCTCTCTTTGCTAAGAGGACCCCTTTCAATATTTCCTGTAGAGCTGGTTTGGTATTTGCAAATTCTTTCAGTTTTTGTTTGTCCTGGAAGCTTTTAATCTCTCCTTCTATTTTCAATGATAGCCTAGCTGCATATAGTATTCTTGGCTGCATGTTTTTCTCATTTAGTGCTCTGAATATATCATGCCAGCTCTTTCTGGCCTGCCAGGTCTCTGTGGATAAGTCTGCTGCCAATCTAATATTTTTACCATTGTACGTTACAGACTTCTTTTCCCGGGCTGCTTTCAGGATCTTTTCTTTGTCACTAAGACTTGTCAATTTTACTATTAGGTGATGGGGTGTGGACCTATTCTTATTAATTTTGAGGGGGGTTCTCTGCACCTCCTGGATTTTGATGCTTGTTCCCTTTGCCATATTGGGGAAATTCTCTCCAGTAATTCTCTCCAACATACCTTCTGCTCCCCTCTCTGATTCCTCTTCTTCTGGAATCCCAATTATTCTAATGTTGTTTCATCTTATGGTGTCACTTATCTCTCGAATTCTCCCCTCGTGGTCCAGTAGCTGTTTGTCCCTCTTTTGCTCAGCTTCTTTACTCTCTGTCATTTGGTCTTCTATATCGCTAATTCTTTCTTCTGCCTCATTTATCCTAGCAGTGAGAGCCTCCATTTTTGATTGCACCTCATTAATAGCTTTTTTTGATTTCAACTTGGTTAGATTTTAGTTCTTTTATTTCTCCAGAAAGGGCTTTTATATCTCCCGAGAGGATTGCTTTAATATCTTCCATGCCTTTTTCAAGCCCGGCTAGAACCTTGAGAATCGTCATTCTGAACTCTATATCTGACATATTACCAATGTCTGTATTGATTAGGTCCCTAGCCATTGGTACTGCTTCTTGTTCTTTTTTTTGTTGTGAATTTTTCTGCCTTGTCATTTTGTCCAGATAAGTGTATATGAGGGAGCAAGTAAAATACTAAAAGGGTGGCAACAACCCCAGGAAAATATGCTTTAGCCAAATCAGAAGAGATCCCAAATCGTGAGGGGGGAGAAAGGGGATAAAAAGGGGTTCAGAAGAAAAAAAAAAAAGAAACTATTAAAAAAAGAAAGCCGATAAAAAATATAAAAAGGAAAAAAAATATATATATATATATTAGATAAACTATTTAAAAAACATTAAAAAAAGAAAACGGTAAAAGTTAAAAAAATTTAGCAGAAGAAGAGAATAAAAAATTGAAAAAGAAAACAAATTAAATTAACTGCAAGGCTAAAGAATCATGGGGAGAAAGCCATGAGTTCCGTGCTTTGCTTTCTCCTTCTCTGGAATTCCGCCGCTCTCCTTGGTATTGAAACTGCACTCCTTGGTAGGTGAACTTGGTCCTGGCTGGGTTTCTCGTTGATCTTCTGGGGGAGGGGCCTGTTGTAGTGATTCTCAAACGTCTTTGCCCCAGGCGGAGTTGCACCACCCTTACCCGGGGCCAGGCTGAGTAATCCGCTCGGGTTTGCTGGGTTTGCTTTCGGGAGCTTTTGTTCCCTGAGCGCTTTCTGTAGAGTTCCGGAGGACCTGAATGAAGATGGCGGCCTCCCGGTCTCCGGCCCGGAGGAGCCGAGAGCTCGGGGCCCCACTCCTCAGTGCGCCCTCAGAGAACAGCGCCCAATGACTCCCCTCACCCTGGCCTCTGGCCGCGCTCCGAGCTGACCGAGCCTGCGACCGGTTCAAGGTAACCCCGAGCTGAGAGTCACTCCTCGGCTCTGTCTCTGTAGCCGGCTTCCCTGTTCTCATACCGGTAAGCTCTGCGACACTCAGACACCCCCGATCCTTCTGTGACCCTGTGGGACCCGAGGCTGCGCTGACCCCGCCTGGGCTTCACCCCAGTTAAGCCTCTGGAGCGATGTCCCTCAGCGGAACAGACTTTTAAAGGTCCTGATTTTGTGCTCCGTTGCTCCGCCGCTTGCCGGGAGTCGGCCCCTCCCCCTGTGGTCTATCTTCCCGTCGCTTTGGATTCACTTCTCCGCCAGTGCTACCTTGCAGAAAGTGGTTGATTTTCTGTTTCTGGAATTGCTGTTCTTCTTCTCTTCAATCTCCCGTTGGATTTGTAGGTGTTTGCAATCTTTAGATAAGCTATTTAGCTGATCTCCCGCTACCTGAAGTAGTCTCAGCCTGCTACTTCTCTGCCATCTTGACTCCTCAGTAATACATATTTTAAAAAGTCTCAGAATAAACGCCATTCTTATAGGAGGTGCAAAATAAAGATGTCCAGCAGATGGCGCAAAACCTCAACCCAAAAAGAAAACACCCTTACTGCTTCAAGAATGTGGTCCTGGGGGCACCTGGGTGGCTCCGTGGGTTGAAGCCTCTGCCTTCGGCTCAGGTCATGGTCCCAGGGTCTTGGGATTGAGCCCCACATCGGGCTCTCTGCTCAGCAGGAAGCCTGCTTCCTCCTCTCTGCCTGCCTGCCTCTCTGGCTACTTGTGATCTCTGTCTGTCAAATAAACAAATAAAATCTTTAAAAAAAAAAAAAAATGTGGTCCTGGAGGGCACGTTTCTCAGTGACCAAGGATCAGTCAAGGTGGGCACCAGCTCCAGAATTTTCATGTCCATTAAATATAATTTGTTGGACAGCTTCTACACCCATAGGTGAGTCATTTCATAGGTAAGTGATGGGCTTCTGAGAAGGGCATGTGTAGGACCTATGGATTCTGCAGAGCAAGGTCATGGGTGTAGAAGATCCTTGAGGAATGACAAGTGAGATGTCAGTGTGAGGCTTTGGAGATCATGGAGTCCATTAGTTCTCAAACATCATTTTGAGATTTTTCTCTAAACCAACCCCAACGTGTGAAACCAACAAAACTGGACCTGTCCTAATGAAATAGAGTTTGGGGACAAGAGCCATGCTGAGCCTTCCTTTACCCAAGTCCTCCCACCCCACTGCTGGCTGACATAATCAAGAACTCGCTATACTTCATCAACAGCCATGGAATCCATAAAATAGTTTCAAGAAGCCCTAGAGAAAATCATTAAGGCAGTGCCATACTTTCAAGTTACTAGTGAGAAAAAGGAGTGCTCAGAGGAGGAAGACTTCCCAATTAGAATTGGGAAAAATAGGAGCACCTGGGTGGCTCAGTCCGTTAAGTATCTGCCTTCAGCTCAGGTCATGATCCCAAGGGTTCTCGGATTGAGCCCTGAATTGGGCTCCCCACTCAGCGGGGAGTCTGCTTCTCCCTCTCTCCACCATTCCTGCACTCGCATGTTCCCCCTCTCAAATAAATAAAATCTTAAAAAATATATCCGATTCTTGATTGGCTCTTGATCAGGTCTTGATCTCAAGGTTGTAGGTTTGGGCCCTGTCTTGGGCTCTGTGCTGGGTGTGGAGACTACTTGAAAAAAAGAAAGAAAGAAAGAAAGAAAGAAAGAAAGAAAGAAAGAAAGAAAGAAGAGAAAGAAGGAAGGAAGGAGAGAAAGAGAGAGAGAGAGGGAGGAAGAAAGAGAGAAGAAAGAAAGAAAATATATACAAAGAAAAATATCATTACTAGCTCTCGAAGGAAAAACTCAAAAAGGACACTCAAAATGCATCAACAAATGAAGCACTCATATGTTGCAGGAATTTTACTTCTGCATTTAGAATTGCTATGAAATTAAATTTCTGATATTTTAAACTTTGGATTCACTTAAATCCTTTCTACGGCCGTACATGGTTTATGAAAACCACAGGAACAGAACATTTCAGCTAAAGCTAGCTTTCATGAGTAATATGAGTGTATTCGTGAGTTATATTTACATCAGTGAAGTTTATTTCTATCAAGAAAGTATCCTCAGGCTATATTTCCTGGATAATCTATAATTTCTTTAAAGTTTTATTTATTTACTTAAATGAATTTACTTAAATTGCTACACCCAACATGTGGCTTGAACTCTCCACCCCAAGATCAAGAGTCACAGGTTCTTGTGACTGAGCCAGCCAGGTGCCTCTGTAATCGACAGTTTTCAAATTCACTTGTAAGCCAAAGCAAATCGTGATTTGACGGCATCAAACTAGTTATTTTAGAACTTTGACCATTCCCTAAAAATCTATGTTCATATTGTTTGCAAAATAGTGCAACAACCTATTAAAATGCATTTGCCTTAAGCTTCTTTTCAATATAAGTCCAAATTGAACTTTCTTACACAAGTCATTCTTGGGAAGCGGTTTTTTTGTTTCGCTTTGTTTGTTTTGAATGGCCGCATCTGGGTGAAGCCCTGCCTGTTTTTCTGGGAGCTGACACCCAATTGCAGTTCCGGTTCACAGTAGGTGTGTGCGGATTAAAAGCTTTCAAATGAGGCTTGCCAGCATATAATAGTATCTTAACTGTGTCCTAAATTAAAAGGTAAAAGAAAATCCAAAAGTAAATGAGGGTTGGCAGGAAACAGTGGGTTTTCAGTTCTGGCTTCTGCCTCTGAGGGTGCTGAAGCCTTAAGCCTTCCTTCCCCCACGTCTTTTTTTTTTTTTTAAGATTTTATTTATTTATTCGACAGACAGAGATCACATGTAGGCAGAGAGGCAGGCAGAGAGAGAGAGAGAGAGAGGAGGAAGCAGGCTCTCCACTGAGCAGAGAGCCTGATGCGGGGCTCGATTCCAGGACCCTGAGATCATGACCTGAGCCGAAGGCAGAGGCTTTAACCCACTGAGCCACCCAGGTGCTCCCTTCCCCCACGTCTTAAAATCCAAACAATTCCACCCGCCCGAGCTGGTTGTTTCCCAGCTGTGTGATGTTAGGACAGGACTCTGCAAACACACCTCGGCTTTGTCATCTCTGCCAGCAGGGGGCGCTGTGGGTCACCGGAAGGCTGCCCTGGAGACAAAGGACTTGCCTGGTCCTCTTTGCTTCCAGGTCTACCAGCATCACCCCAGCAATGACTTTTTCTCTTTTACCTTTTCAGTTTCTTATACATCAATTTTAAAAAATAATAGGTTCTCTCAGTCCGAAAAAAGCAAAGCCGGTTTGGGTTTTCCTGATTGAACCCTGACTGTTGGCAGCAGACTCCCAGGAAACAGACTGCCAAGGTGGGATTCTGATCATGCCCGTGACTTTGGACAGACCACTGACACTGCCATCAGTCAGGTTAATTACAAGGAAGTACCTATTGAATGAAGCAAGTGCCTCCAGGGACCCAGTGCCTGCTGGGTTTGGCCACTGTCGCTGCAAAGATGTCAGGTGGCTATTTCTGAGTGTGCTGGACGCTTACGAGAAGACAATGACCAGCTCGAGTCTTAGAGAACAGACACCTTCAAAGGCATTTCTAGAAGAAGCTCGTAATTCTCATAGCTGTTCTATGGAATCCAGAGTTTCAGCCCAAGTCTAATTCACAGCCTTCCATGTCCAGACTGAGAGAGTCAGGCCACTGACTGAGAACTGAGACCCTGAGATTTGCAATGAGGACACCTGGGTGGATCCCAAGGAAACAGACACTCATACTCCTGGCCCCAGATTCTGCACGTGGATAATGGCAACCTTTGTCCTTTGTCCCCCAGCCCCAGGGGGAGAGCTGATTTTGGTGCTCTAACCTGGGGGTCCTTTGCTTTTTGACTTCTCTTAATCCCTAACATTAAAATCACATCTACTGGACGTCACACCCTCACAGGTTATTTTGAGAAGAGGAAGTATATAGGGCATACAGCTCAGTAGCTGGCTCGCGGAGGGTACTCACTGAGCAAGTGTTCTTCTGCTGACCCCAGCTTTCTCTACTGCAAAACGTCACTTCCGGTGAGTGGGTCAAACTTCTCTCTACGTATTTATAATAAGGGTGTATTTTCTGTAAAGTCTGGGGATGTGTTGACCCGGGAGCAGGGAGAGATGAGGAGACCACCCACCTTACGGAAGAAACAAGTACTCTCCCCTTGCCTGGCTTTTGCAGCAGATCATAAATACTGAAGCCACATTAAGAAGGCTTTCTGCTCGCTGCTGAGGTCCAAGAAACACCTTCCAAAGAAGATCCTACCTGTTCTCTGTTACGGGGCGTTCTTAGGACAGTCTCCTAAAGGAGGCCTCAGACCCTTGGCATCGCTAAGGATTGTTCAGTTTCATAGGAACCCGTGGAACTGTCAGACTGTGTTGATCCCAAGTAAGTGATGCTAACGTTGAGGGGCCATTCTAAGTCAGAGGACGCCCACCACTATGAGGGCAGCAAAGAAGAAACTCAAGCAAACACCAAGCTTAGTAAGTACCCCCTCGCTTTACTGACCTGTATCTATGTACTCCTGGGGCGCGGGACGCAGCAAGTCTTCCAAATAGCATTGGCATTGTTCGTGGGAGAAAGTAAAGAGAGAGGTCATCTCGGCCTCATCTCTGTGGCTGTTTCTTTTCTGGGGATCGGGGGTGGGGATGGAATTAACATGCAGTTAAGCCTAGGACAGGCAGGTGTTCACACTCACACCAGTTATGCATAAACCCCTACATACACTGGGGTCCATATACACACCTACACAAATAACCCTTTTTCACAAAATACGCTTTTAGCAAAGTAAGTTATAATATACTTTTAAGAATACAGTTTGGGGGCACCTGGGTGGCTCGGTGGGTGAAAGCCTGTGCCTTTGGCTCAGGTCCTGATCCCGGGGTCCTCGGATTGAGCCCCATATCAGGCTCCCTGCTCAGCGGGGAGCCTGCTTCCCTCCCACCATCCCCCCCACCTGCCTCTCTGCCTACTTGTGATCTCTCTCGTCAAATAAATAAATAAATAAAATCTTAAAAAAAAAAAAGAATACAATTTGAATACGAAATGTTTCTTTCTCTCTTTTTTTTTTTTTTTTTTTTTAAAGCAGGCTCCATGCCCAGCATGGAGCCCAGTGTGGGGCTCCAACTCACGACCCTGAGATCAAGACCTGAGCTGAGATTAAGAGTCGGATGCTGGGGCACCTGGGTGGCTCAGTGGGTTAAGCCGCTGCCTTCGGCTCGGGTCATGATCTCAGGGTCCTGGGATCGAGTCCCACATCGGGCTCTCTGCTCAGCAGGGAGCCTGTTTCCCTTCCTCTCTCTCTGCCTGCCTCTCTGCCTACTTGTGATCTCTCTCTGTCAAATAAATAAATAAAATCTTAAAAAAAAAAAAGAGTTGGATGCTTAACCAACTGAGCCACCCAGCTGCTCCAGGAAAATTTCTATTAAAAAACAAACAAACAGGGGGGTGGGGTTATGGATATTGGGGAGGGTATGTGCTATGGTGAGTGCTGTGAAGTGTGTAAACATGGCGATTCGCAGACCTGTACCCCTGGGGATAAAAATATATGTTTATAAAAAATAAAATTAAAAAACAAAACAAAAAAAACAAACAAACCTGTCATTATTTAACATTTTAGAAATAAAAGAGAAATGTTTAAGAAATGTTTATTAATTTTTAGAAAAGCAGCAGTAAATTCAGAATATGATAACATAAATAAATTTTACAAAAATATCCCCCACAAAATAGCAGAATGGCATTCTCTGGCTTCACAGAAGGGGCTGGAGTCTCAGATCTGCTTCTACATTCAATCTGCTCCTACATTCAATATGTGTTCTTTTGGTTGACGTATATGAAGAAAGTGTGACCTTAATTAAGAGTATTTTAATAGCTTTTCCAGATAATTGTAGACACTCTTCTTTGAAACTATACCACAACTGGACACCTGTAGTTTTTTAAAGATTGGTTGCAGTGTACAATCTGAAACCATATAAATAAGTGTTTTCATACTCTGCTACAGTAAAATCCAATGGAAAAATAAAAGCCTGTAATTTATTATTTGGAATATCCTGACCCAAAGCTAGGAAGATATGAACTTTGAAAATAGAGCAGGAACTCCATTTTTCATTCCGTGCCTCTAAATCCCATTTGGAATTCTGAAGTCATGTTACGGCACCTAAGTCAAACCAGATTTTATTCATCTAGTTCGATATTCTCCAATGAAAGGAATAGGAGCCGATGTTTGTACCTTGCAGAGAGATTTTATTAAATCAAGATAGTCCTACTTAAACCTACATAGCTCTATGGCAGGCATCGTGTGCTATAGGACTTCTAACTGAAGTACCATTTATCACTAGTTGTGTGACATGGCAATATACAATTTAGGTATTAATGTAGCATAGATTAAGTCAAATTGTTGCCATGGTGGCTTCAAGGTTACATTCATTCATGTATGTAAAAAGCCTTTTCCAAAAGACTCAGTTGAGTCTTAAGTTTTAATAACTTTGCAAGCCTAAGTGCTATATACTTAGATACAAGTTTCAAATAAACTGTTTGAAAATTTAATATTTGCATTTCTTTTACATTTATACAGCTTTGTTAACTTTGAGTAACATTGTTTTCTATATTTTAAGGGTTTAGTCCCTCTGGATTGTTTTTTATTCATTTGAGAGATAGCATGTGCCAGATGTGGGACTCGATCTCAGGATGCTGGGATCAACACCTGAGCTGAAAGCAGACGCTTAACCGACTGAGCCACCCAGGTGCCCCAGTCCCTCTGGTTCAAGATGGAAAATATTGGCTGAAACAAGACATTAAGTCTTTGGGAACAACTTATGTTTTCAGTTTGTGCTTATTGAAATGTTTAACAGATTAACTTTAAGACTTGGCTATTACCAAGTTTAAATGAAAAAATGGTTTGAAAGAAAATTATATTGCAGTTTTGATTAAAAAATAATTCTTGTATTTATTTTTAAATTTAGTTTATTTAATCACACATTTGTAGAAAAGGTGAAATTACAAGAAAAATATTTTCACCTGGGATCCTTAAAAGTAAGTTGTCCCTTGATGACCCATTCATTCACCTGTCCACTTGAACAGGTATGTTATAGTTAGGTAGAAGATATCCCTGGTTGTAGGTCAGGGATATCTTCTACCTAACTATAACACACCTGTCCAAGTGGGAAAATTAACATTGTACATTTCTAGTATCTAGCCCTCAGACTCCATTCAAATGTTTCCAGTTATCCCAGTAATGTTGTGTATTATAAAAGGATCCAGCTCAGAATTCCATGCTACTTTGTTGTCATGTATCTTTAACTCCTTCAATCTAAAAATGGTCCTCTCTCTTTCCTATACTTCCGTGACCTTGTGGCTTTTGAAGACTATTTCGTGGCCTGTCCCTTAGTTAGGGCTTGTCTGCTGTTTCATTGTGGTTAGATTCATGTGATACCGATTTGTCAAGGATCAGGATTTGACATGTTCCCATCAGACCTTGAGCACTTCCTTGTCTTTTGGTACAAAAATACATTCCCTCTCAAATTGTCCCTTTCCTGCCAAGGCCCTGAGATCAGCCATTTGTCTGAGGAGCTCTGGTTCATATGGTGGACCATGGCCTTTAGTATCCAACATCTGGGCTGTGCTCACTGTTAGTAGGAAGTTGCTGCCCCAGGCCCCCTCGGTTGAGAAGGTAAGGTCAATGTTGACATGTATATCTATATCCATTTCTGTACCTACATATAACTGCATCTCTTTGCTTATAGAAAAAGAGTAAGACATGTCTACACACATTTCCGTCTCTGTGTATGACTCTATCCCTATGTTGAGAACGATGAGGACTGTTCACATCAGTACCTCCAATTCCAACCCAATGACCAAAGGTTCATTCCAGATCTCTCCTTTTCAGTGTTTGCTATGCTCTTCTCCAATGGTGAGATACCTGGGTCCTATGATCATTTGCGTATTTTGGTACTTGGTTCCTTTGTCTGTGGTAACCGAGCTCCCGTTGCTGCTCTGCCGCACCCCATGTGATGCCCTCCTCACCATCCTCAGGCTCTGATACCTCACGCTGGGACACTGCCCTAGCCCGGGAAGTCCTCTTCACCCCACCCCACTAGGACTTGGACTCCCCATTCTCACCTTGTTTGGGCCCCCTCCCTGCTGTGTGCTTATCCTACACACTTCCTTGGGCTCTGCCATCCTGCACCAAGCTGCTCTCCACTGCATGGACCCTTTGCTTTGCCCACCCATTCCACCCTTCCACTCTTCCACCCATTCCAGGTCATGGGGCTCCACAGCTCCCCCTTGGCTCTCCCTGGTGTAGAGAGCTGTTTTGTTCTCACCTTAAGGACCAACCTGCTTATGAAAGGAGGAGAAGAGGAAAAGCCCAAGTAATTCCTAGATAATGTGTGTTTTAAAGAATATATTTGCTGAATGTTGTTGGACTCTGGAGAAGAGCTGGCTGGAGGCAATATTTCCATGGTCTCCAATGCTGATTCTGGATTCTCTGTGTGTGGGGGAGACAGTTCTATTTACTGCAAGTCCCACATAAGGCTTTGCTTTGGACTATTTCTGCTAGAGTTTGGATGGAGACAAGATGCCATTTATTGAGGTAAAGAGGAAAATAATCAAGAAGATTTCCTCTTAAATCTCATCTCATTTTCCTTCTTCCTTCATTCCCCAGAATAAAATTGCTGCACAGCTTTGACCCTAGAGCTCTGCCTTACCCATGATCTCTCGAGTCTTCAAGACTTGTTCTCTCACTTAGAGTCAATGATGGGAAGTCACCAAATGGGTCTGAGCAGGAAAAAGGCAGAAGATTGTGAGCAAACGTTTCATTTCTAATTACTAAATGGAAAAAAGGCATGACCATGTTGTCCATCTTAACATTTTTCTAGGGCGAGTGGTTTAAAGCAGACAGTGGATGCATCAGAGAAATTGTTTTATAGTTGGGGTGCTAAATGATAGGCTGGTTCATCAGTTAAGAAATTATTTACACCATTTACACAAATTTGCCTCAGTTTCGCTCCCTGACTTACTGCGATCACCGTCATTAATCAATAATTACTCCATTTTATACTAAATCTAAGAATGATGTAATAAAACGTAATGCCTATTGGGAATAGCCTGCTTCTTCCACATGAGAAAAAATGTTCATTATGCAAAGTTCTGTTCCCTATTTAGAGGAAGGACTACTAACCAAATATTTGGGCACTCGAGAAACACTTTCAGGGCTGTTAAAATACCACAGAAGCTACTATGTAACCATATTTTGATTTTCAACAGATGGCCTGGAGCTACAAGCCTAGATGCTTCTCTGGTGGGATCAGTGTTGGCGTCACCCACATGGGGTGACCACGGTCAGAGCCACTCAGGGCACAGCAGGGTGGCAAGACTGAGGAAGGGGGACGCAGACAGCCATGCAGGAGGCAGGCAGGGGTTATTGGAGAGGGAGAAGGAAGCCCAAGGGAAACAAGGAGGGAGAGGAAGAAGGTGAAGAGAAAAGCAAGAGAGAAGGCATGTGGCATGGTTACTGTAAATTGAGATTGTGACCGAAGGAATGATAGGAAACAAAGAACAAATGTTCTAGAAAACACCGGAAGATACCTCGTACACGAACAGTTCGAAGACATGGTGATATTTTATTGCCTAAGTTTTACATTTCTAAATTTAGAGAAAAAGCTCTCTGACCTATGACCCATGGTCAAACTCTGAGGGACTGGGGCTTTGGTTGGTTTTCGGGGCCACATCCCAGACCTCCCACTCACTCAGGGAGCATCTTCTTGTGAAGGTGATACAATAGGCAACTCTGGATTTTTTGCATTTTCATTTGTGGCTGCATCAACTTACACAAGGGGGAGGAGAACCCGAGATCACAGGGACTTGAGCTTATAAACGTATTTAAAGGTTTTTTAAACCGACATGGTGTTTTATCTTTATATCCCTCTGAGGTAGATCGGAGATCTGTAGTTTTTTACCCCCATTCTACAAAAGCAGAATCCAAATGAAAACAGAATTACATCAAACACACACAAAGTCTAGAGTGGGACGATTTGCCTCGGCCATCCTGATTTAGTCCGGGGTAAGAGAACTCAGCCAATTCCTGATGTGGTAACCGATGAACATGTTTAAAGTTGTCCCCAGCACAAGCAGGTTCAACTTGGCCAAATGAAACCATGTTTCCAACTTCGTCCCCTGAGTGCAGAGCTGAAGAGTGTGGTCTGGTTAGCCTTTTTGTTCTCTTTCTCTTTATTTGACTACCTCCCTTTATGCTGAAGTTCAGTCCCTCATGGCTACCGTCTGTCGACATCCTTATGTTTGCTCCTAAACTTGGGCTGAGTGAGTGTCCGGCCCACAGGAAGGGATGCGGTCTCTGGCTTCAGGAAGGTTCCTTCTTGTCCTTCCGGCCTCTATAACCCAAAGGGCACTTCATGGATCCTGCGATCCTGGTTCTTTTAGGGACACCCTAAACTTCAGTGGCCTGTAAGGTGTGGCACAATGTGATAGGCCCCGTGGGAAGAGAGAAATGGGCTGAAGACCCACCTCTGGTCCTTAAGGCATGTCATGTGGCTCCTATCAACGATCTGTTCCTTCTTCCTAAAATGTTTTTGCCTTGGCTTCTCTATGTCCTTGTGAGTATTATTTTTCTGGCTTCTCTTTCTTTGCCTTGTTGTGATATTGGCTCGTGACCCTTTTACATATTGAACTCTGTAAACCCCAGAGCTATGCAAGTCTGTGTTTCCCTCAGAGAAGAATGTGCTCCATTGGCCAAGCATCTAATACTCCGCTGGCTTTCCCAACAGAATAAGCAAGGCTTTCTAAGGTACATTTGTTTTCATGAGGCACCCTGAGTCAATTCTGTGGCTTCACAGCCCAGCGTGAAGTGAAATCTTCCCCTGGGTTGGCAGCATCCTTGGGAATCACGGAGTCTCAGGGCCAAACGTGACAGCCTGGGAAGAACAGGAAGGACTGGGAGGAGCGAACGTGACTGACATAGGAATAACAACACATGTGGGTTTGCAGACTCACGAAGCCCTGGGAGACCCAAGTGGGAGCGAAATCCATCCACGCAGGCTGGAAGGGCGCCCGTCACACGTTCCTCCGTAGCCATGCCGTCATCCTGGCACTGCGCATCTTGTTTTCCAGATTTTTGTTCTTTATTGTCTGTAATTTGGCGTGGACCGTGAGTCTCTGGTGCTCTTCCAACATGTTGCCGAAAAACTGCTGTAGCTGCAAACACCAAGGGATGGCGGGTCAGTGCAAACTCGTGTCTCGTTGAGACAGAATAAGGCAATGTTCCCGTGGAGGAGCGATGGGATTTTTGCAAATGGCGCGCGCAGGGCGGCCAGGGTGGGAAGGAAGTTGCGGTCCCCGGACTGTGGGTTCCTGGGGGAGGCCCTGCCTGAGAACAGGGAATGAAGACCACGCCTACCCTGAAGAATCAGGGGTAGACCAGAAGCCCCATGAAGAGGGAGCTTCATCTCTTTGCTCCCCGGAGCCCAGAGCAGGTGCTCGGTAGCGACCCACCGAATGCATCCTGGATGTTATCTCCAACGAAATCCTGCAGCTTCCAAATCTCAAAACTGGCACCTGACATCCATGCCTTCACAAGTGTTATCGTTTATTTAGGAGAACTTAGAGACTGGGCTTGTCCACTGGCCAGATGCCATCACTGACTCAGCTCTAGCATTTAGTTACAGGAACATCTGCCAGACCCCAGTGAACTAATAAGTCATATTGCACGAAGTCTACTTCTGTGTCACTGGATTCAAACTTATTTTTCTTCCAATTTTTATTCAAATTCTCATTCGTTAACACATCGTGTAATAGTGATTTTGGGGGTAGAATTTAGTGATTCATCACTTATATGTAACACCTTGGGCTCATCACAAGTGCCATCCTTAATGCCCATCCCCCACCTAGCCCATCCCCCACCCACCCACCTCCCTCCATCAACCCTGTTTGTTGTCTATTGTTAACAGTCTCTTATGGCTTACTTCCCTCTCTCCTCTTTTTCTTTCCTCTTGTCATAAGTTCATCTGTTTTCTTTCTTAAATTACACATATGCATGAAATCATATGGTACTTGTCTTTCTTTCTCTGCCTGACTTCTTTTGCTTAGCTGTATACTCTCTAGCTCCAACCATACTGTTGCAAAAGGCAAGATTTCACTCTTTTTGATGGCTGAGTAATATTCCACTGTGTATCTATAAAGACCACATCTTCTTTATCCATTCATCAGTCCATGGGCATCTAGGCTCTTTCCATAGTTTGGCTTTTGTTGATAATGCTGCTATAAACAGCAGGGGGCATGTACCCCTTAGAATCTCTATTTTGTATCCTATGGGCAAACATCTAGTAGCATAATCGGTGGATTACAGGGTAGTGCTATATTTAACTTTTTGAGGAAATTCCATACTGTGTTCCTGCATTGGAACTTAGAACATATGAGATGACAGTGTATCTACACCAGCACACACATGTCACTTAAACCCTAATGTACTTGAAATTGAGGAGTAATAGGGCCACTCAGCCTAATTACCACATAAAAGAAAAGTAAGTTTTTCTTTTCTTTTTCTTTTTTTTTTTTTTGACATTTTCTTTTTTTATTTGAGAGAGAGTGAGATCATGAGCAGGGGGAAAGGGTGGGGAGAGAAACAGACTCCCCAGGTGAACAGGGAGCCCGATGTGGAACTCGATCCCAGGACCCTGGGATCATGACTGAGCCGCGGGCAGCCACTCGTGTGCCCAAAAAGTAAATTTTGAGCAAAAAGTAGTCGAAGGGACCAGGAACAATCTCCTGCCCTCTCCCACAGCTGCCCACAGCCTGGGACCACCTGTAATGTCGGGGAGGGGAGTAGGTGTTTGTGGGATTGTCGGTGTGGCTTCATGCATGCTGGGAACATGAGGCCAGATTCTCTCTGGGTAGAGTATGAAGACCAGAACAAGAGATGTGGAGAGTGTATAGACACTGCACTGTTCTAGAAGGAGAAGGCAGGCATGCAACTTCTCATTTCCATTTTACTCATTATTTTCAAGATGATCCCATCAACAGACAGATGATAGCGGGACTATAATCTATAAGTGATCAACAAGCTTTGACAAGAATATTCATAGCAGCTAATTTACTTGTTTTCAAAATGGCAAAATTTCACCATGGCTCAATGTACATTTGCATTTTTTTTTTTTTTAAAGAAACTATCAGTGACTCTAGAGTTTTGGAACTCTGAGGACTGCTAAATTTATACGCACTTTGTTCATTCATGAAACGACAACAACAAAAAAATTCCCTGGGTTCTATAGATACAAAGGTGAACTGAGGCCCTTTAGAAGATGTTGGCACAAATTCAGCCTTCCTTCTGGAGCCTTCCTTCTGGGGTGTCTGGCTGTGTCCTACCCTCTCCTTTCTAGGGAGTCCCTGATAATCCCTGAGGCAGCTCAGCCTCAGGCAGGCCAAAACCCACACAAACAGAATTCCTTCAGGAATTCGTGATTCTTCCTCTCTCATAACAACAACTGCATACTCCTGGGTGGCTCAGTCAGTTAAGTGTCTGCCTTTGGCTCAGGCTGTGATCCCGGAGTCCTGGGACTGAGTTTCACATCAGGCTCCTTGCCCAGCTCCCGGGGAGCCTGCTTCTCCCTCTGCCTGCAGGGTCTTAAAGGATAACTAGGAATTATCCAGCCAAAGACAGGCACAGCGAAGTCACCCAAAGCAGAAGGTAGAATATTTCCAAAACCCAGAAAATATGAAACAACGTGATAATTTAAGAAAATCTAGAGGCAAAGTGTTGGGGAGCGTCTGACACTCTCATTCTCCTATACTTGGTGGTGAGGTGGGCAAAAAATGAAGTCAGAGAGGCAGGCAGGGGCCAGGTTATTATGAAGAGTAAAAATGTCTTCTCAACACTGTGATGAATTCTGGAAGCTTCCACAGCGGGGCAAGGACTGGCGGCTATATGAGGGCTGGGGTGCAGGGAGGAGTTGCCCTGGGCAGATAGTCCTCACCAGAGTTCACTGCAAATCCAGGGAGGTGAGGAAGGATGGGATCCAACCCTCTAGGAGCAAGAATGGTCTCTATTTCAGGAGCAAGATGGTATTAAAAACCATTTCCTGCACACAGTGAAAATCACCCAATGGGAGCAGGGAGTATCATCATTCAAATAAGCCTGCTGCTTTCAGTTTTAGCAACTCCCAATTACACAAACAATGGCTTCTAAATTATCATTATAATTCAAAATACCTACAGTACTCACCTCTGTAATCTGCAAGTCTGTACTGATGGTTCTCCCTATTATATTCATGAGAGTAACAAGTGATTGTATTCCATACCTGCAAAGCAACAAGATGCTAGTCAGAGGTGGAAAATGATTTGCAAGATAAAGCTGTGTTTTATCGGGCGGGTAATATGCTAAGTGCACAGCCCCTGTTGATTCCTACCTCCCAAATCAAAGCAAAAATACATATGAACTCGTTTAGCTTCATCATTTAATAAGATATCTATTATACAGAAGATTTTATCAGCACTAAGTAAATAAAATACAGGTAAATACCGATTTCTGTCCATAGAGTTCTGAAAGCTTTCTTTAAATATGAAAAGCTCCTCTTCAAAACTGCAACTGTTCTTATCTTTTTAAATGAGGTGGTTCAAACAGAGGTCACGTACTTCAAATTAAGACAACTTACAAGGGGTAAGTAAATATGGAAATTACGCCCCTTAAAAAATAGTAATTAATATGGGATCAGTTTCAGAAACTCTGGCTAACCTACCCTGAGAACTTATGTAAAATTTTGTATTTGTATATGCTTTTTTGAAGAATGGATCTATGTCCTTGAAGATTCTCAACATGTTGGTGGTCATGGAAGGGCTAAATACTCCAGCTCTACTTTCCCTCAAACATGCACCGTGATTGAAACTTCCCCTCTAGTTTCATGCCCTTGAATGTCCAACAAGGATCATGCAGGAAAAAACAAAACAAAACAAAACAACAGAACAAAACAAAACAAAACAAAACAACAACAACGAGAAAACATAAGAAATATTGTTGCGGAAAAACAACAGATACATACCCGCCCGAAGCCTTGCTGTGGTTAAAAAGGTAAATAAAGACTTTGGGATGCATTAAAGAAGAAAGAAAATTAAAATAGGGTTAATGTTTTGGACTGAACAAGAAAGGGTTGCCATTCTGTTCTACTGATAATAGACAGTTAATACACACGATTGACTGACTTCAAAAACGTACACTTGAAATTAAAAATTGCAACAGTTGATGTTGGCATAACACCTAAAGGTAAGAGAAAACGGTGTTTTTGGTCTTTTTTAAGTTCTCCATGGTAACTTAAGCTGTGTCTCCTTGAGCAAAGGGAAGGATGAGACAGTCTCCATATAAACACTGCTGTTTCCATAGGCAGAGAGGACATACTTCTTAGCTCTCCATTTTTATTGGCCACGTATTAAAAGCCTGTGGAATGACTCAGGAAATCTGGCAAAATTTGGAAAGGAAGGAAGGAAGGAGGGAGGGAGGGAAGGAAGAAAAGGAAAGGAAAGGAAAGGGGAAAGGGAAAAGGAAAGAAAGGAAAGAAAACTACTTAGGGCCCTAAATGTGTGATTTGCTACCAGACGGAGGAGGAAGACTACCCAGAGAGGCAGGGCTGGGTTTGAAATGACCTTGGGCAATTTGCAAATGAGGGACTAAGATATAGTGAGAAGAATCGTTCTGGAGAGGAAAGGGGATGCTGTGTGTTGAAGCACCTATCAGGGTCCCTGGCACACTTCATCTCTTCCTGTTCTTGCAAATTGCAAGAAGAGGTATTTAAGATTTTATTTATTCATTTGAGAGAGAGAGAGCGAGTGAGAGAGAGAGCGAGAGAGAGAGAGAGAAAGCACAGGCGGGGGGTGGGGGAGAGGCAAAGGAAGAAACAGGCTCCCCACTGAACAGAGAGCCCAATGCAGGGCTCAATCCCAGGACCCTAGGATCATGACGTGAACAGAAGGCTTAACCAATGGAGCCACCCAGGCGCCCCAAGAAGAAGTATTTTTGACACAGAGAAGATTTGTCCCTCTTATTGAGAGAGCAATCTCTGAAATACTACTGCACAAAAATAGACACATTTCAAATAGTTTATCTGCCAGTGGTCAGATACACGCTAATCATACAAAGACCAGAGCCAACCTGTGTCAGTAGAGTTACTGTTTTAAAAATTTTGTAACATTCCATGCCAGTGTGGTTACAGGGATTTTGGGCCACTCTCCTCTAGCTCACCTTCTGTCTCTCTCCTCTCTCAAATTTCCCCTCCCTTGTGATTCCTTTTCCTGCCACGTTTTTTTTCCTGGGACAAGCGTAGCCACTGGGCAAGTACAGGGCCAAGGCATCCAGCCCGATCTAGGGACAGGTGGTGGGCACCGGCCCCCACCAGCCCCTTTGAGCTTGGGTGCACCTCTCCGTAATACCTAACTTCTCTCTGCTCGTGTTCCTATATCTCTGTTCAGCTATATGCTCCCCATTAGGAAACCCAACAGAGAGGAAGCAGGAATGTGTGCAAGTTTTCATGCTTAGGACTCTTGCCAGTATAACAGCATCTGAAGAAGAAATCAATGGTTTGGTGAAGAGGAAGGGGGTAAGATTCCTTTTGGGTCAGTTGAGTTTGAAAATGATCATACTTTATTCTACACTCAGGTAAAGCTGGGTTTTCCTGGAGACTGTGAAGACTACATGGTTTTAAGAAAACCAGAAGCATGGGACGCCCGGGTGGCTCAGCCAGTTGGGCATCTGCCTTCAGCTCAGGTCACGATCCCGGGGTCATGGGGTCGAATCCCATGTTGGGCTCCCTGCTCAGCAGAGAGCCTGCTTCTCCCTCTGCCTGCTGCTCCCCCTGCTTCTGCTCTCTTTCTCTGACGCATAAATAAATAAAATCTTTGGGGGAAAAAAAAGACGAAAGCACTTGACCAGATGATAGGACACAAACACCATTTCTACCGTCTATAGTAACAACTCATACAAGTCCAATGCTTCCTCTCTATCCACACATTTTTCCATGAGACCCATCTACAGCTATGAGGCCAGACACATCTTTCCCTCAACTACAAGATGTCTTTGAGCTCAATGAAGTTTCCCTCCCTGGGATCGGGACTCAAAAGGTCATCTTTGGCCCAACAAGGACCTTAAATACTCCAGAGCGACCAGTGCAATGCTCCAAACATGGGAGTGAGGGGCAGGACCAAACCGAAGTTGTTTGCCTCCATACAAGTATTCCCAACCACAGTTTCAGATCAGGCTTCCTGGGAAGAAGGCGGAGCCTAGGTGAGGCGAGCAGATGTTCTTGAACTGTTGAGGACCAGCATCTATGGCTCAAACAATTGACCAGCCCCGTCCCCTCTGTTCCAGAGCCCCAAGTTCCAGCCACCTCCTGTGACTGGTCCCAAGTCAGATACTCAGTCCTCCCCCACCCCCCAGCTCTGGCATTTCCTAGCACCCTCATGAATGCAGAAGCTCATTTTTTCCCACTGCTTGTTCAAATCCCACTCAAGTCCCAGTCTTCTCTTTGGGTCCCTACACCTTCTCCAGCTCCTCTCTTATCGAATTTATCAGATAGCGTACCTTCATCACTTTGTATCCCCGACGAGAGCTTAAACTACCTGGATCTTGGCATGTAAAGACGAGAACTTTTTATAGGTGAAAGAACCTTGGGATTGATCAAATACGCTACCTCTCAGCTTATACGAAGGGAAACCAAGGCCGATGTGTTAGCTAACAGGAAAACAACAAACAGTTGTTCTAGTTACGTTCCAGATGGGAGTACTAGAGAATTCGGTTTCTCATCTGCTTCTCTCCCAGGGCAACCGACCTCCTGGCAAAATGACCCTCCACTTACATGACACAGATGGTAAGTAGCAGGATTACAGCCCTGACGGGCAGGAAAAAGCGTATGGAAATCTCTATAGATTTCCTTCTGCAGGGCTTCTTGGGGTCTTTTCGATGCTAGCATATACTGTGAATTTGCAAAAAGTGGAAGTTAACACAGACCGCTCCCAAACTGATGGGGCTACTGTTTTTCTTGTTCCTAGAAAGCTTATCAGCGTGCTTTATGAATGGGGCTTGGTGGAACATACCAGAGCAACACGAATTTCATAGCTAACTTGCTAGTAGTAATCAGTCACATTTCAGGAAGTTCAGAATGCCTTTTTCACATAATTAATGTAAAATTTAATTTGTCAGAGCCATTTGTGTATTTATCCTTTATGTTATCTTTATTAATATATGAAGACTGATAACACGCTAGTCTTCACATCAAATATAACTGTTCAAATAAGTAATGATTTAAATGTTCTGATTTAAAAGCACTTTTTTTGGCATTGTAAAGGAGTTCAAGAAACATTATTTTATTTTGTTCTGTAAGAGAGCCCTATTCATATATATATATTTTTTTAGAGATGGGGTGGTACATGGTGGAAGAGAGAGAGGGAAGGGGAGGGAGAAAGAGAAAATCATAAGCAGGCTCCACCCCCAGCACGGAGCCCTACAAGGGGGTTGATCTTATGACCCTGAGACCATGATCTGAGCCAAAACCAAGAGTGGGAATGCTTAACCAATGGAGCCACCCAGGAACCACCCCCTGCATTCACATTCTTACACATTTATATTCTAAATATATGTTCTCTTCCAAAAAGATAAACTTATTTACAAAATATATCTCCCCAGTTTACAGGTGTTTGGACCTGATAACAGATCCTTTCTGTCTGCTAACTCTAGGATATGTAAGTACTTGTAGGACGTATTATTCTAGACTTTCCAGAATGTAGGATTAAGTCATGCTCTGGAAAGACCAGCCATCAAAGAAAGGCATGCCGTCGGATTTTTACATGTTCATGTATATTTCACCCAATAGGGGCTATGAAGCAAGCAGATTTAATCTTAAAAGGTGAGAGATATGGCCACTTCAAGAATATGGAACCCAGATATGTGAAAGGTATCTGACAGGTAAGACATGAGCAACAGCCAGGCGGACATAGTCATGAACACTGCTATTTCTCAAAACACAGTGGTCTACCTCAGAAAATAAGTGAGTGGTTGGTGTGCACTCATGCCAATTAAAAAATGACTTGCTCTACTCTATGTCTCTGATGACAAACTTCTTAATGGGCACAGTGGGGAAACTGAGGTAGGTATAATCCCAGGCAAACTCATTTTCATACAGAAAGCTGAAACTGAGGGTAAGTGACCTTCTCTTCCACAGATGAGATGAAATGCAAGAAGTAGCATCACTTCTCTGGTCAAGGCAAAGGACTTTTGTGAACTAGCCCGACCGACTAAGGCGGAGCGCCTAGCACAGAACCAATGACCTTTATGAAAGAGAGGTCTCGCATTTCCTTCTTACCTTTCACTCACAGCTTGCCAATTGTTGACTAGAAAGTCCTTTGCAATATACCGGCCCACTTCCGACGCCGCCACCACTTCAATGACATTTGTCTCATTAAAAGCAAAAGGCGATGCAGTAATGGCATACTCCATGTACCTGCAAGGAAGCATTTGCAGAAAATAAATGTGCAGGGATGCCTGGGTGGCTCAGTTGGTTAAGTGTCTGCCTCGGGCTCAGGTCATGATCCCAGGGTCCTGGGATCTAGTCCCACATTGGGCTCCTTGCTCCACAGGGAGCCTGCTTCTCCCTCTGCCTCTGCCTGACTGTACTCTCTCTTTCTTTCTGACAAATAAATAAATAAATGAATAAAATCTTTTAAAAAAGAAAATAAATGTGCAAACACTATCCAATAGAAAGAGTGAATTTCCACAGGTGGACCTAAAATTCTATATGGTGCTAACTCAGTAAGGCACAAACAGGTATTATCTGAGTTCCTGTTTTTCTCCTTTTGGTTCACTAATTGCATTCCTCTACCAGGAACTTCCAAGACCAGTTGACCGTAATCACCTATTGAGTATCCTTGGGTCTTTACTGCAGCTCATTGCATAAGCGAGTTGAATCCTTTCCTCTTCCTTTGTTTTATTAGCGTACATATTCAACAGGAAGTCCCATTCTTCCTCGCTTCCCAAGGCAATGCCATAACATAAAATGACACTTTTAATCGGAGAAGGTATTCTGTAAGGTAGAACATGCAATGATATTTCTCATAGTCATTACGTAATGTATTTACTTAGGGTGTTCTACTTTTAGAAGGATATATCCAGAAAAAAATGTTGAGATTTCAGGTACGAAGATCAAAAGTAGGGCTCGAGAAAGTCAACTGCGAAAACCGTCACGAGCATTAATATTGCGAGAAAAGAACATCAGATTCGTTTAGAAGCTAAGGAGTTCTAAGAAAGAAGGAAATTATCATAGTTCAATCAATGTACACTGATAATTCAGCTTGGGTGCATATCTTTTTTTTTTTTTTGAAGTAATTTCCATACCCAACATAGGGCTCAAACTCACAACCTTGAGATCAAGAGTCAGATACTCTACCGAGGGAGCCAGCCTGGAATGCGTCATCTCAGGTGTTACGATCACATTTCCTAAGAGTCCACCTGAGGTAATGCACTAAAGGTAATGGAGTAAAACCAGAAAGACAGTCTTTGTGTTAGCTCTCCATGGGAATACAAACTCATAGAGAATGCACTCCTTAGACACACTTACATATACGTCACAGTAGTAAACCATCAAAGAACAACCAAAATAGTACTCCAGACCCAGGCAGCTGCTTCTTAGGAGATGTACTGACGACGAGCAGCCCAGGGTACAACTCACTGTGTAAATTCGAATCTACTGTCATGTGCAGACCTACCGTAGGCAATGCCAAAAAAGGGGGTGGGGCGGGGCTATTTGAAAACAAATAGGAAACAGACTACCCAAGAGAAAATAAAACCATCACTCCCAGAAAGAGAACATCAAAAAGGTAGAGAAATTATTGCTGTTGAAATAGGACAGAACCGGGACGCCTGGGTGGCTCAGTGGGTTAAGCCTCTGCCTTTGGCTCAGGTCATGATCTCAGGGTCCTGGGATTGAGTCCTGCATTGGGCTCTCTGCTCAACAGGGAGCCTGCTTCCCCCTCTCTCTCTGCCTGCCTCTCTGCCTACTTGTGATCTCTCTCTCTGTCAAATAAAAAAAATAAAATCTTAAAAAAAGAAAGAAAGAAAGAAAGAAATAGGACAGAACCAAGGGCAATCCAACGTGCGTCTTACTCATTCTCTGGCTGGTTCGCCCAATTTTTGAAGAGTTCTCTTGACAGCTGAAGACAGTCTTCAAGGCCCAACCAGCAGGCCGTTTCAAAAAGTTTTTCCAGGGCTACTCTTAAAGGAAAGCACAAAGAAAAACATTTTGTTTTGCTACGTTTACCACACTTATTTTTTTTTTTCCCTTTCTCCAACTGCGTGTGTTTCGTGAGAGGATGGGTTTATTTTAAAATCTCCTTCCAATAAGGAAAAAAAAAAACAGCTTTTGTGGATGGCAGACTTATTTAAGGCTCAGAGAAATATTTGCTGAGAGGCTCCTCAGGCACCAAATAAACTCCAAAGACTGGTATTTTTTTGAAAGTCGGAAATAAATTATCGCCATCCTCCATCTCCCTCCAACACACGCAGGAGTACACACAGTCCGCATCTGCTATCAATTTATTTTTCCTCCCTTTTTACAATAATTGCCTTATGAATAGAAAGAAAAAAGACTTGAGAGCATTTGATCTAATACCCTGAAAAATGAAGTTCTTTCTCTATACACGGAAAGGAGAGGGAAGGGTTTCTTTTCTTTCCACAACGCGCTTTCCCTCGCTAGAACTTTTGTTTCTTCCTCTGCTCTGTCTGGCGAGTTATGTTCGTGTCCAGATAAAGAATAGAGATTTCTGCTTTGTTTTGTTTTGTTTTGACAGCTGACCAATGGTATACATTTTCTTTCAGAACAAAATAAGTTCAAAAGGATACAGTGAAAAACAGTAATTAATCCAGAGAAGCGATGTCTGGAGGCATCGCTCTCCATACTCCTGAGTTTCTCCAACTTGGATTCAGAGGTAAAGGAACTCAAACTGGCCATAAGTTTCCAGAAAATGCAGAGCCAAATGGGGTTGCTCCACCCTCCATTTGCAACCTCGGCCCCGCCTGACCTTCCGATAAGGAGAAGTAAGGATGGCCAAGGGTGGAGGACCTCCGAAAGACAGTTCTGAGCATTTCTACACCCTCCCTCTCTCTCCCTCCCCACCCCAAGTTGGATGCAGCAAGACGGGGTTCTCTACAAGTACACAATTCTCCAAGGTTCCTTGGAAGACAAATGGCCCTGGGAAGCGACCAAAAGTATGTCACTTGAGTCTAGTTCAGGGGAGCCAAGGATATGGCTGGCTAACATCCGTGGTGCCTGAGTGAGCACACTTCTGCCTTCCTGTTCATGCACTCAACCCGACTGCCCACTGACTGTCCCACTAGTCCTCACTGTCTCCCATTTACATGTCTAGTCAACCCTGTGTCCTTCTAGTCACGTGCCCGAGCACGCAAATGTCTCCCTTCTCGGAAGGATACTCTTGAGAGAGAATAATCTCATTTTGTCTATTTTGTATTTCTTGCTCAGTCTGGTTGATTTCAGCCTGATTTTGATCAGAGCTGTAAACAGAATTCCTGTACCGTCGCAGATAACAAATTCCCTCCCTACACCTAGAAGTTCCCCTCCGGTACCTCCCACTCCCTACAAATCTTGGGTCACGGGAAGGTCAGGAGTACCGCAGCCCGATTTTTACCTTTCACCTCCTTCCCAGACTGCCAGGATAACATGCTTACTGCCCTCACCAAACCAATAACATGGAAATCATTTGCAATACTTACTCGTGCTCACACACAAGTGACTGAAATATTCCAGGCAACTCCTCTCATATTTGTATAAGGAATGATAGAATTTTTGTCATTAGTAACAAACAGAAGGGACTTTTTTTTCTGGTGGCCCTCCCATGCCTTCGGTTCATTGGCATAGGCTGGTTTTACTCAGTAAAACCCCCTCACCAATGGCAGGACACACTCAAAATCTCAACCAGAAGCCCAAGATTTCAGAGGACAGAGCTAGAGATTCCTGTGTGTCCATGTGTGGGCTCTACAGGTAAACTAAGATCCCAAACTTTTATCTCTGTGTAGGAAACTTGTAGCTCACCCATCCCAAAGCCACTTGTCTCAAGGAGCATGCAAAATCTCCCAGTTAAATCTTAACTATCGAGATCTTCCTAATATACATCTGGAAACCCACCTCTTAACATGAACAATTTTATTCAGTTATAAACTGAAATGAATATAAATGGAATATACATATTCAATAGAGAAAAATAAAAAAATACTTACAGGGCTAAATAGTCATCTTGTAACGCTGCCGCGTTTTCACGGATGGTGGTTGAATATACATTCCATATCGAGGTAAGTCTCTTCAACAGATACTTCTATAAACAATAAGGAAAATCTATGGTTAGCTTTGGCTCTCAACACTGAATTTGCTCTGTATTGCCCTCTATCTGAAAGGACAGGAATACAGGAGTGACAGGTGTCTCCTGAGAAGTTGTCTTTGTTACGAAACGTGTAACTGGTTGATTTTGTTGTAGCCTCTTTTCGTTCAGGTTCCTCATTGGCACAAGGGAATTGCCAAGAATACCAGTATTACCCTTTGGTGAGGACAAAACAATATCACATATGTAAGTACACTCCGTCGCAGGTAGGAACTCGATAAATCATGGTTCTTATTACCATTTCACATCACCTGGAACATTTTCAGGTGTGTTCAAAATAGAGAAAGAAACGATGAACGTTAAAACTGTTCAACATTCTACTTTAGCATTTCCATGCTTTGTATCTATACCTCCAAGAAAAATAAGGATGACTGATCTATGCTTCGGACAATTTTACGCCGTGAGTAGGAAATAAAGTTTCTTCGATTGAGCTCTCAGCTGGTGAACAGCAAGGTTATAAAAGTTATCCATTTAGAATACATCCCTAAGAACAAAGTAGATATTATTCATTGACATTCCTTAAAAACAAGTCCTAGGGCATCTGGGTGGCTCAGTTGGTTAAGCATCTGCCTTCGGCTCAAGTCATGATCTCAGGGTCCTGGGCTCCATGTTCAGCAAGGAGCTTGCTTCTCCTCCCTCTGCCACTCCCCTGCCCCACTTGTGTGCTCTCTCTCTCTCTCTCTCTCTCATGCTTGTTTTCTCTCTCTCAAATAAATAAAAAATTTTAAATAAAGACAAACAAAAGCAAATCCTATTTATTACTTCTTTATCCAGAAGCAGGAATCAGAGTTTATCAACAAGCCACCTCAATCCCACACTTAAGTGTCTTCTTTTCTGGGTCACCATCCCCACACTCAAGGACATTTGGACCAGCACTCTGGACAGCTGAGGAAAGAAGTCTGGACCTGTGAGGTATTTGTGATCTTGCCCTCCATCAGCCCCAGAAGCTCACTTGTAATTATCATCTGGACCACTTTCTGGTTTGTTTCTGGTCCCTTACTCTCTGGGTCCCTTACTCCCAGCTGTTCCTTTGGTTTGCCCTTGAGCCATCTTTCTTATGATCACTGTTTAAGATCTAATGAAGGAAGTTTGATGATGTCCCATTGCTTGATGAATTCCTATTTCCCTCTCTCCCTTGCCAGCAGCAAAAGCAGCTTCCAAGTGTTTCCTGGAACATACCTCTCTGGTGAAGCCCTAGTCCTATAGATCAGAGTATTTCAATGACGACTACAGGGTTGTTAAAAGTCTTTCTGTTTAACTAACCATCTTTCAGGAGAAGAGTTGCTGTTAGACAAAAAGCATACCATTTCCATCCACTTCTGGGTTCTTAGGGCACACTGTCGCTTCACCAAGAACTAATGACTTTTCCAAACTTCTCTCATACTCATTTCCTAGACCAGACCATGACTAAAGTATGACTAAGAGTAACCAGCCCTTCCTAAGAAAATGAATACATATTTAGAACTAATAGACTATGACTTTGGGGAAGGATGTGTTCCACAGATGCTGTCTAGATACAGAAAGAAGAAGAGAGGACTTTTTAAAACCACATAACAAAGAAGGAAATTACCTTTAATAACGGGTACATATCATAGCTGTTCGCATCAAAAACAAGATCCTTGGTTACCAGGTTCACCAAGACCGCATACCAGACTATGATTTCATCTTCTTCAGCAAGGTACTTGGTTAAATCAAGGGCTGTTTCAATCTCAATATAATTGTTTCTGTTTGGTTCAAAAAAATACACACTCAAAAAACCTCCACTCGCTAAATGATTTACGCACTTTCCATATTTGTTCCATGCTTGGATGCCTGGCTTTAAAGTTTGTGGAATCAGATGAGGAAGTCGAGAAGCAACATGGGGGCTTGGGGGGTAGAAAAAGAATAAATGAAACAAGATGGGATCGGGAGGGAGACAAACCATAAGAGACTCTTAATCTCACAAAACAAACTGAGGGTTGCCAGGGGAAGGGGAGTAGGGAGAGGGTGGTGGGGTTATGGACATTGGGGAAGGTATGTGCTATGGTGAGTGCTGTGAAGTGTGTAAACCTGGCGATTCACAGACCTGTACCCCTGGGGCTAATAATACATTATATGTTAATAAAAATAAATAAATAAACGTAAAAATTTTTTTTTTTAATAAAAAAAAAAGTTTGTGGAATCAGGAAGCTAGAGGTCTTAGTTCCTTGATGAGATGGGAGCCAAGAAATGTGGACAGCCCCTCCATTACAGTTTGGTATATTCAAGTGTCCCAATTTTGGGAGACTAGAAGAAAATCCAGGCCAACTGTTGGACTGCTCATAGGGCAAAAAATCCTTGTGTATTTCATACACATTGTTATGGGAGTACAATTTCCATTCAACAAGTATCGATTACGAGTCATTATTGAATGCTCTACCAGTTACTCGCGGGAACACGAACTAGAATGTAGGCCACGACTCTTGCTTTCCACTGAGGAGTTTATTCCTTCAGCGAGGAGCAGAGGCTTATGCATGAGAATCTGTTCATGAGTCTGAGAAAAGCCAACGAATAGAATAAAAGTAGCGAAGAAGGAAAACCCATGTGTGTGATGGTGAAGTCAGGGAAGGCCTCCTGGGAGGAGGATGGTGAGAAGGGCAGTGAAGGCTGGGTAAGATGGAAATGGATAGAGAGAAAGAGGAATGGTGCTTAAAACAAAGAAGATAAAGTGAGAATTTGTGTGAGAGCGGACCAAGCAACTGAGGCACCGGATTTCTTCAGTGTGGAGTTGAGAGGTGGAGCTTGGGAAATACGTGGGACTGACATTGTAGAGAGCCTTGAATGTCAAGGTGAAGAGTTTTCATGGAGTGGGAAGGTGTTTAAATAATGGGGGGTGGTGACATCATGAAGTCGATGCTGAAAAATTTTATTGCCACTGTGCTGAAGAAGACAGAATGGAAATGAAAGGAACGGAAGGCTGGAAGCTAACGCAACAGGCTAAGTAAAAGATGAGGGGCACTTGGCTTAGCATGGAAGCAGTGAAGGTGGTACATAAGGTGGGAATCCAAAAAATATCCTCAAGAAAGAAGAGATAAGACAGGTTGGCTGGATGGCAGATGGAGAGAGAGAGAAAGAGAGGAGTCAAGGATATCTCAAGTTTGGTTCATGGGAAGAATCGTGGCACTCTGACAGACAGAGAGAAACTGACAGCAGAAAAAATTCAGAGACAGAAAAAAAATATGCTGTGGAAGATCCTGAATTTAAATGACCACAGGATATGCAGAAGGCAGGAGGGGACAGGTGGAGATGTAGACTTAGAAGTCATGAACATATCCCTTCCCAAAGCTTTACTGATTTGCTTGTATCTTCTGGGCATTCTACATGCCCATAATAAAATCATCCCTAAAACCATAAGAAGGCATGAGCCATCCAAAGGAAAGAAGAATGAGAGAAGACAAGAGAGGTTTCCCTGAGGATGTGGTCAATAGTTTGAGAATCATGGTGGTCCTGGAGAGGGGTTTCAGCAAAGCAGTGGGTGAGCAAATGTGCCGCAAGTCACAGAGGGAGAAGTGATACAGGAACAAAGGACAAAATAAATAGACATTCCTTTGAGAAATAGGACAGGTAAAGACAGAGAGAACACACTAGCTAATTTACTATACAGACTCTTTAATTTTATTGTCTAAAATTTAAATTCTAGACACATATGAATTACCTGAATGAAAACTTAGCACAGTTTCTACTGAATAATGTAATAGAAATAAGATCTATACTTCTATAGTATACTAAAATACAGGCCATATCTCATTAAAATTTTACCTATAGCCATCACCCTAGAGTAACAAGAATCACTTCAAAATCTCAATTGATAGTCTAATTCTAGCAATTCTTTTTTTTATATGTCAGCTATTTCCTTAATTTACAATATCACAGAAAAATACAAATGCATCTACAACCTTCCCAAATGTATCTGTTAATATTAGGAACCTTTATAAATGCAAGCCCAAATCACCTTTATTTTCTCCTGAGTTCTTCTTCTTGATGGAAATTTAAAAAAATAACAACTCTAATACTTTCTGTGATAATCCTCTAAATATTTAAACACGATGACCTTTTCCTCAGTATATCTTCTTTACTGCATCTTTTTAAAACTTCTCCTTTAAAGGGATTCCTTTTAAGATGCTGACTTACATTTTCATCTTATAAAACTGAAACTCGCTCCAGCATTAAACTAACTGCCCCATTCTGCACCCACCCCCACCCCCAACAACCACCCTTCCCTTTTGTCTCTCCAGGATTCTGACTACTCCAAGGAACTCATGTAAACGGAATCACATAATATTTGTCTTTTGGGGACTGGCTTCCCTTGCACAGCACCATGCCCTCAAAGTACACCCATGATGATGCTGATTCCAGCAACTTCTATGTTCTAAAATTCCACTGCACCCACAGAACTTGATCCTAATCCGAATAAGCTGGGCCCTGTATATACTAAAGAAGCAATTTCACTGCACAGAGACTAGGCTGTAACATTTTATTACGTTCTCAAGGTACACTTAAAAGCCAGCGGTGAAGACAACATACTCACTTAGACAAGGAAAAGGCATCGTCAATCACCTGCAGCCTGTGGATAACAGGAATGGCCTGCAAATTAGATCCAAATTTGTGTAGGAAAAGATGAGAGCATTGCTTAGCCACAAAATAATTTGCAAAATCATAACAGCGTTTCAAGATCATGGTCGCTTATGAAGCCCTCTCGTGTGAATTGTCTCACGCGCAGAGAAATGGTGATCACTGAGGATAGTCCCCATGATTTTTTATTATACATCTGTTTTTGGTAAATGGTCCCTCTGGACATAAGGCTTTCATCTGGCAGAGAGTTTTGCCAAAAGACTCCCTGAAAAAAATGGCACGGTGACAACAAAAACGGGATGTCATGTTGAATAGGCTCTCCAAAACAAGGAGTGTGTGCTCAATTGTGTTACACTGTCCATATTGCTGTCAGGAGAAGTTTTGGCATGGGAAACCTTAAGTACTCATTATTTAGCCCTATTTTGGTAATACTGAAGTCCTCTGAGCAGTGTCTGTCTTGTCAAGATTTTACTAATTTGACCCAATGCCACCAAGAGAGCCCTGAGAATCATGGAAAGGCAGTAGTCCATTGCCAACCAACTGCTTAAGCTTGGGCTACAGCCCCACGGCATGGCCAGGCCACAGGAACCTGTCTCAGCTGGAGGGGACTCAAGGGGCCCAGAGGCTCCTATCCCCTTCCTTCAACACCTCATGCATTTTCACAGGTTTGGTCTCAGAAAATCCATCTTCAGAACACTCATTTTGAGCCTCTCAGCAAGCTTCAATCTTTCCTTGGTCTCATTCTTTTCTGGCAGTAATAACACTTCCATTTTTCTAAGTTAATACTAATAACAGACACCCCCAGTCATGTAGTAGGAATAACTGACCTCAGTTTTTCAATAAGTAAGTCTACAGTGGTTGCAAGAAAATCATTGCTAGAATGGCATGGCTTTACTTCCATGGCTTACAGTGCCCTCAGAAACCAGTAAGAAGGTAGCTACTCTGAAAAAAACTTGAAAATAAAATGTTACAATGTGTGGATTTTGGAACCTTATTCAAAAGCCTTATAATAATTTTTAAAATTACTGAATATGTCCTGACAGACTGATCTGTGTCCAACCTCTGTTAAAGAGGATACATATATCACCTTATCTAGTCTTCACAATTCTTTATTTAATGCTGGTCTATCAAAACATCATCATATGGATGGGAAAACCAAGGCATGAACACAAGGGTACCAGACACAGAAGCCAAGCTCTGGACCGATATACCATAGGTCATCTTCTGCTAGAGAGGCCGCTAGATACTTCCAGAGAACTCTCAAAGATAGAGACACCAAAGATATCTTTCAGTTCAACGTTCTAGCTTAAAGAATGGTGCCTCCATGAACTAACTGTCCAAGGTTTCATGGCAGAGCCAACTCTAGAGACACCAACGCCAGCATCCTTCTCCAACAATGGAGATTTGGTTGAATTCAACCAATCAAAATCTGACCGACCAAAGCTAGCCAATATTTTAATATTTATATATGGCAGAATGACTTATGTTTGGTGATAAAGTAGTATTAGAGTCTATTGATATTTTGTGGCTTAAATTCTCCAAGGGAGAGTAAGAACATAATTTTTTTAAAATTCACACTTCCTAGCATAGACTGGGTATGCTTGATGGGCTTAGAAATTGTAAGCGTAAATTTACCTACATTGTATCTAATCCTCATGGTAAGTAACAAAGCTGTATATTATTCCCATCTGAAGTGAAGACATGGAAACAGAACATTCAGGTAACTTGTCTGAGATCATAAAACTAATGGTGAGTAGGAAAATGTATTCTGATTTTTACCCAGAAAAGCAAAACGGTTGAAGGAGAATGATATTAATGTTCAAAAGCACAATACATTGAACCTAAATCTGCCCTTTCTAAGAATGAGGGGGGAAAAATCCAGTACGGTTTAGAGTGAGAGACAGCAGTGAGGGCAAAGTCTCTTCTCACCAGAGAGGTTTATGAAAGCCTGACTCAAGAGTACATTATGAATGACATTTAGTAACAGGTAGAAAAATCCACCTTACCTTAGGATCTTTTTCAAGCTGTTGATTTAGCTTCTTCCAACCTAATTGATCATAGTTAACTCTGTAATATCCAGTCATATTCAAATTTAGAATCACCCAGTCATGATCGGAAGCCGAAACTTGCATTTCGGGGAATATTTCTACAAAGGGATATGGGAAAGGTGTGAAATGGGGCACTTAAAAAATTTTTCCAGTTCATATTTATACTCTATCCTCTTAATCCTCAACAATGAACCTAATAATCCAAAAAAAGTAAAAGAATTCTAAAACAGATACTGATCATACCACATAATTGTATTTTTTCACATATAATGGTTTTTGATTAGAAAATTTTCTTTAAAGCTCTATGTTAGTTAAGACAAGAATGATATAATATTTTAGTTTTAAGCAAGACAGCTTTTCAAAGGCTCTCTGCTCCAACATTTTATTCTCTGCCTTTATATATGTGTGTAATATATATTCATGCATATATGTGAAGATATTTTAAAAATCTGTTACTTACTGCTGCTTTTATCTAGCCAGACTAGAGACTGTGTAATTCCATTTTTTATCCAAAGAATAGGTACAATCCATGTGTCACTTATTAGGAAGAAACCAAAAAATTCAATTAATTTTCATACATAAGATATAAACTCTGAGCCCATATTAACTGAGATGATAAAATGACAGACGGGACTCAAATTCCTTGGTTTTTCACTCTGGATAGGCAAGGGTTTGCTCTTAGGATTATTCACTGTTGTTTTTTCTTTTTTTTACAGATTTTATTTATTTATTTGGAAGAGAAAGCGGAGTAGGGGAGAGAAAGAGTCCAAGAGTGGGGTGAGAGGCAAAGGGAGAAGCAGGCTCCCTGCTGATCAAGGAGCCCGGTGCTGGACTCGATCCCAGAGCCCTGAGGTCATGACCTGGGCTGAAGGCAGTCGCTTCACCAACTGAGCCACCCAGGAGCCTTTCACCGTTGTTTTTATAAGCCAGTTTTTCTTTGGCCATTTGTTTATTCTCTATTAGTCTGTCTTCTTCTTTACTTTTTCTTATAACTTGAGGTAGCTACGAAGACAATGCTGTATCTGAATTTCTTCCTTCCTTCCTTCCTTTCATTCTTTTTCTTTCCCCTTCCTTCCTTCCTCTTTTTCTTCTTTCTTCCTTTCCTTTCTTTCTTTCTTTTAACCCTCTCTCTTTCTTTCAATCTTTTTCTTTCTGTATCTGAAACTCTCAAGACCTGTTTATATTTCAAGACCTGTTTATATTAAATATAGCCACTTGACCTCACTTGGGGGTTGTTCGAATGTTGTAGATAGACCTAAACCCCTCTGTGCCAAGAGAGGCAAAAAGTAATTTCAGAAGAAAAAGCTTGCAAACATTTCAAAATGCCTTTCTGCCTCAAGCTTTCTCCCCATCTGAAAAGCGTTCAGCACAGATCAGATGATTCACATTTACTGAATGCCGACATTCTTCCCACATTGGTGGACGTGACCTGGAGGGACCAGACGACCACAGGAGGACATTAGTCATTGGAAGAGTTACAGTCCTTGGAGTTTGGACAGGACTTGCAATCTTGCTCAAATGCTCACAAGCCTGGTTTCTCAAAGCCTTTGAATGGGGGGTCTGTGTTGATCTAATCGCTAAGGCACCCATCTTTGCAAAAGTCACGGAATCGTGATGAGCACATGGTGCTGCACGGAAGTGTGGAATCACAACATCGTATACTTGAAACTAACAGAACACCGAATGTTAACTAACTGGAATTAAAATAAAAACTTTTATTTTAAAAAATCACGGAATAGCAAAGTGAGTAGGGATGTTCCGTTCTGTTCCTTTTCTCTGGGGTTTTAAGAAAAGAGCAGGATGTCCTCTGTATTTGGGTGATACTCTTTGAAAATTACTCCCTCGTCTGCGCTAATACTTAACTGCAGTGCAATGTGAACATCAGAACGCTAACCAATACACTTGAACATCGTCTGACGAGTTAAGAAAGGGAAGGGAAGGAGAGAGGAAGCGATGAACACTAAGCTGCTTTAGGCTCAGCTTTTCATTTCCTTGTGACAACAATCCACTGGGACAGACGCTGTCACATTTACGTTACTGATAAGGCAGCTAAAACTGAGAGATTTTCTTTTTTTTTTTTTAAGATTTTTATTTATTTATTTGACAAACAGAGATCACAAGGAGACAGGCAGAGAGAGAGAGAGAGAGAGGAGGAAGCAGGCTCCCCACTGAGCAGAGAGCCCGATGTGGGGCTCAAAGCCAGGACCCTGGGATCATGACCCGAGCAGAAGGCAGAGGCCTTAACCCACTGAGCCACCCAGGTACCCCAACTGAGAGATTTTCAATTAGACTTACCAAAGGTTTGAATTTTGGTGAGGTTGATATTTAAACCCTTAGACTCTAAAGGCCATAATTCTAATCTGATAGGCACGGCTAGGAATACACACATACGCGTACCTTCGGACACGTGCGGAACTGTTCCTCCAGGGCTGGTGACCATTCAGTTCCATTTCTACTGAAAAAAGACAACTGTGCAGCAGTACCCCCTTTTCTCTTACCTGACAGGAGGCCAGCATGATTCTATTTGACTGCCTCTCACTCAGAATCCTGAGTAATGCACTACTTCTGTCTGAAGGGCAAAGAGTGTACATAACCCCCAAAGCTTTGGTTGCTGATGTCCTGCTAATGCGGGGGATGGGGCACTGTCTCGAATCCCTCGTTGCGAGTCTCTGGCCTCGTTCAGGACATCGGGGGCTCTGCCTCATGCCAGCACCCCAGGAATACCCCTCGCAGAGCACAGAGCCCACTGCAGAAGAGTGTGTACCCAGCCCGCCATTATGCTTCCTCACCCACAGGCTGCTTTCCATTGGATCGGAGCTCAACCCCAGGGAAGGTGAGGACAGAGCAGCAAATGTACCTACTTGTGGGTTAGGAGAGTCTCGTTTTTAACCTTTCCAAGATAAAACGGCTCCTGTTTGATGGTGCCAGTGGATACATTTAAGGTGACCACTGGAAAGCCACTCTGGTGGGTCCAACTGTCCATTATGCTTTTCACTGTGGCTGGCAAAAGGGTTTTATTCTGGTCATCGATGACCTGTTTTTAAAAAGTATCACAAGAGCAAATATTGACCATCAAAATCTTTTCAGGGGGCAGTCTCCCAAAAGAAACTACATGGCTGGCTATTCTATTTTTCATTTATGATATTCTGGGCCTAATTCAGAACTCTGCTCAACTCTCTATGAGAATGAGTCCTTAGTTCATTCATTCATTGACTCACTCATTCATTCATTCACTGAATGCACATGTCGGGAAGTAGGACAATTACCATTTGAAAATGCCTCCATAGATCATCTTGCTCAGCATTTGAGTAAGAAAATGTCTTCAAATAGGACTGTAAAGAATGAAGAAGTTAAAAAGAATGGAAACGTTAAGATTAAAATAAATAACATGTCCCAAACAATTTATGTTTCCTGCCTTCTATGTCACAACAATTTTGTAAACTCACCTTGAGTGCACTGATAAATAAATTCTCATTCAGGAAGCTAGAAAGCATTCGGGCCAAAGACGCTCCCTAGGACAAGAAACAGTCCATTGTTTGAGCAAATTCAATACATTCCATTTTGATAAGCAATATCACATTCCATTTTGACACATTCCATTTTGATAAGCAATATTCTGGGCTTTTCTCCCAATTACATTGCGTACTTCATTTGAATGTTTGGGTTATCCCCAAATATGTTGATAAAATAGTAGACTGTCACTAACTAATAGGTAAAAGTTGAACACATGCTTTACATATAAAGAATTCAGGATACACAAAATATTTTAAGCTGAGATGTTTACATGGTCAGAATAAATTTCCACCAAGCAGAAGGGTTCACCTTAAAAGTAACAAGTTGTCTCAGTGTTTTATAATGATGGATGGTACTGAGCACCTAACATGGGCTTGAATAATATTTGCTGGATGAGAACTGATTTGACCACATTTTCTGAAATCCATCTGCTGAATAAAATTGCGATTATTTGTATCAAAGTCTGTGTGGTATCATATTAGCCTACTATCCTTTGAATCCATTTTATGCTCCTTATTGCAAGAGTGCAAAATAAAAGGCAATATATAACTGATTTTACCTTGTTGTAAGTAAACAAGTCAAAGAGCTCATTTATTTCACTGGTTTCTGTGAAATTTTCTGCCTTCAAGGACACAGCTCTAGACACCAGGGCGTGATCTTCACTGAGGACATTACGTAAAATGTTAGAAAAAAAGATCTCATTCTAAAAGGAAAAGATTGAGCAACATTAACTTCTTCGGTATCACAGAAGCACAAAATTCAAATACTTTTCAAAAATACTTTCAAAAACGGACACTGAAGAGGGGAAAAAAATCATTCAGATGTGCTCTGTGAGCTTCCTTATACCGAATAACTCAGGATTCCTTGAATAACAAAATAACTAAGATACTTCCCTTCCCATTTAATACCCTTCTTATTTCCATTTTTAAAAAACCCATTACAGAAGTCAACATGTTTTCCAAGAGAGCTGTCTACATTTCCCCCAAACAAGGTCACACAGTCACAGAGACAGGACCCTCTAGGGACTAGCATCTCTAGGTCATTTTAATCCTGTAGAACTGTATTGATAATTTTATTAGTAACCCCTTAAACACACAGTCACACAGACAGGACCCTCTAGGGACTAGCATCTCTAGGTCATTTTAATCCTGTAGAACTGTATTGATAATTTTATTAGTAACCCCTTAAAATGGGTCAGTCTCTCTTCAATGAACATTTACAGACCAAAATGCACCAGATTTACCATTTTGATGATGCTATCCTAGTTTGTAATTGGAAATAAATTCATGGGCTGGATACGACAGTTTCTAGATCATGCATTAGGAAAAGGCAGTTTATTATATTTGAGTAAATACAGAACTCTCCAGAAAACTAGACCTCTCTCATATACAGGACAAGGGCCATTTCTTTTTTGAAGGAAAGAAAGAAGGAAGACCAACATACAGCCAAAGAGGTGTGGGGCATGGCAGAGCCAAAGAAAGGATCATGGCAAAGAAGCAGCAGAGACAGCAGAGCTGCAGAGCTGGGCGAACCCTCTCATAACCCACAAGCAGCCTCACCTCCCTAGAGGCCGTCTCTGCGGTCCCCAAGTTGACTCCTTCAAATTCAGCCCACTTCCATTGGCCAACGCTCCAACCAACCCTCTCCTCACATACTATTTTTCGACTTATTAACACCATTGATTAGGCTACTGTCCAACTTTGCTCTTCCAGAAACGAGACAGCCTTTCATCTAGAGCAACACATCTCCTACTGTAATGAGAATAAAGATCCCCTGGTGGTTTGATCGATTCATACATGAACACAGTTGGTCTCAGGTGGGGTTCTGTACTTCTAATCGATTACCTGGAGATGCTAATGTTGTTAGTTTGATAGTCCCGCTTTGAGAAGCTAGGAGTAAGAGGAGACATCTGTGCAAGTCTGACCTGATTCATTCAGCATAGCTTTTATTAATTTAATCCTCAAGCATTCTTCAGAGTGTCTCACAGTTGACCCATGTATCCTCTAAGTACAATGTGGAAAACAGAGGAGATAAAGAACACCCATATTCCTACATCTCCAAGACAGTCACCATTAGAATGTTAGCACTCTGTTTTTCCAATCTCTTTCCCTATGTATTTATTTAGATGTAAACACTTCTGTCCTTCTTACTTATTATGACGTACGTTTCAAAATTCTGATACCTCATCTTCATAACTATCCCTAAAGACGGCCGCTGCATTATAAATGAAACATACATAAATTGGATATAATAAGCCAAATACTTAATAAGCCAAAACGTAATAGTGAAGATCACAGTGTGGTCAAATCACATATGACATCATTCTTCTCAAAGTAGAGCATTTAACAACACTTCTGCAAAAGCAAAACATTAAAATAAATAAATGCAGGGTTGCAGAATGGCCCACTGAGGCCATGAACCATTACTGACTTCATCATTTCCCTATTAGCCAGGAATTTAAATTGCTTCCAGCTTCTTACTGTTTTAAACAATATTTTAACGAACACATTTATGCATTGCCTTTTCCGTGTTTTGTGAATTCCCTCTGTCCCCCTCGGAATGGATAGTCTGTCTCTCTTCTCCCTGCCTGGTGTAAGATCTTCTATTTTCTTCTTGGTGTCACTCTCATCACACAAGTTAACTGGGATGAATGGGGCAGACACCTCTTCCTCAAGATCCCCAAGGTCTTTCTCCTCTGGGCCTCCCATGAGGTGACTCTTGTACCTGCCTGTTCCAGTCCTGCTAGAGGGAAACACTTATATAAAAAGTGATATTAGCCTTTTTAAAAATCGTATTTGGGGGGCGCCTGGGTGGCTCAGTGGGTTAAGCCACTGCCTTCGGCTCAGGTCATGATCTCAGGGTCCTGGGATCGAGTCCCGCGTCGGGCTCTCTGCTCAGCAGGGAGCCTGCTTCCTTCTCTCTCTGCCTGCCTCACTGCCTACTTGTGATCTCTGTCTGTCAAATAAATAAAATCTTAAAAAGAAAAAAAAGAGGTAACTGATGGCTGTTAATGATATATTCCATTCAATTGAGAAAACAAAGGGTGAATCTAATTGTTTCATGGGAATGGAACTGGTTTTTTTATTGAACCCAAGCAGAGTTATTTTGGGATACAACCAAATTCTTTTATAAACAATTAGATGACACGAACCATACATAAATTCTATCTTATAAAAGAGAGATACAAACAATTTTGTTGCTACAGAGTATATGGAAAGAACTTTTAAAGACAACTAATGCTTTCTCTATGTATATAAAATTTATGTAAATGAACTCCCCCACGCACCCCATTAACTCTTGGGGGACAAAAACACTCCTATGTGTGTCTTCTGCAGAGCACAGTTGGGTGAAGGCATGATTGTAGAGTCAGAGACATCTGGAACTGAACCTACAGAGTAGCCATGAGACCTTGAACAACTTACTTAAAGCTCCTACACCTGTTTCCTCAACTAGAAGACAGAGTGACAACTACACTCAGATGATTGTTTTGGGAATCGAGTAAGATGATGTACATACAAGACTCACACTACGTGGAACATAAGTCCTGAGTGCTCAGAGAACAGGAAACGCAGTATTACTGTTGTTACTCTGGTTATTACCTTCATCATCAGACAAGACCTGGACAAATGGGTTATAATCACAGTTCTGTCCCCATCATGCAGATGACTTGGGCAAGTCACCCAACCATCCAGGACTTCCGTCTCCTCATCCAAGGAATGACGCCCAACCCAGGGGAGAAAGAGGGGCTGGACTGCAGGGGGCATGGGCTATCTATGGGAACCCCGCAAAGCAGAGCGTGGGGGGCATGGAACCGGGGTATGAAGAGGCTGCGACCTGACTGCTTCCCACAAACTACAATTTCACCAACACATTAAAAAAAGAGGATTTTTCGAGAACGTTTCAGAGGGGCCAAGTTAGGTTTGCCAACAGTGAATTCTGCCAAATAATCAACAAAACCCAAGTATCGTGTATCTACCATCCCCATCCTTTCCTAAGAAGGGGAAATTTTATTGCCAATGGAATAGGAAAAACATTGTCTTAGAATCTCCTTCAAACTGGGTGGTATTACATTTTGCCTCTGATAAAGATCTAGCCAGTGGAGATCAATCAGTCTTTCAAGTATCAATATACTGAGCAAGAATGGGGAAAGAAAAAAAAAAAGAGGCCAAGAACCAAGCTTGGAAACACAGGTGGGACGAGGGACAGGCCAGGGAGCCACAGGCTGAACAGCCCTGAGCATCAGAAAGGTGGAGAGAGGCAGGGACAGAGTGAAAGCAAGGACCTTGAGCTTGTTATCAAGAAGTGAGGTACACATCAAAGGATGATGTTACACCTAAACATTTAAATTTTTTAAGTCAAATAAAACCAATTCTGTTTCATGATGCTATCCTGAAAAGCACTGGTTAATCTACATAAATGACCAGAAACAGAACTTACATTTGAAACCATCAGATTTGCACATTCATGAATTGATATTTTCATATTGCTATTTATTCAAAACAGCAAAACGGCATTGGGTATAACATATAAGATATCAGTTACCCAGCTGATCTATATTATAGAACATTTTATAATATATAAACTAGCATATTACTTATCATTAAAGTCATAGGCTACTGATTATAGTGGCTTTAGAATTGAGTCTAGGCAGGAATAAGGGAAAATGACCTAAAATCCAGTAGTAGGGAAAGATAATAGGCATACACCTTATAAGGTGATATAATAAAATATTAGGCACCCTTAAATTCTTGTTTTCAAAAATGACTTAATGATTTATGGAAATGTTCTTGATATAAAAGGAAGTACACAAGGCATTACAGGTTTCTGTGTAAAAAAGTAATATCTGCTTTTATGAATATTTAATGGGTAAAGGCCTGGAAAAGGAAAACATTAAAAAAAAGATAACACTGATCCCCTCTGGAATTACGGTAATTTAATATTCCTTCTATTTTTCTGTATTGTACACACATGAAACAACGAAATGTACTGGTTTCATAATTAGGAGAAACAATTATAAGTAAATGTAACAGACATACTTACTCTTGAGAATTTAGGATTGAAGTAGTTAATTACTCCAAATTCAAAGTAAGATGCAAAACCCTCTTTGAGCCAGACATCATTCCACCAGTTCATGGTAACCAAATTTCCAAACCACTTTTGGAGATGGGAGAAAAAAGAGCTTTCTTAAGTTTAATTTTAGGAATTCATTGTAATTGCATGTTTCAATACATATAAGGTCAAAGACATAATGAAACTGTAATCCCTCAATAACAGAAGTGGAAACAGGGCTCCAAAAAGCATGTTGTGGCTTTCACGTGAAGAGATGCCGGTCATGCATTTCTTTGAAAGAAGCATTTCACATCCAACAATTGAACGCAATTTTTGTTTTTGAACTGTCATGTTCAAAGATAAAGGTAAGCTGGAGTAGCAGGTCTGAAACTGTCCGCTTCCCCAAGAGTTATGTTAATTTAAATAAAGCAAAAGTCCAGAATGTTCACTTAATACCTACTGATTACAGCATCTTCGACTCTAGACTACATCAGTTATTTTGCTAGAAGCAGTTGTGTTATGTTAAGAACATGTTTTGATCTGTGTCATGTCCAAGGCACTCATGCGTTCTGCTATAATTATTTTCTATTTGGGCTTAACAAAGTGTCAAATGGATGATGAATGGAATCAGGGAAAAAAAAACCCCAATAATTTCTAACACCAACTAATTTGTGCCCTAGTATTTAATCAAATTCTTGTAATAGCTGTCACACGTTAATAGCTAGCAGCTGGTCTTCCAGAACTATGGGCCACTTGAGCAATCCTAAAAAATGGCATTGTGGGGCGGGGTGGGGGGGGGAGCACTGATGAAACTTATCAAAGTTTGTGTTTACGCAACACGGTATTATTCTCTCCCAGTAAGTCATTCTTTCCCAAAACTTCTTGTGGATCCACGTAACAAGAAGAGAACAATTTCCTAGTTTAGATCCCTTCTTTCTGAACAAACTTGTATTAATGGAGTCAAGGTCAAAAAGCAGATGTGAGAACCTCCATCAAACAAAACTAAAGTTCTAAAATCACATTATGGAAGCACAGATCTAATGAAATAAATCCTTGTTTACATCCCTTTTGGGTATGTGGCTTGAGGACTAATGACTGCTCATCTCACTGACACGTTAACCAATTCCCTGTATCCCTTGAATTCCTCTTCAAACAAAGCAAAAACAAAGTTCATAACAATCTACTGAGGAAAGGTGGGCATCTGTCAGTGACCTTTTTGAACATCCCTTATGTTAAGATGGAATGAAAACAATCATAGCTCTGGTTGGCGTACTTCCCCTGAAGAGGGTTCTGGGGAGTGGCTTACTTTTGGATGTAAATACTTGACCTCCAACGGGCCTGGAAGGTCTCATCGGTCTGATCCAACACCAACAGTTCAAGTTCACGCAAGATCTGATTACACAGAACCTGCCTTCACTGACCCACTTCTTGAATAGTTTTTTAAAATCTGGTGTACCATCGAGGTTTTGTTTAATTTTTTTGCTCTCCTGGGTAAAGCGGTTGGGGATTATCTTCATGGGGAATAAGTGAAGAAAGAAAGAACATTTTACCACATGCCTGATGTCCGATCTCGTGGGAGAGAATGAAGGAGATCACAGCCTTTTTGTCTGTTACTTGATCGTTTGGTTGCATCAACAATAATGACTCATCAAATATCAATAGTCCCCAATTTTCCATTGCGCTGTTGTCAAAAGTAGGCAAGGCAATTATATCTAAGTGGATTTAAATGGAGGGAAAAATGAAATCATCTCTTCCAAAAAAGTCTGAGATTCCCAGATATAATGATCTCCAAATGAAATCATAAAATTACTAAAAGAACATACAAGTGAATATTTATATTGTGAGGGGAGAGGAGACGAATACCAAAGACAGAAGCCAGAAGACAAATAGTTTAGATTGTCTGAAAATCGAATACTTTTGATAAAGGACCTGGAGAGAGAAATCTTAAAACGTCACCATAAAAAATAAGCTTTACAAAATTGGCAAACAATCAATCTGGAGAGACATTTCATTGCATAAGATAGTCAGATGGCAAATACACATGTGAAAAGATGTTCTGCATCCTGTGTCATTGGAAAATTGCAAATTAAAACAATGAGATACTAGTATACACCTATTTGGGTGGTTTAAATCCAAAGCACAGTACCGAAGGCTGGAAAAGATCTGGAGTGGCAGGAACTCTCTCATTGCTTGTGGGAAGGCAAAATGGTAACGGCCACACCAGAAGACAGTCTGCCAGTTTCTTATAAAATTTATAAATAAAGGCTGGCCCACATTCTAGCAACTGAGGTTATTTGTCCAAATGAGCTGGAAGCTTAAGTCCACACAAAAACTAGCACAAGAATGTTTATAGCAGGGGCACCTGGGTGGCTCGCTGGGTTAAGCCTCTCCCTTCAGCTCAGGTCATGATCTCGGGATCAAGCCCTGCATCGGGCTCTGCTCAGCGGGGAGCCTGCTTCCTCCCCTCCCCCCGCCCCGTCTATTTGTGATCTCTGTCTGTCAAATAAACACATTAAAAAAAAAAGAATGTTTATAGCAGCTTTATTTTTTTAAAGATTATATTTATTTGAGAGAGAGAGAATGAGAGAGAGAGAGAGCACACAAGCAGGAGGTAGGGGCAGAGAGAGAGCGAGCAGCAGACATGCCACTGAGCTGGGAACCAGACTTCACTGGGGTCCCGATCCCAGGACCCTGGGCCATACCCTCGCTGAAGGCAGACACTTAACTGTCTGAGCCACCCAGCCACCTATAGCAGGTTCATCTGTAATTGAAAAAAAAAAGGAAGGAAGATGTCTTTCAATAGGTGAATGGACATATAAATTACAGTATATCTTTACAACAGAGTGTTATTCAGCAATAAAGAAGCTATCCAACCATCCATCTGAAGTCCAAGAAGGAACTTTAAATGCAGGCTGCTACGTGAAAAGAAGCCAGTGGGGACAAACCACACGTGGTATAATTCCACTTATGTAACATGATGAAGAAGATAAAACCAGAGAGACAGTAAAAAGATTGGTGGTTATCAGGACTTTGGGAAGAATGGAGGCAATGAACACAGGGGATTTTTATGACTGTGTAACTACTCTGTAATTTTGGATACATGTCATTATACACTTGTGAAAACTGATAGAATGAAAAGCACCAAGAGTGAAACCCAACATGCACTCTGGGTTTTATTTGACAATATTGTTAATCAGTTGTAACAAACGTAACACTCTAATGCAAGATATTTACAGTAGGAGAAACTGTGGGCTGGGGGAGGGGAAGAGAGAGGTGGTAAATGAGAATTCCCTATACTGGGGTGCCTGGGTGGCTCAGGTGGTTAAGCGTCTGCCTTTGGCTCAGGTCATGGGACCCTGGGATCGAGGCCGGCATCGGGCTCTCTGCTCAGCGGGGAGCCTGCTTCCCTCTCTCTCTCTGCCTTCTTCTCTGCCTATTTGTGATCTCTCTCTGTCAAATGAATAAATAAAATCTTTAAAAAAAAAGAATTGCCTATATTTGCTGTGTCATTTTCCTTGAACCTACAAGTAGCTCTAAAAAATAGTCTAGTTAATTTTTTTTTAAATTTTATTTATTTGAGAGATAGTTTGAAAGAGCGTGAGCAAGGGGAGGGGCAGAGAGAGAAGCAGTCTCCCCACTGAGCTGACAGGGAGCCCCAACAATGCAGGGCTGGATCCTGGGATCCCAGGATCATGACCTGAGCCAAAGGTACACACTTAACCAACTGACTGAGCCACCTAGGTACCCCAGAAGTAGTCTAGTTAAAATGAAATATTTAAGTTTACCAAAAGACATCATAAACAAATTTGAAAGGCAAATCACAAGATGGTAAAAATATCTGAAGTATTAGGGCCAATTTAATGTTAAAACCTGTTTAACTATTAGGGCCTGCTTAGCCAGAGCGACTCCATATTGCCTAGGTAGCCATATTGCTGTTTACATCCATGGACTTCATTCCGGGAATAAATGCCCCAGTAGTTCCTGGTACCGGTTCCAGGTATCGATTCCTGGAGTAAACGCCCTAACAATAAAAGCCATGTGCCTTGAGGTCTACTGTTATGCTCTATAAAACCAGCCTGTGAGATCAGGACGGGGTCGCTCTCTTCGGAGGTGGCCCTGGCCGGTCAGTCTGACTTCTAATGCTTGGCATAGAATAAAGCTTTGCATAACTTTCACTTTGTCTCAGTCTCATTTCTTTGATAACAGACCCCAACAGAAGCATATATCACAAGTAACTAGATAACTTTTCTCATATCTAAAAAACTCTAACACGTCAAAGTAAGAAAAACAAAAATGTGAACAATTCACTAAAGAAATAATTCAAGTAGCCAAAAATCTTATTTACAATGTTTTGCTTCATTATCAGAAACACAAATTAAAGCAATGATATAACTTAATCTTTCAAATGGGTAAGAGGATTAAAAATTAGTACTGCTAATATTAGTCTTAATAATGAGGCACAGGAAAATTGGCATATCGCCTGTTGGTTACAGTGTGATTGCTACAATCTTTCTGGAGTGAGCAGAAAAACCCTTCATAATTTTTAAAAACGTTCCTACCTTTGACTAACTCACTCAACTTTGGGGATTTATACTAAGACAAATAGCATGGACATTTGTAAACATTCTCTGTGCTTTTCTTTAGCGTTCTTAAAGTGGCCAAAAAATGGGGGAGGGTATGCAATTAGTCCAAACATTTAACCAGAGGATTTAATTAAATAAATAATTTTGCCCAATTGATATGTAGGCATTCTATGTTTTAAAAATGACAGTATAGGGGGACCTGGGTGGCTCAGTCAGTTGAGTGTCTAGACTCCTGGTTTTAGCTCAGGTCATATTCTTGGGGTCCTACCGTTGAGCCCCATGTCAGGCTCCCTGCTCAGTGTGGAGTCTGCTTGGGATTCTCCCTCTACCTCATCCCCTCCCCTTGCTTACAAACCACACACACACACTCTCTCTCTCTCTCTTTCTCTCAGAATAAATGAATACATCTGTTAAAAATATAAAAAATAAATAAAATGACAATACAAAATAACAGTTATCTGGATCATGTTGCCACATACAGTTACCTTTTAAAACAAAACAAAACAAAACAAAAGGCCATTAAAGAACAGTCTCGATACTATGGTTCCATTTTTGTTAAAAACAAAGACGCAAATACAGAGATTGAGATCTCCACAGACAGTGGGAAAACAGACACCAAAACATCAGCTGCCTTATCGCTGAGTGGTAGCCTTATCTCTGAGCCTGTAACCCATTATTTTTTTTTTAAGATTTTATTTATTTGACAGAGAGAGAGCACAAGCAGGCAAAGAGGCAGGCAGAGGCAGAGAGAGAAGCAGGCTCCCCACTGAGCAAGGAGCCCGATGCGGGGCTCGATCCCAGGACCCTGAGATCGTGACCCGAGCCGAAGGCAGCAGCTTAACCCACTGAGCCACCCAGGCGCCCCCCTGTAACCCATTATTAAGACTAATATTAGCAGTAGTAATTTTTAATCCTTTTACCCATTTGAAAGATTAAGTTATATCATTGCTTTAATTTGTGTTTCTGATAATGAAGCAGAACATTTTAAATAAGATTTTTGGCTACTTGAATTATTTCTTTAGTGAATTGTTCACATTTTTGTTTTTCTTATTTTGATGTGTTAATTTTTTTAGATATGAGAAAAGTTATCTAGTTGCTTGTGATATATACTTCAGATATTTTTTTTTAAGATTTTATTTATTTATTTGAGAGAGAATGAGTGAGAGAGAGCATGAGAGAGGAGAAGGTCAGAGAGAGAAGCAGACTCCCCAAGGAGCTGGGAGCCCGATGCGGGACTTGATCCTGGAAGTCCGGGATCATGACCTGAGCCGAAGGCAGCTGCTCAACCAACTGAGCCACCCAGGCGCCCACATGCTTCAGATATTTTTACCAGCTTGTGATTTGCCTTTCAAATTTGCTTATGGTGTCTTTTGGTAAACTTAAATATTTCGGGATATTTTTATTCTTTTTTGTGCGTTTTTCGATTTTTCCAAATTTTCTATGGTGTGATCATTTACTAGTTTTAAAATTAGAAGAATAGAGGCACCTGGGTGGTTCAGTTGGTTAAGCGTCCATTTCTTGATTTTGGCTCAGGTTGTGATCTCAGGGTTATGAGATCGATCCCAGCAATGAGCTGGGTATGGAGCCTGCTTCAGATTCTCTCTCTCCCTCTCCCTTTGCCCCTCCCCCACCCAAAATAAACCTAGAAGAACAAGAAAACATTTTAACTTGTTTTGCTAGTAGAAGAAATTCCATTTTCATAGTGTGCACTAGGTTTGCCTCATGAATGCTCTGTGCTGTGTTCGATATATTACGTTTATTTATACATGGTTGAAGTTGGTGTGTGCAATAAAAGGTATCCAAGCCATTACCTAGCCTCCTCTAGTTCATGCTCTATTATCTTTGGGTGTACTTAATTGCTAAGCCTAGGTTAGCACTCTTCTACCTCCCTTTTCCTTCAAATGCAGCCATCCCCCTACTCCATGAACCCACCCACTTTCCTTGCAAACAAACACCGCTGGGCTCCACTCAAGCCAATCCTTTTTGCTCTCTATTACAGCCAAGCCATTCTCTGCTTGAGCTGTTTGGTACCCACAGGCAACCTCCGTTTAATCTATGAATGCCCCCAACCTTGCAGTCCAATCTTAACCAACTCTAAAAAAAATATTCCTTATTAAATCCTGATAACGATTTACAAAAAAAAAAAAAGTGGGGGGTTTACCTTCGATGCACAATTCTGGGAGTAAGCAAATTCTTGTTTCTTGATCAACTAGCAATGCTGGCTCACAGAGGGCCCTATTTTATTTTATTTTAATGATTACCTCATTATTTTAAAATAATGACACAGGGGCACCTGGGTGGCACAGTCAGTTAAGAGTCTGCCTTTGGCTCGGGTCATGATCTCAGAGTCCTGGGATTGAGCCCCGCACTGGGCTCCCTGCTCGTGGGGAACCTGCTTCTCCCTCTCCTTCCCTGTTTATGCTGTCTCTCACTATCTCTTTCTCTAATAAATAAAATCTCAAATATAAAATAAAATAAAGTAAAATAATGATATAAATACTCATGAATCTGCCTCTCTCCCTTTAGAGTAAGGGCTGGCTAACCCTTCTTTAAAGAGCCAGATAGGAAATATTTCCAGCTTTGTGGGTTATATGTTTTCTGTCACATCTTTAACTCGAGCATTGCAGAGCAAAAACATCTGTAGACACTATGTAGGCAAATAAGCATGCTGTGTTCCAATAAAACTTTATTTATGGACCTTGAGATTTGAATTTCATATAGTTTCCATGTGTCACAAAATATTCTCCTTTTGATTTTTTTTTTTTTTTTTTTTGCCATTTAAGAAACATGAACACTGCTCTGAGTTCGTGGGCCATCCAGAAAAGGGCAGTGGGCCAGATCTGATCACTCGTCAGCCCCTAATTGAGAATTCTGCCAATAACTCATACTGTGACTCCCAGACCAGCGGCATCAGCACCACCTGGGAACTTAGTAGTGATGAGAATTCTGAGACCAACCACAGATCTCCTGAAACAGAAATTCTTGGGCCAGCATCTGTGTTTTAACAAGTCTTCTGGATGATTCCAAAGCTGCTGAACTTTGAGAAGAGCAGACTTACATCTCTCTTTGAGCTCCTTTTCAACTCGCGCTATAGTGTCTTCTTCCACCAGCTAAGTCACTATCCTCAAGGTTGGGGGGCTTTGTTTTTAAACCTTAGGAAAAAAATGTTTCATTTTCATTGTTATAGAGGTTTTTGTTGTTGTTGTTGTGTGAATGAAACATAATTTATCTACCCATTCTCCTAACGATAACCATTTTGGTGGCTTTCTGTCTGGGGCTATATTATAAAAAGTATAGCTATGAATATTCTTGTACATGTCTTCTGGTACATGTGCTCAAATTCTTCTTGGAGATAAACTTAGACACGGAATTACTGAGATTTAAGGTATTCTAACGATCAACATTGCAAGATAATAAATACATTTCAAAGTTGTGACAATTGATACTCCTTTCAACAAGACCATTTTTCTACCATTCGACATTTGTTAGATGCCTTTTTAACAAGTGAGTAGGCATAAAATGGTGCCTCACCGTGGCCTTGGGCATTCATTTCTTAGATTACTAATGAGGTTAAATAACCTGCATAAGTTTATTAGCCACACGTGTTCCTTCTTTCATAAAACATCAATTTGTGTATCTTTTCCTTATTTTTTCTTCTGTATTTTTTTATTTATTTGCAGGGGTTCTTTATATATTTAGGCTACTCCCATTACTACTTCTTAATCTTCTTTCTCTTAAGACTTTTATTTAGCCAGCCTATTGTCTCGTGCTTGGTGATTCGTGGCTTTTGCTTCTACATCCTGAAGCTACCACCCTCAACTCAGCTACTCAGAGTCCCAGTCACCTGCTTCTCTTGTATTAAAAAAGCACCAAGATGGGTTCCCTGGGTGGCTCAGTCGGTCAAGCACTGGACTCTTGATTTTTGGCTCATGTCATCATCTCAGTGACCTGAGGTCAAGCCCTGCCTGTCTCTTTCCCTCTGCCTCTCCCCCTGGCTCCCATGGATACACACACTGTCTCTCCCTCTCTCTCTCTCTCTCTCAAATAAATAAATAAATCTTTAAAAAAACTAAAATAAAAGTCTGCAAATCTTAAAAGCCCATACTTATTATTTTTTTAAAAAGTATTTATTCATTTGAGAGAGAACAAGAGAGAGAGCCCGAGCAAGGCAGCAGTAGGCAGAAGGAGAAGCAGACTCCCCCACTGTTCTGTATTTTTTTAAATGGCTCGACCAAGAGTTAAAATAACTAGAAAACATTCATTTATGTTTCTCTTAAAGATCCAGTAATAGAAAATCTCCTTATTTTAATCACCTGTCATTTTGACGGTTGTGATCGAGGGCCACCCATGTGTCACATTGGTTGAGAGGCTATGAAGGATATCGAAATGTGCCAACTATAACCCTGATTTCCAGAAGCTGATAATCTAGTCAGAATTTACATGGAATTACTGAACAAATTGCACATATTTATTCCCTTCACACACACACACACACACACACATAAAGTTTACTGTTTACTATTCTGAAAGAAGCATTATCCATAGACTCTGAGGGTACCAAAAAAAAAAAAAAAAAGTCAGATCCCAAGCCCAGGTTACTCTTGATCTAATGGAAAGCAGGAGAGGCTGGGGGTGGGGGTGGGAGTGACAATTAGGATCCAGTTAAGTCAAGAGCTTGAATAGAGAAGTGCACAGGATTCTGTGGAAGCATGAGGAAAAGGGAGTCAGGGAAAGCTGCCTGGAGGAGGGGGTGCTGAGTGGAGAAATACACGAATTAACCAGTTGGGGAGACATCATCTCTGGATGTTCAAAGTGCCCATGTAAGAGAGCCTGGGAGAGAGGAGAAGAGGAAGGTGGAGGAGGGGATGGGGCAGGGGGTGTGGTGTGGGGCAGGGGGGAGGTGGGCAAAGCCTCCTTCCAACTCTGAAGAATTGCTGAAAGCCCTGAGAGTGTGGCAAGAGATCCATGTTGTAAAGACAGAGCAGACTCTGGACTTGATCTTCAGGGCAATGGGAAGCCAGGGAGAGGTTTTAATGAGGACAGTGATATGGTCATTGGATTTCATTAGGGAAAGATCCCCTGGGCCTCAGGGTGGGAGATGGAATTGAGGGGGCAAGAGGGAAGGGAGCATAATCCAGTTAGGGCTGCTGGGGGTGAAGATGGTGGTGGTACAAACTAGGGAGCGCTGGGGGACACAGGGAGGTGGGGATGGAGGTAAATGGAGGGGGCTAGTTGGATGGAGGGGATGCTTTATGGAACGGGGTGTGGAACTTTTCTTGCCTAGACAAGGGTCATCTTGAGATCCTCCGGCCTCAGAAGCCTCCAAGGCTAGGCTTCTGATGCCCCCAACTCCTAAAAGGACAGATTTCACTTCTGGGATCCCTTGGGCCAAGCCGGCCTCATGCCCCATTCCTGAGCCAGCAATGCCCTCAGCTCGCTGGACCAAGTTCAGGAGGCTGGAGTTCCCAGATAGGGACTTACTACCTTCTTCCATCATCTGCCTGTGTAGATAGAGCACACGTTTCCCAAGACTTCACATAATATGTCAGAGGAATAAAATACATTTGCATAATATACTCTCACCGTAGACAGAGAAAACACTGGGCGACTTTCTAAGCTGAGTGATTCACACAATTTGAAGGACACACACTGCCGATCTATAACCAATAAAACGTTTACGTGCTTCCTCTAGGATCCTAGTGTTCACACGTGATTCCAATTTTACACAACAAATCTTGACAGGACCTCACGTCCTCACCCCATGACTCACAGCTAAAGAGTAGGAGTAAAAACAAACAGAACCCAAACAAACCCCACCCCGCAGAAAACCACCACCACCCCAAAACCCTCATTCATGGGAATGGGAGGAACCCACAAAGGACCGCTAAAAGGATCCAGAATATCACCTCACTCCCATGCACGGGAAGAGAGAAAGGACAGAATGCAAGAGAGAAAGCCGGGGCTGGAGGCTGGGAGGCTGGCAGTGAGTACCCAGGAGGAATCTAAATTCTGAGAACACAAAGGAATCTAAATCCAGAAGACTGGGCACACAGCATTGTACAGAGAAACAGCAGACAGGCCCCTCTGTGTTCAGGAAGGTGTAGGACACGAGGCTGGGAGGCAGGCAGGGCTGCCCCCAAAAGAGCAGTTAAATGGAGACAGTGGGCCCTCAAAGGCTCCTCTGTGTACCTTTGACCTTAACCTAGGGCCCCCGTAATAGGAAACCCATTGCAACAGAAAGGAAGACAGCTCACCTGTTTTGGGAAGAGGGTAACTAATATTAAATAAATCTTCCAGAAAAGAGAAGATGGGACCTGTGATGTTCAGAGCAAAGTCTGCATTTCCGTTCTTGATGGAGTCTTTCGGGGCCCAGATGCGTATCTAAATCAGAACAATTAAGTGGCGATTAGGAAAAGCAGTCCTGACTTTGGCAATGGGTCGGGGGGCTGCCTGCACCAGTTCCCTGATGCTCTAGAGTCAAAGCCTTACTTTTCGAGAAGAAGCTATGGAACAGAAAATTGGCAGGTCACCCCTGAGCAGCACGGGGGGTTAGAGGAGTGCCGACCCTATGCAGTCAAAAACCCACAGATCACTCTTGGGTCTCCAAAAACTTAACTGCTAATAGGACTGCTGTTGACTGAAAGCCTTACTGACCACGGGAACAGTCACTTAATACACATTTCGTCTATTACACACTGCTTCTTACAAGAAAGCTAGAGAAAAGACATTATTAAGGAAATCGTAAGGAAGAGAAAATACATTTACAAGGCTGAACTATACACAAAATCTGTGTATAAGTGGTCCTGCTGGGTTCAAATCTGTGTTATTCCAGGGTCAACCAGAAACGTGTACATGTAGCCCTGGAGAAGATCCAGAAGGTTGTTGGCTACGATGTGAGCAGTGATTCTCCAGAAGGGGTCATTTCAATGTTTTCCAGTAACACGTCTAACTTTGAGAATTCTGAAGTAATCCTTGCACCCGTATCTACCCCGACAGGAAGTGTAGACTCTGTCTTTGAATAAAAGGGCATCTCAGACCCTTGCCTCCCCTTTTTAGGACCTATTTCCAGTGTTGCCAAACAGAATCGTGCAGTTAGCAGGGGTTATACAGTGTGGCACAGATTGTAGGCGTCCTCATCACGCAAATTTAAAATGGCTTCTTCATGCTTGTTAACGCTAAGGTCGTGAAGAGGGCGAGCTTGTCTTCAAAGTTTTAAATAAAGTTATAATTCCCTTCATTCAAAGAAGTTCACCAGGAGTTTTATGATTTTAGAGCTGTGGAGTAACTGAATTACAGTCTCTGTTTATGATATTTCCTCTTTAGTAGGTAAAGAGACATCCCTGCCTTGGTTTGTTAGTTTAATGTGACCGAGCTATTGTTGGGGCCTTTGGGAACTGATTTTGCAACTCTGGTGGCTCCTTTGTTTCTGTTTTATTATTTGTATTCATTATTATTATTATTTATAAAATATTGTATTTATTTGAGAGAGCAAGCACAAGCAGGGAGAAAGGCAGAGGAAGAGGGAGAAGCGGGCTCCCTGTTGAGCAGGGAGCCTGATGCAGGACTGCATCATAGGACCCTGAGATCATGATCTGAGCCAAAGGCAGACGCTTAACGACTGAGCCACCCAGGCGCCCCTCGTTATTATTTTAATATGAAATCATTGTCTATGCCACGACAATAGCATCGGAGCACTTTTTGATGGGGTTGCTAGCGTTAATGCCAGGAAACATGCACGAAACTCAAAAAACCCTGGAATGAAAGTTAGAAATGAGGGGGCACCTGGGTGGCTCAGTGGGTTAAGCCTTCGCCTTCAGCTCAGGTCATGATCCCAGGGTTCTGGGATCGAGCCCCACATCAGGCTCTCTGCTTGGCGGGGAGCCTGCTTCTCCCTCCCCCCACCCGCCTACCTCTCTGCCTACTTGTGACCTCTGTCAAATAAATAAATAAAATCTTTAAAAAAAAAAAAAGTTAGAAATGAGGGAATTGAGGTAATCGTCCTGCCATGAATACCGTCAATTTGAGAAGGAGTTCTCTGCTGAACACCAGAGCAAAGGCGAGGAAAATGAAAAGCAGGACAGCAATATTTGCAGAATGCTGAGCTCCAAGAATGCATTCACCTTCCTCTGCTTGTATTTCTGCTGGGAAATTTGTCTTGAATTATGTGAATTTGGAATTACGTGAGGTCTTCAGGAATGTTCCCCTCTCACAGAATGTAACCACCTGCTTCTGGGGCCTCTGACCTCATGCTTTTTGGCCTCCTCTACACTGCAGAGGCCTCCTTCTCCTGGGAAGGAGGCCCCAGGATTCAGCCCTGCCCCTACACTGCGCTTACCCCACCCCCACCTCTAGTTCCAGGCAAGGGAAAGATGGCGGCACCCAAGCCCACACCCAAGCTCAGTGGAAAGAACATACCTTCCCCCTGCATTCAAGGTGGATGCATTTTCACTGCAACATTTGGGGAAATAACTGAACCTCTGTAGGATCGACTTTCAGTTTCCAAAGCTCCTCCCCTAAACGACCATCTTATAAGCTAAAGGGGAGGCTGACAATGGAGACTTCAACCTGCATGGGGGCAGGGCTAACACCAAACAGTGAGGAACACTTGGGAGATACAGCTGGAAAGTTCCTTCAAAATCACACCTCACTGCCCCTCAGTGTGATCTTGGGGTCCTCCCTGCACCCAGCAGACCTCAACACCTAAGAGAGTTTGAAAATTTTTACACGTGCCTGTGTGCGCTAAGGTCTGCTCAAAGGATGTTATTTCCAACCTTAGGTCCGTGTTTCCTCGTGTCAAGGATGAACCGCCTTTTCAATCTCACTAAATGTTTATCTATTCCTTGACAAGCAATTGTTTGTATCATCCGGACCCTCTTCCAAGAGAACATTCTGGTTCCCCTGTAGGATAGACGGCGGACTCCTTCCCTTTGTAGAGAGCTGAGCCTGCGCCAAATGCAGCATTCCACTGATAACTTCATCCCAAGTTTCAATGTTCTGGCGAAGAACATGCTTCTCTTAGGCCCGTTCCATTTCCTCTTTGCTTCAGTGACAGCTGGTTTTCTTTTCAGGGCTATCTTTCACCAAGAAATGGACTGGCCCCCTTTTCTCAGACTTTCTGTGGAAGGGCGGCCCCGAGAGCCACAAGCCACTTGAGCTGTAGGAGCTGACACACCCCCTTGGGTCACTCCGTCCTGCCAGGTCCGAAGCACGTGTCTAACATCATGCCTGAGGAGATCTGTCAGGAGGGGTCTTGAATGTTTCATGTGGTCTGTGTTCCATCTGTGAATCTCAAGGACCCACCAGTGTCCCTTTGGGAAGAGAGAAATCAGGCTGCAGCCAAGAGCTGAGGAGAAGCTGCGGTTTGCCTGGAAGACGGTACAGTTCATTCAGCCTTCGGAGGAGTAACTGGGAGTGATTCTCCCCCTGGCCAGAGGCTTGTCCACTCCACAATACAAGTCCACGGTACAAGCCTGGAAAATGCTGGGCCCGGGACAGAGTCTCTGCCCACTCTGGGGGCTTGATTGTCCTCAGCTCTGGGAGGTGGACGCCAGGAGGAAGAGCACAGCTTGCGGAATCGGCCTTACTTCCCTCACTGCTCCAGGGTGAGCCGTGAGCCAGCAGGTGAAGGACTGCTGCAGGTACCCAGATTATTTGCCCCAAGGGTGACTACAGAGGGAAGGCATAACTGGGCGGAAACAAGGTGTTGGTACAGGGCACCTCCTTCACCTAGCTCCGGGGAAGTGCCGGGTGCCCCTGAGTTGAGCCAGCCCACAGCCCTGATTCATCACCTGCAGGCACTGTTTCCCCCACGGTAGTTGTTCCTGGCTGGGACCTGGAGCTGTTGGGGGTGCTGGACACACTGTCACCCCCCTTCGAGGCTGTAGTCACCTCATGTACTAAACGGCTGGCATACCTGAGCTTCGAGGTGCTGGTGTGGGAGAATCGTGGCGTCCCATCTGTAAAGTTTCCTTTCCTTTTCCTTTTCCTTGCCTTTGCCCTTGTCCTTGCCCTCCCTTCCCTTCCTTTAGTTCTTTTGTTCTTCTTTTCTTGATGTTATTTATTTACTTATTTGGGAGAGAGGGAGCAAGCATGATCAGAAACAGGGGCAGAGGGAGAAGCAGACTCCCCCCCAGAACATGGAGCCCAATGTGGGACTCAATCCCAAGACTCTGAGATCATGACCTGAGCTGAAGGCAGATGCTTAACTGACTGAGCCCCTCAGAGGCTCCCCAAACTAAGAGTTTCAACAGAGCTTGGAAACAGTCAAAGGGGCCACCAGGAGGTGACGATGGGAGATGGAGGTGTAACCCTCACGGATGCAGGAGGAACGGCCCAACCATCCACAGCCAGAACAGAGGCACCCTTACCTGGACGGTCTTCCTCACTCACCTCCTTGCCCCTTTCGGTTCTGTCCACATAGGCATAGTCACATATGGCCAAGGCCACTAAGTAAGTCGGCATGTGGGGCGTCGTGGAAAAGGTAGTGACGGTCCACGCGCTTCCGTTCCTGTCTCTCCTCACAGACTGACCTACGGAAACCAATTTCAGCCCAGATCACTGCAAACCAAAGCACTAACAGCCACCTTTGTAACGATGTGTCCGGGCATGTGTCACCCAGCGACTTCCTCCCAGCCAGTCCCGAGAGTCTGAGCCGTTTGGCTTTCTCCACCCCGAACTCATCAAAACCATATGAAGTGAAACAAGTCAGAGAAAGACGAACACCATATGATTTCACTGATGTGCGAAATTTTAAAAGCAAAACACACGAGCCAACCAACCAACAAACAAAAAAACTGGAAACAGGCTCATAAATACAGAGAATAAAATGGCGGTTGCCAGTGGGACGGGGTTTGGGGAAGTGGGCAAAAGGGGTGAAGGTGGGGGTGCCTGGGTGGCTCAGTGGGTTAAAGCCCCCACCTTCAGCTCGGGTCATGATCTCAGGGTCCTGGGATTGAGCCCCGCATGGGGCTCTCTGCTCAGCAGGGAGCCTGCTTCTTCTTCTCTCTCTGCCTGCTTCTCTGCCTACTTGTGATCTCTGTCTGTCAAGTGAATGAATAAAATCTTTAAAAAAAAAAAAAAGGGGAGGGGGCGAAGGTGATCCACAGCTATAGACTTCCAGTGATAAAATCAATGCCACAGAGGGGCGCCTGGGTGGCTTGGTAGGTTAAGCATCTGAATCTTGGTTTTGGCTCAGGTCATGACCTCAGGGTTGTGAGATCAAACCCTGCCTTGAGCTCCGTGCTCAGCGTGGAGCCTGCTTGAGATTCTCCGTCTCCCTCTGCCTCTCCCCCTGCTAGCAAGCTCTCTCTTAAAATAAATAATTAAAAAAATATATATCAGTGCCATGGTGATAGAATGTACAGCGTAGAGAAGAATGTCATCAAGAATCCTAACTTTGTATGGTGACAGAGGGTAACTACACTTATCATGGGGAACAGTTCTTAATGTCACATAATCGCTAAATCTCTATGACGTACCTCTGAAACTCATGTAATTGCTTATGTCCGTGATACTTCAATTAAAAACAAATGAAGAAACAGCATTAGGAAGTCTAAGGACAGCATCTTTCCTCTGAATCAGTATCTTGAACAATATTGATGGAGTGCTAAATCCACAGGCACTAGGAGGCAACTAAGAGACAACACACCTCTTCTCTTTTCCATCACTTCTGTTTCCTAGACCGGTCCAGCTCTCAGAACACTTCATCTAGAGCCTCCCAGGCCCACAGAAGGTCAAGGAAGGGCAATCTGACCAATATCAGGTTTCAGCAAAGTCTTCCGTGGAGGCAGGCTTGGTCTTTAAAGCCAGGGACCGGATATCTGGTGTGAATGGGGCTGACATACAGTCACAGGGAGTGGTGGGGACCACAGTGGTGGGGACTGGGGGGCCATCCGCAGCAGACAGACTCTCATGAGCTCTAACTATTGCTGTCACGAAGGACCTGCATGCCTGGGGTCCTTAGATCTTCTAAGTTTACAAGGAAGTAAAAGATCTTGATTTTTATGAGAAATCTCTGGATTTTTCGAAGTTCAATCCGAAGGGGGGAAAAATCATGTGAGCCAAATGAAACACATCTGTGCACCAGATTCAGACCAAGTCTGGCCTGTTATCACTGATGATCAATATGGAAGGCCAAATTTGCAGGCAGACGGGCCTCCAAGGAATAAGAACAATGTGGTGTCCCCAGTTTGCAATGCAGAAAGAATAGGGGTTTACCATCATTGAGATGCTGGTACTGATACAGACCCCAAGTGCCCGCTTTCCCTAATTATAATACTTTGCCAATGCATGGTCTAGAAAAGCTGTTGATAAAGGTATTACAGAGGTTCCTGGGTGGTTCAGTGGGTTAAAGCCTCTGCCTTCAGCTCAGGTCATGATCTCAGGGTCCTGGGATCGAGCCCTGCATCGGGCTCTCTGCTCAGCAGGGAGCCTGCTTCCTCCTCTTTCTCTGCCTGCCTCTCTGCCTACTTGTGATCTCTCTCTCTGTCAAATAAATAAATAAAATCTTTTTTAAAAAAAGGTATTACAGAGTTAAATATATATACGTACACAAATATATGCCTGTATGCATACACATACATATGTATCATTAATATACACGTATACATGAGGACAGGAAATATTACTTACCCAGCTTTGGCATGTTGGAAAGGGCCACATAGCTCGGATCATGAATAATTGTAACATTAAAAGTTGCCTTTAGAGCTGGCTCATCAAAACAAGGAAACACACTCCTGGCAAACGTGGGTTCCATCTGAGATGCCAAAAGGGCCCTGTAATACATTTTTGGGAAAAATCTATTTATTTTTGTTTCAAATTAGGGGAAACAAAAAAAAATATGGAGGGATGACAGCTTATAATTATATTCAGGAAGGAGCTAGAATGTTTCCCTTCATCTTCCTCGCTGCCCTTCCAGTTAAAACACACACATTTTCGTTCTCACCACACCTTGGAATTCTTGTAAGACCTAAAATACAAAGGACCTATTTAATTTTTGACCACAAAATACTATTTACTCCATTACGTCATATGCCTTTAAAACCCTGTGCAAACAAAATAGGAACAAATATAGCAAATACGCAATGACAGGCTTTTGAGAACCAAGTTATTTTTTAAATGAGGATGACTTTTTGGGGAATGGACTATTGCTCTCATCTTCCACTGCAGTACAAGCAAAGTCTGCTGCAGAATGTCTACATCTTTATCTTTTTCTCACATGGTCCCTCTTCTTCCTGGTTGAAAATTTAGAAAAGGTTTTATTCTGCACCCACTGGGGTAAGTGATCTAAGTCCATGCCAAATGAAAGAAAAATAACTTTCATTTACATTTGGGTGGATTTATCAAATCCCTACTGCTCCTTCCCCCAACTCCATGGAAAAATACAAAAAGTGACATCCCACAGCACACTGATGATTTACTAGGAAAAGTTTAGGGACAAGAGTGCCCTGGGCTAATGAAGAGATCTGTAGGTTCAGCCTCTGTAACACGGCCTGAATCTAAGAGACGGGTCCTTGCTACCAACTTTCTTCTCAAAATAAACCCACAGTTTCATTAAGACTTGGCCACCTGGGGGGGCGCCTGGGTGGCTCAGTGGGTTAAGCCGCTGCCTTCGGCTCAGGTCATGATCTCAGAGTCCTGGGATCGAGCCCCGCATCGGGCTCTCTGCTCAGCGGGGAGCCTGCTTCCTCCTCTCTCTCTGCCTGCCTCTCTGCCTGCTTGTGATCTCTGTCAAATAAATAAATAAAATCTTAAAAAAAAAAAAAAAAGACTTGGCCACCTGGGGCCCTGATTTGGAATGACAACTATGGATGCTAATTCTTTTTTTTTTTTCCTAAGGTCCTGGGGCATGGTGTCCTAGATGCATTTACCCTTGTTTCAGGCCCAGCTCTTAGATAAATAACAGGGGAATTCAACAGGTATGGAGGAATATGGGCCCCCCACTATCACACCCATCTCCACTCACGGCAAGGCACCCCACTCACATGAAAATTCACATGCAACAGTCATGCCTCTCCAGGAAGCCAGCTTGATGTGTTCATAACCTCACTGTGACAAAACAGTAATTTTCTTTTTTTTTTTTTGAAGATGTAATTAATTTTATTTTTCTTTCACATGTTTTTTTATTAACATATAATGTATTATTAGCCCCAGGGGTACAGGTCTGTGAATCACTGGGTTTACACACTTCACAGCACTCACCATAGCACATACCTTCCCCAATTGTCCCAAAAAACAGTAATTTTCAACAAGCCTGTCTTGCCCTATATGTTTCCTCCCACTTAACGTTGCTCCAGCTTGCAGGGACTGGAAGGTGGCCTGTGACCTCTAACCTCTGTGAACTCTGACCTCTGTGAACACTTTGGCTGCAAGACTTTGCTCCAAGTCCTGCTAGCTGAGCACCCCTTAACAACGAGTCATGCCTTCCTGCTCCCCCACCCAGAAAGTAATGGCACTATCGACCTTTTATTGCTGTTTGAACTTTCACCTTATTCATGACTGAATTTATCAATTAACAACCTACAGATTCCCTATATTCCTTTCAGTCTTCCAGATTGCTCTCCATATAGCTGAACTGTAGCAGAATTCAAGGAGGGATAAGTTAATGGGGTCAGGGTGGAGAGTTAGAAGTCACCAATTACGAAGGATTTAGACAGGTGTCAAATGTCACAGCTGAGGTCAAGCTGAAGACGAACTGAAGTCGTCTTCCTAATAAAATTCAAACTACCGGAAGTTAGGGGTCATGTATTTCCTCTTTGTATCACTTTTAACACTTGGCAAAAACATGGGTTCGTAGCAACTGAGTAAGTATTTTCTCAGCTTCGGAGGGACTATAAAATAAAGGCACCTTGATCTGATATCTCTATATTTATAAGTACACAGTAATTTTATCGTGTCTGTTGCCCTGGTATTTGTTTTGTAGTATTGGTTGCTATCTTTAAAAGATAGGTGATGAAGTAGAAAAAAATCAAATGATTGACAATGTAGTGGGAAGAATATTGAGCAGGAAGGGGGGTCTGGGTGGCTCAGTCGGTTAAGCGGCTGCCTTCAGCTCAGGTCATGATCTCAGGGTCCTGGGATCAAGTCCTGTATTGATCAGGGCTCCTTGCTCAGCAGGGAGCCTGCTTCTTCCTCTGCCTGCTGCTCCCCCTGCTTGTGCTCACTCCCTCTCTCTCTCAATCTCTCTGACAAATAAATAAATAAATAAATAAATAAATAAATAAAATAAGTAAAGCTTGGGAACACCTCCACTGCCACGACGGCACAAACATATGACTCTTGAGGAAGTTGTGAGGTGAGAATATCAGACTCTTCAGGCAAGTGGGAAAGTTGTATGCTCTTCAAAAGGGGCTACTCTACCTCTGAACCAAATAATATACTGTATGTTAATTTACTGATTTTAAATTAAAAAGGTGGGGGGGGGGAGGGGGTCTACAGGTTCAAAAAGGCTAAGCAGAGACAAGCAGCTCAGAGAGTCACTGCTTTAACAAACAACAAGCACATGCCTTCCCATTTTGTGATTTAGGCCTCTAGAAAAGTGCAATAAAAGAAACTCTTGGATTTTACTCAACTATTTCCTTCCCTGGTTTTCTGCAAACAAACAAAACGGGAAAGATCCCTATAACACACAGCCTTTCTGGCTTGCAGTCTTCACTCCCAAGGTCAGGACCAGCCAGCAGCACACACGATCTGGTTATGCCACATGTGGGAACTGAAGGCTGGTGTTAGTTCCCCTGCTCTCTCTGCTTTGGACTCAAGCAACCCTGTAAGGATATCCTGACCTCAGAAAAGAGAACCATCCATCCTCTGGTGCCCGCAGAGCTCATTGAAACATGCTATTACAGTGCCTGTGAAGTCTGGGTTGAAAGCAATCAGCTGGGGAGAGGGGTAGTTAATTTGGGAGAGCTTGTCTCGTAGGGGCTTGGTATTTCAAAAAAATGCCCTCTGGTATAGCTGGAGAATCCTGGACTCACCACGTTCTTGCATTGGAGGAGGTCTTGGGGTCAAGACCACATGATGTCCTTGGGCGGTCCATCTCCTGCCACATTAGAAATATACACTCAAGACAGCATGGTACTGGCATAAAAACAGACACATAGACCAGTGGAACAGAGTAGAGAGCCCAGATATGGACCCTCAATTCTATGGGCAAATAATCTTCGACAAAGCAGGAAAAAATATCCAGTGGAAAAAAGACAGTCTCTTCAATAAATGGTGCTGGGAAAACTGGACAGCTATATGTAGAAGAATGAAACTCGACCATTCTCTTACACCATACACAAAGATAAACTCAAAATGGATAAAAGATCTCAACGTGAGACAGGAATCCATCAGAATCCTAGAGGAGAACATAGGCAGTAACCTCTTCAATATCAGCCACAGCAATTTCTTTCAAGATATGTCTCCAAAGGCAAAGGAAACAAAAGCGAAAATGAACTTTTGGGACTTCATCAAAATCAAAAGCTTCTGCACAGCAAAGGAAACAGCCAACAAAACAAAGAGGCAACCCACGGAATGGGAGAAGATATTTGCAAATGACAGTACAGACAAAAGGTTGATATCCAGGATCTATAAAGAACTTCTCAAACTCAACACACACAAAACAGACAATCATATCAAAAAATGGGCAGAAGATATGAACAGACACTTCTCCAATGAAGACATACAAATGGCTATCAGACTCATGAAAAAATGTTCATCGTCACTAGCCATCAGGGAGATTCAAATTAAAACCACATTGAGATACCACCTTACACCAGTTAGAATGGCCAAAATTAGCAAGACAGGAAACAACATGTGTTGGAGGGGATGTGGAGAAAGGGGAACCCTCTTCCACTGTTGGTGGGAATGCAAGTTGGTGCAGCCACTTTGGAGAACAGTGTGGAGATTCCTCAAGAAATTAAAAATAGAGCTTCCCTATGACCCTGCAATTGCACTACTGGGTATTTACCCCAATGATACAGATGTAGTGAGAAGAAGGGCCATCTGTACCCCAATGTTTATAGCAGCAATGGCCACGGTCGCCAAACTGTGGAAAGAACCAAGATGCCCTTCAACGGACGAATGGATAAGGAAGATGTGGTCCATATACACTATGGAGTATTATGCCTCCATCAGAAAGGATGAAAACCCAACTTTTGTAGCAACATGGGCGGGACTGGAAGAGATTATGCTGAGTGAAGTAAATCAAGCAGAGAGAGTCAATTATCATATGGTTTCACTTATTTGTGGAGCATAACAAATAGCATGGAGGACAAGGGGAGTTAGAGAGGAGAAGGGAGTTGGGGGAAATTGGAAGGGGTGGTGAACCATAAGAGACTATGGACTCTGAAAAACAATCTGAGGGGTTTGAAGCAGTGGGGGGTGGGAGGTTGGGGAACCAGGTGGTGGGTATTAGAGAGGGCACGAATTGCACCGGGTGTGGTGCAAAAACAAGGAATACTGTTATGCTGAAAATAAAAAAAATAAAAATAAAAAGTTTTATAAGTAAAAAAAAAAAAGAAGAAATATACACTCAGTAAGGTATTTCATTCCAAGGCATTTATGGCCTCCATATGCCTACAGATCAAGCTACCAAGTGCTGAGTAACATAACTGGCCAAGAGTTAAGTAAGACCTGAAAGTGGTCCCCACTGAGTTGTTTTTGTACAACGACACACTCAGAAATCCAAATGTTTAGTAAAGACGGATGTTACCCCACTGGTCTGTGGTTCGAGGCTTGGCCCATGAATCATGTTTATTTATTACTTGTGTAACACGATCTTAAAACTGAAGTTTCTACCAGGCAACAAGGCATAATAGAGGTACAATTCCAGAAGAAGGTGCCAAACCATGTCACGAAGATTTTCGAAGTGGATGGCCACGAGAACCCACGGGGCCTTCTTGGGCTTCCCACCTCCATCAAAGATAGATGCGAGGAGGAGTCTGGGTGGGTCAGCCGGTGAAGCCTCTGCCTTCAGCTCAAGTCATGATCCCAGGGTCCTGGGATCGAGCCCCGCATCGGGCTCCTTGCTTGGCAGAGAGTCTGCTTCTCCCTCTTCTGCCTCTGCCCCTCTCCCCTCTGTTTGTGCATGCTCACTCTCAAATAAATAAATAAATAAAATCATTTAAACAAAAGATATAAGGAAGGTAGTCAGGGAATGGAGACAAGAGATGGGAGGAGAGATTTCTGTGGCATAGTTACCCAAGCCCTCTTGATCTCAGGGTGCTGGGAGGAGGGCAGCTCCTAACTAGGAGGAACTAGAAGGGGAGAAGGTCTCTCAGAGAGTAGAGGGTGTTTCCCGAGGCTGAGAGACATGGAGGCTGGTACCCAGCGTCCAGATGGGAAAGACAAAATGGACACTGGTTCGAGTCTAACTCCTACCAGGAGGGACTCTGAAAGGCAGGAGGACTGATTGCTTTGGAGGCAGAACCAGAAGAAGAGGGCTAATGTCTTGGGACCCACGTCAACCCCAGCTCAGGGGTATATGTATGTATGTATGTGTGTATATATATATTTATTTCTTGGGAGAGTTATGTGCCCTGAGACATGGAGTGAGCCAGTACAGGGCCTTGGGTTCTGTCCAACAGGGCCACCAGCAGGAAGCTGGAGAGTCACCCCTGCACATCCCAGGGTGGCACTGAGGAAGGAGTCACGAATGACCATAAGAACAGACAAACAGAGGAAGCAGCCTTCAGGGTCAAGAAAACTGTAGGAGAAAGAGAAACAGTGAGAAAATGACATTTGAGGGGAAAATGTATGTGCAAAGCCAGAGTCAGAGCAAATGGCGAGGTAAGACCTGCTCTATGGGTCACTGCTCCCCATCTCCCCTAGTCCCACAGGACCTGCTGTGGGAGCAACGGCAGCTCTCAAGATGGAAGAAGGGGCGACGAGAACCATGAGGTTGAGAAATGGAAACATCACTGCCCCTTAGCCCTTACCTCACTGCAGGCTTCTAACCCAAAGCCTCCAACTCCGGCTCGGGGAAGTGCTCACGGAGTGAGAGAAAGGGAGATTCCCCAGTAAATGAAGTTCAAGGCTTCTAGTATGATCCAGGACTGAATTCTCTAATTTTATATCTGGACAGTGTTTGTGACTTCGTGTACGTAGGTCATCTGTCACCGAAGAATGAGCGGTAAATTATGGGCTGTTAGAGTATTTAGGCAGGAGCAGGAAAGAAGATCTCAGAGACTAAATTGTAAAGGACAGTGGGAGAAATGCAGTTGCACTTTTACTGAGCTGTGAGGTGTGCTTTCTCGATAGGCTGGCTACACTGGTTTGCAAAACATACAGGATCTGAATCTTGGATGAGCAAAATCATCCCCTAGAGAAGACGGCTAGGCCCCATGAAGCATGTGTGTTCAACGCCTCTATAGGATAGTGAAATGACCTCTTTTCTCTGTGATACCAACGATATCATGTGCTTGGCGCTGGAGTTCGCTGCTTGTTTTGATACTTCTAAATTCTTTCCTAATATTGCTCAAATTTCTCCCTTGTGTGTCATACCCTGAGGAGGGTGCCAGATTTCCTAGCATAAACAGCAACTGGAAGGAAATCTTTTTCAGTTCTCTGTTCACTCTTTCTACACCTGCACACGCTGATTCATGCTGATCATACTGTTCTCATCTTCATTTGTCCCTGATCAAAGATCAGAATTTTCTCCAGCCATTTCACACTAGTGAGCCCACCCTCATCCCCTGAGGATCCTATTCTCTCTTCTCTCAATAGCTCCCTATTCTGTCAATATTTTATTAAAGACGTGGCAGGGTCAGAAAAGCAAGATGTATTCCTAACGGGCACTGTGAATGAGAATGGAATTATACATTCTTCCACCGAATTTCAAAAGTGAAAGAAAACTTGGAGAGTCCCACCATCTTAATTTATAGATGTGAAAGCTGGTACCCTGGGAATTTATACAACTGGGGAGACAATGAGTTAAGTAGCAGGAGTAGTACCAGAACCAGGGCTCTAGGTCCCCAGCCTATGGTCCTTCCCAGCTCCCTTTCCTCGGGCCCTTTTTTGTGCTTTTTAGAACATAATGTAATAAAAACTACAAGCCAACTAAGAGATCATGAAGAAGACCGAGGATTAACTTTATGGTTAATAACATTACCAAATCTAGAGATGATCAGACTTCTGTTTTCCACCCTGATGGAGGAACATAGGCTAGAATTAGCCCTCTGTTGAACACAACTACAAACTCTTATAAAATATATAGAACAACTGTTCTCAGACATGGTAACAGAAAGCACAGGACTGTGATTCCCAAGAGAAGAGGAACTAATGAGGTGAACTCTACAATGACCTTGTCTACCTATAAGTAATTTCTCAAATGCAGCACAGGGACAGGGAACAAAAACTGAGTTCAGGGGTCTCACTGAGTGGAGAAGACTATGACTGATGCCCAGAGAGATCTAGATAGCTAAAATCTGCAGGGCAAAAATCCAGAAATCTGCACAGAATCCACTCCCCCTCCCCATCCCCATTGCCGAGTCTTTGATGAAATATTAATCTATACTTTAGGAGGTCAGGTAAAGAAATGCTATTGGGGGAAAGAACAGGTACCACAGAGGGGAAAAACCAAACAATTCCTAGAGCTCACACAGTGCTAGGAGTTGTTCAAATTCCCACAAGCCGGAGTACAGAAATCTCCAGAATGATTGGATTTTTCAACAGAGACCAGGAAGGTAATGCCTAAGCAATGGATTAAAGTAGGTCTAGAGTAAAGGCGACTTTTGATTCACTCTCAAAGAACTTAAAAACAAGCCATGGGAGATCAGACAAGGATTGAGAAGGTCACCATATAACTTATGTACCTATCTAAAAAAGACAGCATTCATTAAAGCAACATAACAAAATACTGCATTCAGCAACATAAACTTTGAAATGTCAGGCACTCAATAAAAAACAAGAAAATGCCCAAATATTTGGAAACTAGGCAGCACGAGTTGTAAACAACCCATGAGTCAAAGAAGAAGTCAAAAGGGAAATATAAAGTATGTTGAACTGAACGAAAATTTTAAAAACATGAAATTATTTGCGGCATGCCACTAATTCAGTAGTTAGTGGAAAATTTATACCACTAAACACCTATGTTAGAGAAGAAAAATATCTTAAATCGATTACCTCACACCCATCTGAAGAAAAGAGAAAAAGAAAAAGTGGCACCTGGGTGGCTCAGTCAGTTGAGCATGTGGCTCTTGATTTTGGCTCAGGTCATGATCTCAGGGTTGTGAGATTGAACACTGCGTGGTGCTCTGTGCTCAGTGGGGAGTCAGCTTGTGAATTCTCTCCCTCCTTCTCCCTCTGTTCCTCCCTCCCTCCCTCTCTCGCTCTCTAAAATAAATAAATAAATCTTAAAAAAAGAAAATAGAAAAAGAAAAGGGAGCCCAAAATAATAAGAAGAAAGGAAATAATAAAGAATAATATGTAAATTACTGAAAAGAAAAATGATAAAGAAAATCACTGAAACTAAAAATTGGTTCTACAAAAAGATTAATAAATTATATAAATTTCAAGGCACACTTATCAAACTTATTGTCTATCAGAAGTAGAAGAGACCTTGGAGAACCCCACCCTTTTAACTTAAAAAAGCTGAGTACCCTGGAGTATAAGTAACTGTTTAGACAATAAGTAAGTGCCAGAGGTGATATCAGAACCAGGACTTAAGTTCCCATAAGAGAGAAGACACAAATGACCAATGTCAGGAATGAGAGAGGTGACATCACTACAGATTCTACAGTTACTAAAATAATAATAAAGGAATGGTTTAGAAACACTAATTATACTTAAATTTGACAACTTTGACTAAATGGACAAATTTCTTGCACAACCCAAACTCCTAAAGCTTACTCATAAAGAAACAGATAAGTAAAATAGCCCTTTATTCATTAAAGAGATTTAATTTGTAGTTAAAAACCATCCCCCCAAAACTTTCCAGCCCACGTGGCTTCATTAGTGAAAGTTAATCAAGAATTTAAGAAAGAGTTTATACCAATTCCATATAAATTCTTCCAAAAAATTAAAGAAGAAAAACTTCTAAATTTATTATTTGAAGCCAGTGTTATTCTGATACCAAAGATACCAAGACAAAGAGAAAGAAAACTCACAAATGTGGATACAAAGTTAAGAACAAAATTTTAGTAAATCAAATGCAACAAAACATAAAAAGGATAATACATCAAGGCCAAGTGGGATTTTATCTTTTAAATAGAGTATTAATTTATCATTAGAAAAATCAATCAACGTCATTTACCATATTAACAGACTAAAAAAGAAAAACCACATCATCATCTCAAAGATGCAAAAAAAAGCATTTGGCAAAATCCGGCATCCAATCTGATAAAAATTCTCAGAAAATTAAAAACCAGAAGGGAACTTCCTTAATTTGATATAGGGAATCTACAACAGGGATGATGAGGAGGAAGGGGAGGACGAAGAGGAGTAAAAGGAGGGGAGGAAGAAGAGGAAGAAGAAGAAAAACTACAGGAAAAAATAACGATAGTGTAAGACTGAATACTTTCACCTTAAGAAAAGGAACAAAACAAATGTATCTGCACCTAAGCACTTTTATCCAACATTGTAATAGACACTCTAGGCATGGAAGTAAGGCAAGGAAAAGCAACAAAAGGCACCTAAAGTAGCAAAGACGTAAAACTGTCTTTATTTGAGATGATTTTTCTATATAATTACTTATATAGAAAAACTATGGAATTGTCAGTTTAGCTAAGCTATATTCATGGATTGGCACCACATAGGGAAGAAAGGCAGAAAAGTAGTTGAAGACAGAAATAGGAACAAAGAACAATAGCAATGAACAGAAAACAATAATACACATGATAAATTTTAATTCAACTATATCAGTACTGATATCAGAAATGAAAAAGGAGTCATCAGTGCAGATCCCATGGACATTAAAAAGATAATAAGTACTACGAACTGCTCTATGCTCACACATTTGATCTTCTATTCCTTAAAAGACATAATGTGCCGAATAAAAAAAAGCAGATAAATGATTCCTAACACATTCTGTGTGGACGGCACTACCCCAATACCAAAACCAGACAAAACATTACAAAAAATATATAAAACTATTGACCAATATCTCTTATGACACAGATATAAAACTTGTTAAAATATTAGCAAACCAAATCCAACAATGTATAAAAAGAGTTATAAACCACAAGCAAGTGGGACTTATCTCAGGTATACAAGACTGGTTCAACACATGAAAATTAATAATGTAATCCATCACATTAACAGACTACATAAGAAAAATCACACGATCTTATCAACAGATGCAGAAAAAGCATTTGCTATCATTCATGATAAAGACTGAGTAAAATGGGAATAGAGGGGAGCTTCCTCATCCTGATAAAGACTATGAAAAGTCTACAGCTAACTTCATACGTAATAGTGAGAACTGAAATCTTACCACTAAGGTCAGGTATAAGCAAGGATGTCCCCTCTCACCACTCCTCTTCAACATTGTGCTGAACACCTTACTAATGCAATAAGTCAAGACAATGAAACAAAAGATGTATAGATTGTGAAGAAAGAAACAGTCTTTAGTCACAGATGACATGATTGTCTATGCAGAAAATCCAAAAGAATTGACCAAAAAACTCCTACAACTAATAAGAAAGCATAGCAAGTTTGCACTATACAAGAGTAAGATACAAAAGCTGATTGCTAGGGCACCTGGGTGTCTGGATAAGAGTCAGATTATCAAGATGTCAGTTCTTCCCAACTTGGTCTGTAAATGCAATGCAATCCTAATAAAAATCCCAGCAAGTTAAGTTTGTGGATATCAACAAACCAATTCTAAAGTTTATACGGGGAGACAAAAGACTCAGAAGAGCCAACACGATATTGAAGGAGAAGAACAAACTTGGAAGACTGACACTATCTGCCTTCAAGACTTACTATAAAGCTATGGTAATCAAGAAAGTGTGATATTGGTCAAAGAATAGACAAATAGATCAATGGAACAGAATAGAGAACCCAGAAAGAGACCCATACAGATACAGCCAAATGATCTTTGACAAAGGAGCAAAGGCAATGCAAGGAGTAATGATAGTCTCTTCAACAAATATTGCTGGAACTACTAGACATCCATGTGCAAAAAAATAGAATCTAGACACAAACCTTACACCCTTCACAAAAATTAATTCATAATGGGTCAAATTAACTTACAATGGGTCACTTTAAAATGTAAAATTCAAAAACATAAAACTCCTACTAGAAACATAAGAGAAAACCTAAATGACCTTGAGTATGGTGAGGTCTTTTTAGATACAATACCAAAGACATGACCCATGAGAGAAATAACGGATGAAGTGGACTTCTTTAAAACTGAAATATTCTGCTCTGCAAAAAACAGTATAAAGAGAAAGAGAAGACAAACCACAGACTGGGAAAAAATATTTGCAAAAGACATATCAAATAAAGGATGGTTATCCAAACTATACAAAGAACTCTTAAAACTCAGCAATAAGAAAACAAACAACTCAATTGAAAAATGGGCCAAAAACCTCAACAGACAACTCACCAAAGAAATTATACAGATAGCAAATGAGCATATTAAAAAGTGCTCCACATCACAGATCACCAGAGAAATGCAAATTAAAACCACAATGAGATAAAACTGAACACCTACTAGAATGGCCAAAATCCAGAACACTGACAACACCAAATGCTGTTGAGGATGTGGAGCAACAGGAACCCTCATATACTGTTGGTGGGAATGCAAAATGGTACAGACCCTTTGGAAGTCAGTTTTGTGGCTTCTTACAAAACAAAACATATTCTTACCATATGACTCAGCAATTATGCTGAGTCAGCAATTATGCTTGATACTCACCTAAAGAAGCTGAAACTTCATGTCCTCACAAAAACCTACACAAAAGAGTTTAGAGCACCCTTTTCCATAATTGTCAACATTTGGAAGCAACCAAGGTATTTTTCAGTAGGGGAATGGATAAGTAAACTATGGTACATTCAGACAATGGAATATTATTCAGTGTTGGAAAGGTATGAACTATCAAGACATGAAAAGACATGAAGGCATCTTATTTGTGTATTACCAAGTTAAAGAAGTCAGGCCTGAAAAGGCTATGTACATATAGTATGATGCCAGATAGAAGACATTCTAGAAAAGGCAAAAACATAGAAACAAGAAGATCAATGATTGGAGCAAGGGATGAATAGGCAAATAATAGGATTTTTAGGTCAGTTAAAATACTCTGTATGGTCTTATAATGATAGATATATGTCACTATACATCTGTCCAAACATATAGAATGTACAACATCAAGAGTGAGCCATAGGACTCACTCACATGGACTTTGGGTGGTTATAGTGTATTGATATATTCATCTTTCATTAAAAAAATGTATTGTTCTGGGGAGTGATGTTGATAACGGGCAATGCCATGCATGTCCAGGTTCAGGGGTTAAATGGGAAGTCTCTGTACCACCCTTTAGTTTTGTTGTAAACCTAAAACTTCTCTACAACAGTCCTTTTAAGAAAACATTCCCAGACATGATACCAAAAGCATAGTCTATTTTAAAAATTGGTAAACTGGGGCGCCTGAGTGGCTCAGTAGGTTAAAGCCTCTGCCTTCGGCTCGGGTCATGATCCCAGGATCCTGGGATCGAGCCCCGCATCGGGCTCTCTGCTCCGCGGGGAGCCTACTTCCTCCTCTCTCTCTCTCTCTGCCTTCCTCTCTGCCTACTTGTGATCTCTGTCTTTCAAATAAATAAATAAAATTTTTAATAAATAAAAGTAAAAATTGGTAAACTGGAAAAATATAAAAATAAAAATTGATAAATTGGACCTCATTAAAATAAAAAAACTTTTGCCCCCTGAAAGACCTTAGCAAGAGTCCATGAAGAAACAAGCTACAAGCCAGGAGAACCACTTTGTAAACCACATGTCTCACAACAGACTCCGATCTAGAATATATAATGAACTCTCAGGACTCAACGGTAAAAACAGCTCCATTAGAAAATGGGCGGGGGGGCGGGGGGTCAGGGGCGCCTGGGTGGCTCAGTGCGTTAAAGCCTCTACCCTCAGCTCAGGTCGTGATCCCAGGGTCCTGGAATTGAGACCCGCATCGGGCTCTCTGCTCAGCAGGAGGCCTGCTTCCTCCTCTCTCTCTCTCTCTGTGCCTACCGGTAATCTCTGTCAAATAAATAAATAAATTAATAAAAAAAAAAAAGAAGAGAAAATGGACAAAAGACATGAGGAGGAGACATTTCATCAAAGGCGATATGCGGATGCCAAAAAAGCATGAGAAGGTGCTGAGTATGATTAGCCATTAGGAAAATGCAAATTAAGTGTCTGACTACGGATGAGAAAAATGCAAATTGAGACCACAATGAGATATCATTATATGTGCGTCATAACAGCTAGAATAAAAAACAGTGGTAAAAGCAAATGGTGGTTAAGATGCAGCGAAACTATCATTGACACATTGTTGGTGGGAATGTAAAATAGTACAGACACTTTGGGGAACAAGTTAGCATTTTCTTAAAAACTGAACATGAGGGCTGGGGCGCCTGGGTGGCTCAGTGGATTAAGGCCTCTGCCTTCGGCTCGGTTCATGATCCCAGGGTCCTGGGATCGAGCCCCGCATCGGGCTCTCTGCTCCGCAGGGAGCCTGCTTCCTCCCCTCTCTTTCTCTGCCTGCCTCTCTGCCTACTTGTGATCTCTCTCTCTCTCTCTGTCAAATAAATAAAATCTTAAAAAAAAAAAACTGAACATGAAACAACCATGTGACCTACCAATTATACTCCTTTCCTGGGCATTTATTCCAGAAAAATGAAAATTCATGTGCAACCAAAACCTCACACAATTGCTTCTGGAAGCATTATTTGTAATAGACAAAAACTGGAAACCGAATGTTCCCATTCAACAGCAATGACCCACTCCCCCAGCTCCTAGCCACCAACATTCTACTTTCTATTTCTGAATTTAACCACTCTAAATAGTAGTTAAATACAATGTCCTCAAAGTTCATCTACGTTGCAGCATGTGTCAGAACGTCCTTCTTTTTTTTCTTTTTTAAAGTCGGCTTCGTGCCCAGCATGAAGCCCAACACAGGGCTTAAACTCATCACCCTGAGATGGAGACCTGAGCTGAGATCAAGAGCCAGCCACTTAACTGACTGAGCCACCCATGTGCCCCAGAACATCCTTCCTTTTTAAGGCTGAATAATATTCCCGCGTATATATAAACCACCTTTTATTTGTCCATTTGTCCATCAATGACCACGTGTTCCTTCCACCTTGTGGCTATTCTGACTATGGACATGAGTGTGTCATCTGGAATTTTTCAGGGTGCGCCCCAGAACTCTTTGTTTGATAAACTCCCCTGGGGATTCTAATATACATTCGAGGTTTGTGAACCACAACTTGAATTCAGGATTTCCCCAAGGATAGATGAAGAAGGATTTCGGGTAGCTCTCAGACACACTATTATAGAGAGCTGACTCACATATGAGAAAGTCAGTCTTTTTCACATTTTATGAAACTTTCTGGTAAGGTCAAGAGAAAAATCTTGGTTTGACGTTATTTATCTTGAACACTGGATTCTAATTTCTCCTTTTAATAAAGTGAAAGCAGCCCTCAGATTTGGAGCTCCAGATCCTTCAGCAGATAATCATTAACAGGTGAACTTAATAACATCATTTTTTCATCGTATTAATGACTCTACAGCATCACGACTATAAGTTCTATGATAGTGTTTTTTTAATTTTATTTTTTATAAACATATATTTTTATCCCCAGGGGTACAGGTCTGTGAATGATAGTGTTTTTTTAATAGATCTACTTAATATTTTTGTTTAAATTGAGTGATATTTTTTAACAAAAGAATATGGCCAGAGGTATGTGAATATGGCAAAACCCTGAAGAGTGATGTGCCAGAAAGTGAAGTCCAGGAGATACTGCTTTTGGGAACATCAGCATTTGGATTTTGCTCTCAACTTCCTGCACATAGAATGAGAGAGGCAGACACACAGAGAAGCACATGTCTAAGGCATCCAATAGAGGTCTCCTCTGTGGCAGAAATGGGATGGCACCTGCCAGAGGGGGAAAGGCAGAGAACATTCGGGAAGCATCCCCAGCAATCTCTCAAGCCAGAAAATCGGGGACCTAAGCCATAGAAGAGTGAGACAGTGACGCTCTTTGAATTTGCTGGAATGATTTTTTCTTTTGCCTTAATGTTGAGTAAAATCTTCTAAAAACTGCAGCCTGTCCAGACTGTGATACGGGGTCACCAACGAAGAGAAGTAAACACATTGGGCAATCAGCTCAGAGACATGGAGGGTCTGACTCAAGTCACACAGCTCAAACTCAGGCCTGGTGGGCTTCCAAGATCGGCTTCACCGCACTCATTATGTCGTCCAAGTTCTTTGTGACCTTGGCTTCAAACTCAACTGGAGGTTTCTTTCCCTCGTGATTTCCAAGGCAGAGAGGCAGAGGAGCAATTTCCAAGCATCAGCTCCTCTAAGATGCGGTGAGTCTGGAACTCTGCAGTGGTCTATGAACATCTGGGGGACTTTATTCGGATTTCTGCTTGTTTGAATTTTAATGTTCTCAAAATACGGTTTCTAGTTACCACTAGAGCTGGCAACACAATAGAAAAATGGAAAGGGAATTTCATTTCCCATATTTGTGAGGGTAGGCTCTCCAGGCCATGGGCCTATTAAGAAGAGATGGGTTAGCAAATGATTTACTGACTCAACAGCAGAAAATACTGTCCCATGTGAGGGCAGTGTCCTTTTTCTTCCCCTCTGAAAAATCTTGCACTCTGAACCACCCGCACAGTAATTACAAAAGGTTTCCTGTGCCCTTAAATCCGGTAACACAACATCCTAATGAGAAAATTTCCAAAACTATTTTTCAAGCCTTGATGCATGTTCGAAAGAAAAAAAAGCATACAGTCCTTAAAAACAAAAGTTACAGATTACACACCCAGCTGAGGGAGCTTATTAAACCTACTTTCAAAGCCTTGACATTTTCGAAAATAATGCAGGAGATGATTTAGGGGGTAACTGAGTAGGTTCCTTTCCCTCTGAGAACATCTGAGAACATTTTCTCTAATAATAAAAAGGCAAAGTAGATGCACTTGTGTAAACCGCAAATGGTCCACCAGCGCGTGAGCGAAGAAGAGCGCCAGTGTGAAGAAAGACCTTTCCAGTATCTTCCACACACACATGGTTTCCCCCGCACCCACCTGGGGTCAGTAACGCGGTCGCAGGGCGTGGGAAGAGGCAGTTCTTGAGATGGAATCGTTCCGTGTGGAAAGCAATTATCCCAGATGAATGTAAAGAGAACACATGCATGCTACGTGAGCTTGCAAACTCTGAGAGGTCTCTTGTCTCCGCTGCTATTATTACTATTACTACCATTACTACTGTTACTCCTACTCCTACTGCTATTATTTTCTTCTTCCCAGGGAAGGAATCCCGAAAGCTCCAGCTTCCCCATCCTCCGCAGAGATGTTCAGAAAGCTTGGCAGGGGTGGGGGAAGCTGCGGCACACGCACAAAACAAGACTCGCTCCCCAGGCAGAGGATGGGAGGGGATGAATTCAAGGGGAGTCTTAAGTTTTGGAGAACCTCACAAAAAGTGGGGGGATGAGAAGCACCGACGGGAGGGTATTTGTTGCAAGAGCAGCAGCTCCAGAGCGCGCGGAAGAAAAAGAGAGCAGGCAGCTGAGCCCGGAGGCCCGCTCAGGAAGGGAACCTCGGGGCGCGAGGGCGCGACAGCCCCAAGCTTCTCCAAGGTTAATGCCCAGACACCACCCGGCGATCTGCTTAAAACACAGATTCCGATCCTTTGGTCGAGGGTGGGGAATTTGCAGTCTCGAACAAGCTCCCAGATTGACAGCTCCGGCCGATCCACGGACCAAACTTTGAGGAGCAAGGGATTTGCTCAGGGCAGCGAAGCCATCCTGGGTGGGGGGCAGAGCAAAGGTGGGGGGCGGGGGGCTTTCTGAAGCCGACAGTAAACGTCTCGGGGGAGCAGCGACCTTAGAAGGGCAACGAGAGAAACGAACTGGATGCTGGATGGGCCGGGGATGGTGCTTCGAATGAGCCGGAGGAAGGACCGCGGTCTGGTAACCGCCGTTACAAGCAGGATTTCTGAAGGGAAGGGGAGCAAGGAGGGCTCTACAAGAAAGCAGCGCGAGCGATGGGGGTTTGGGGGGAGGGTTTGACGCAGGCAGGCGGCTGGACTCTGGGCCGGAGCCGGGGGACGCGGGTCGGCCTGCGCTTACCTGCGCTCCCCCTGGTCTGTGTAGACGCTGAAGAAGAGCCCCTCTCTGAGGTCCTGGTACACCAGGCCGGAGAAGCTGAGCTGCAGCTCATACCGCCCCCCGGGCTGCAGCGGGACGCCCAGCTCCAGGACCATATACTGCATGTCAAACGCGAACCACACGTCGTCCACCGGCACTCGGCCCACAGTGCCGTCTCCGGCGTCGGAGGCTAGAGGACCCCGCACCTCGGCGCTCTCGCAGTCCAGGAAGAGGCTGTGCAGCAGCAGCCGCCTGGTGGCCGCTGTGCAGCGCACCGTGATGTTTACGCGGCCCGTGAAGGTCAACGTCGGAGCCCAGGACTCGTGGGGCCGCAGCCGGGGCCACAGCTCCAGCTCGTAGTGCAGGGGCACGAGCCAGGGCGGCAGGCGCAGCCGGTCCCAGGGTCCTGGGGGGCGCCCGTGGCCCGTGGTGGCGGTCACCGCCGGCTCCCGAGTGGGGCGGGTGCGCCCGGGGGGCAGCGGCTCTCCCGGCGTGGCGGGCGGGGAAGGCGCGGCGTCCAGGCCCGCGCGGTGGGGAAGCTCCGACGGCGGCACGCGCGCGCAGCGGCCGTACAGGGCGGCGAGCGCGGCCAGCGCCAGCAGGAGCGCGGCCGCCAGCCCGGCCAGCAGCAGGGCTACCGCGCGGCTCACGTAGAAGCCGGAGCTGGAAGGGGGCCCCATGCTTGGACCCGGGGCGAGGGCGAGGCGAGAGCCGGAAGACGGCGGCGGCACCAACCTTGCTGCGGGTGCTCAGTGATGGGACCCCTGCTCTTCCTCTCTGTAACGTCCCTCCTCCACCTCGTCCTCCTCCTCCCCGAGAAGCTTGGGAGACGCGAGCGAGCGGTTGGGACCAGGGTTTCCCCCTCCCAGCTAATCAGATCCAGGTCCCTGCCTACCCACCCCCGCCCCGCCAGAGCCTGGGGAAAGAGGCGGATCCCTCGCACCGCCGCGCGCGCCCCTTTGGGTCCGAAGGGAAAGCCCAAGTGGCTGAGGCTTCCAGAGTCGACGCGGGAAGGGGACGGTCGGGGCAAACTCGAATTTGGGACGAGGATGTTTGAATTCGTGAGATTTGCTGGATGCGCCCCGCGGTGCAGTTTCAAGGGTTGTCGGGAAAGACAGGAGCGCATAGCACACCCCGCTTCTTGACTGCAGGATGGTCTGCGAATAGCACACCAGTTGGCAGCTACCGGGGATGCGAGTGCTAGCGGGTGCGGTGCGGGGCTTAAGGATCTGGACTTTTGGAGACGCACTCTGAAATGACCCTGGGTGGGTGGGGGGCATCCTCGCTATCAGAACTCCCCAAGCCAGATCGTGGGACCCTAAATTCGCCACCTAAATAAGCTCGGGAGTCACGCAACCCAGGCAGCGAGTGCAACGATGGAAACCAGGTCAGGAGTCCCGCCGCATTTCCGAGCTTGGGACTTGGGGCTGCGGGAGTGGTCGACAGAAAGGCAGGGAGAGTTCCTCTGCAGCTCTGGGGTGGAGAGGGGACGTCTCCGGGAAAGGGATAGGACGGTTCTGCTTTCAAAACCGGCTCGTTTCATGCAGCAGTCGTGCGGCCAGCCTTTCTTCCGCCCAGAAACTGCTGGGCCGGGAGTCCCAGGCGATGCCCTAGTCGGTGAGATCTTTGGCATGCCGGGCATGTGTTTGCTATTTAGTGGGTGCTTCCGGGGTAGTTCTCCGGCCTCTGCGCCCAACCCCGAGTTTTCACGCACGCACTCGCCTGCATTGGGAATGGGGTTGCAAATATTCAGCGGGCGCTGGGGAAGAGGAGTGAGCGGTTAAATATTCACCTGCCGGCTGAAGACTTCCTTGAGCGTGTATCCCGTCTTCCAGAACGAAGATAATTTTTCCATCTCGGCCAGGAAATGGTCTTGGCTTTCTTGCTTTGAACTGTAGGTCCCATCCAATAAGGAAATCCTTCCACCTGAGTCCAGAGACGGGTAAACCAAGGTGATTCTCCCGGGAAATGTGATCCGCCCTGCTCCTCCAGCTGAAATTAGTCACATTAAAAACAAACCTCCAGCCAAGCTCACGCACTCACTGTGCTGTAACTGGCGGGCCAGTGTCCAGATTACAGGTCTGATCGGCTCTCTTCAGAAAAGGAACGATCGTGTTTAAAAATAATTATGGCCACCTGCATCCCTCCCAGAAGATCCTGGGTAGAGCTGAGGGAGAAAAAGCTCCTTCTGTTTCTCCTACTGCAAGTCAGGCTGCCACAACTATGAGCTACTGAGCTATATAGCAGGGGCCTCTGAGTGTAGGTTATTGTGAGATGGGGATTGCCACAGATGCAGAGCTAATGAATTATCGTCCTTGCCGCCCAGTGGTCCATTTCTGGAAGGATTCCAGACTCCCAAGGAAAGGTTAAAGAAAGAAAAGGAGTCCCTAACAGAGTGACTTGAAGTTCATATTAGAGGAGCCCCTCCCCTCGATTTTGCCTAAGAAACTCTACAGAGGTGTATAAACAGACAGAGGTGTTTAATTCCATTTGCCTAATATCATTAGACAAGTAGAAATTGGCTACTGCACAAAAAGATGCAAAGTAATAAAATGACATCCAATGACTCTCAATTTAAGTATCTTATTTATTTATTTATTTTTAAAGATTTTATTTATTTATTTGACAGAGAGAAATCACAAGTAGGTAGAGAGAGAGGAGGAAGCAGGCTCCCCGCTGAACAGAAAGCCCGATGCGGGACTCGATCCCAGGACCCTGAGATCATGACCTGAGCTGAAGGCAGCGGCTTAACCCACTGAGCCACCCAGGTGCCCCTAAGTATCTTATTTAAAGGGAAAATATTTGATAAATCGTTAAACCACTCAGAAGTTGCTAAATAATACACTCACTGAATCATGCTTATGTTAATAATTTTTAAAAAGAACTGGAAAATACTATCATATGAAAATTTTGACATTTCAGTGAAAGATGAGTTCTGGGAAACATATCAGTTGCCAAGAAAACATTCACTAAAAGTTATTTTTTTTTAATTTCTTAATGAGATCTCAGAAATTCCCCCTTCCTATTTAGACCAGCTAGAACAGTGATTCTCAGCAGGAGGTGCTTTGGGCTGCTCCCCTCCCCTGGACATAGGCCAATGCATGGAGACTTTTGGTTGGTGGTTCTGTGGCGTGGGGGTGAGGCTTTGCTACTCATATCTAGGGAGTAAAGGCCAGGGATACTGCTAAACATCCTACAGTGCACAGGACAGCCGCCTGCAACAAAGAAATATCTTGCCCAGAAATGTCATCATTGCTACTGTTCAGAAATCCTAAACTAAAGCAATAACCCAAGGCTTTTTGTGCTACCCCAATGGGACTTGGCTTTTGTATCTTTGTACCTATTTACTTTTGTTGGTTATGCTTATGTTTTGGCAGGTCTATTATCCTTCCATCATTATATCTTAGTACTTACTATGAGCCTCTATAATACTTTATTCTTCCCCTTGGGCCATATAATTTAATTTTTCTTTTCTTTTTTTCTTCATTTACTTTGCAAATTTAATTATTTTTGAATGGGTGATATATTCATAAGGCTCAAAAATAAAAAGAGTGTGGAAATTTATGTTGAGATATCTGGCTTCCACTGCTTTCATCGTTAATAATTTTTTATAGTATTTTTGTGTATGTATCCTGTGTTTCTTTATGCAAATCATGCAAATACAGTTATCTACTCTTGCATTTTTCCCCTTTCTTAAGTAAAAAATAGTGTTCTAAAACATGCTTCTGACCCTTGCATTTTTTTTCATTTAACAATATATTCTGTGTATCTTTCCATATCAGTCCACAGAGATCTTTCACATCCTTTTCTACAGCTGCATTGTATGGCTATACCTTGGCAAAGATTCGGTTCTGTGAAAGGATTCACCAGACTCCACAGGGTATCTTCACAAAGGCTTTTATTGAAAGCCAAAGAATATGGTGCAGCAAGAAAAAGACAAGTATTGGAGGTCAGAGAGACATCCCCTTTGCCCTTATTTGCATAAATACGGGTCACACTGTCACCAACTCGAACTGCCAACATCTTTGAGAGGAATCTTGTTTACAGAACGGAGCTCAAGGAGCTCAAAGGAGAAGCTTTTAGAGAACCTCCTTAAATAATCAAGCCAGATTTGTCAGACCTAGAAATCCAGTTGCCAACCATCAGTAAAGGAATTAATCTGGGTCTCCAGGGAGAATTTCAGACTTGAGTCAGCACATCATAAACTAATCAAGAGTCAAAAATCAAATATCCAGAAGTAAGACAGAGTAAGGAACACTGAAAATCCTCTTCTCTGTGAAAGCAATGTGAACTCTGAAAAAATGGTCAGAATTAACTATTTCAGAACTCTGGAAAATAACCAAAATCTTGTAGCAATCCAGGGAGTGTTTGTTTAAGAAAAAAAAAAAAGCCAAATCTCAGTTAAAAAATAATAATAATAACCTGAGCTTTATAACATTTTAACTTGCTTTATTCTCATTTCCTCCTTCTCAGCTCTGCAGTAGGCTTAAAAATCAATAGTCCCCATCAAGGTGCAAACCAGTAGCCTGGCAGCCACTGGAAGGAGCATGAAGTCCTTTGAAAGCCTCATTCTCAAGAGAACTGCCATTATTTGAACTACCTGGTGATTCCCTGAAAGACTTCCCTGGAAGGGGTGCCTGGGTGGCTCAGTGGGTTAAAGCCTCTGCCTTTGGCTCAGGTCATGATTCCAGGGTCCTGGGATTGAGCCCCGCATCGGGCTCTCTGCTCAACAGGGAGCCTGCTTCCCTTCCTCTCTCTCTGCCTGCCTCTCTGCTTACTTGTGATCTCTGTCTGTCAAATAAATAAATAAAATCTTAAAAAAAAAAAAAAAAAAGACTTCCCTGGAAGACTGTCCTCTCAAGACTATCTTTATTGGACTTGATTTCACAGTTCAGCCTGGGGTGAACGGCCTTTCCTCAGGAGCACAGGTTGAAAATAACATTGGCAATTGTTTGATATTGCAACTGCCTGGGGTGGGTGAACATTTGACCCAAACATTAAGCTCATCAGAAGGTTTAAAAGGAGAAGCTCAGGAATTAGGTATCTACAGGGGGCTTTGAAAAGCTGGAGTCCAACATGTTCTTGAAAATCTTAAAGGCCATATGCATTCTATGGGCTATGTACAGGACTAAGGCTGCACTGCATGGAAAAGACCCAAGAAAGCCCTAAGCACCTCTAGCTTACCTTGAGACATTGCTCAAGCTGGTCTCAAGCCTAAGACAGCATTGTCAACTGCCTGGTTGAGTACTGAAGGGATATCTCAACACCCACACAGACAGACCCACAAAAACTGAGAAATTCAGGTATTCAAGGGAATCTCTGTCTAACCATTAGCTGACCACTAGGCTAACTGAGCAAACCCCTAAGTGGTCACCAAAACAAAAACAAAAACAAAAAACCACAACAACAACAAAACACTTTACTGAATTAGTTCAGATCAGAAAAGTCTCTAAGCAAACAAATGATGACAACAACAATGAGCAACAATAAACCCTGAAGGGGCCAGAGATCTTAGACTTGTCACATTATTTAAAATATCATGTTTTCAACAACAAACAACAAAAATTATGAGACGTGCAAAGAAACAAAAACACTTTTTTTTTTTTTTTTTGCACATCTTTATAGAAAATGTCCCTGAGGACTTTCAAACACTGGGCTTACTAGATAAAGATTTTAAATATGTTAAATGAACCAAGGAAACCATGTCTAAAGAGTTTAAAGGAAAGTATGGAAATAATATCTCATCAAATACAAAATATGAATAAAAAGGTTAAGTTTTTTAAAAAGAATCAGATAGAAATCCTGGAGCTGAAGGTACATTAACTGAAATTTTAAAATCAATAAAGGGGCTTGACAGCAGTTTTTTATCAGGAAGGACAAATAATCAATGAAATTGAAGATAGGCTCCATGAGTTTATTCAGTCTGGGTAACATAAAGAAAAAAAAGAATGAAGAAAAATGAACAGAACTTAAGAGAACTGTGAGACACCATCAAGCAGACCAATGTATAGATGTGGAAGTTACAGCAGGAGAAGAGCAAGAGTAAAGGGCAGAGAGATTATTTGAAGAAATAATATCCAAAAATTCCCCCAAGTTTTTGCAAGATATGAATCTACAAATCTAACAAGCTCAATAAATTGCACATAGGATAAATTCAAAGAAATCCATACCAAGACACATAATCATACTGTTAACATTCAAGGACAAAGAGAGAATCTTATAAGCAGCCAAAGAAATGTGATTTTTCATGCAAAAGGGATTCCCATTAAGACTACCAGCTGAGGGGCACATGGGTGGCTCAGTGGATTAAGCCTCTGCCTTCGGCTCAGGTCATGATCCCAGGGTCCTGGGATCGAGCCCCGCATCTGGCTCTCTGCTCAGCAGGGAGTCTACTTCTCCCCCACCCCACCCCACTCTCTCTCTGCCTGCCTCTCTGCCTACTTGTGACCTCTGTCTGTCAAATAAATAAATAAAATCTTAAAAAAAAAAAAAGACTACCTGTTGACTTCTCATCAGAAACCTTGGAGATGAGAAGGTTGATCTACTCAGCTGAAACCCAACCAACCAACCAAACAAGCAAACCCTATTAGCTGATAATTCTATATCCAGCAAAAGTGTTCCTCAAAATGAGGGAGAAAAGGAGATAATCCCAGATAAACAAAAGCTAAGGGTGTCCATAACCACTACATCTGCCCTTTGAGAAATACTGAGTCCAGGTTAAAATGAAAGGACACTAGGCAGTAAATCAAACAAGAAATAGGGATCTCTGATAAAGGTAAATAGATGGGCAATTATAAAAGCTAGTATTTTTGTAACTTTTGTTTGTAACTCCAGTTTTTATTTTCTATGTGATGTAAAAGACAAAGGCATAAAAACAAATATTAATTTACATTATTGAACACACCATGTATAAAGATATAATCTGTGACATCAGTAATGGAAAGGGGAAGGATCAAGCTGTATGGGAACAGAGTCTTTGCTATTGAAGTTAAATTTGTATAAATTCAAATTAAATTGATATAATTTTAGAGTGTTAAATGTAATCACCATGGAAACCACGAAAAAAATCTTTAGATCATACACATAAAGAAATGAAAAGGGAATTAAAACGTTTCAATCAAGTATCAACTAAACACAAAAGAAGGCAGCAATAGGAGAAATGGAAAAAATTATAAGGCATATAAAAAACAAAGCAAAATGGCAGAACTAAATCCCTCCTTATTGGAATTATTTTTTTTTAAGATTTTACTTATTTATTTGACAGACAGAGATCACAAGTAGGCAGAGAGACAGGCAGAGAGAGAGGAAGGGAAGCAGGCTCCCTGCTGAGCAGATAGCCCGAAGCGGGGCTTGATCCCAGGACCCTGGGATCATGACCTGAGCCAAAGGCAGAGGCTTTAACCCACTGAGCCACACAGGAGCCCCCCTTATTGGAATTATTTTTTTTTTTAAGATTTTTTAAATTTATTCATTTGACAGACAGAGATCACAACTAGGCAGAGAGGCAGGCAGAGAGAGAGGAGGAAGCAGGCTCCCCGCCGAGCAGAGAGCCCAATGTGGGGCTCGATTCCAGGACCCTGGGATCATGACCTGAGCCGAAGACAGAGGCTTTAACCCACTGAGCCACCCAAGTGCCCTGGAATTATTATTTTTAAGATTTTATTTATTTACTTGACAGAGAGAGCACACAAGCAGGCGGAGCCGGAGAGGGAGATGCAGGCTCCCCAGTGAGCAGGGAGCCCAATGCAGGGCTTGATCCCAAGACCCTGGGATCATAACCTGAGCCAAACGCAGATGCTTAACTGACTGAGCCACCTAGGCGCCCCTTGAGTAATTATTTTAAAAGTAAATTAAACTCTGCAACCAAAAGACAGAAATTGGCAGAATGAATTTTTAAAAACATGACTTAGCTATCTGTTGTCTACAAAGAGACATATTTTAGATCCAAAGTCAAAGGTTCAAAGTGAAAGAAGGGAAACCAAAAAAGAATTGAACTGCCTATACTAATATGAGACAAAATAGATTTTAAATCAAAAAATGTTACAAGGGACAAAGAATGTTATATATCAGTAAAAGGTTCAATACAGTAAGATGTAATAATTATGAACATTTACACATCTATAACATATCCTCAAAATGCATAAAGCAAAAACTGACAGAGTTGAAGGGAGAACTCGACAGTTCCACAAAAATAGTTGGAGACTTCAGCATCCCACTTTCAGTAATGTATAGACCAACCAGACAGATAATAAGGAAGGAAATAGAAGACTTGAACAACACAAGAAACCACCCAGGCCTAAAAGTCCATACACAACAATCCACCTAAACAACGGCAGAATACCCATTCTTCCCTAGCACACCTGAGATTTCTCCATGGATAGACCACATGTTAGGCCAGAAAACAAGTCCCAATTAATTTAAAAGAAAGACATTATTCAAAGCATCTTTTCTAAACATAGTGAGATGAAGTCAGAAATTAATAAAGAAAATTGAAAAGCTCACAAATATGTGGAAATTAACACAAATCTCCAACAGTGAATGGGTCAATGCTCAGGGGGAAGTTTACAGTTATAAATGTCTACATTAAGAAAGAAGAAAGTCCTCAAATCAGTAACCTAAATTTATACCTTAAGGCATTAAAAGTAGAAGAGGAAACTAAAGTTGATGATAAAAAATAATAAAGATTAGATGAAGATGGCGGCCTCCCGGTCTCCGGCCCGGAGGAGCCGAGAGCCCGGGGCCCCACTTCTCAGTGCACCCTCAGAGAACAGGCCCAATGACTCCTGCCACCCTGGCCTCCGGCCGCGCTCCGAGCTGACCGAGCCTGCGACCGGTCCAAGGCAACCCCAAGCTGAGAGTCACTCCTCGGCTCTGTCTCTGCAGCCGGCTTCCCCGTTCTAATACCGGATGGCTACTGTTAATGCAAGGAATACCACCCACCGCCCTGCCTTCCCAGTTCATGTATCCACTTATCTCCATTTGCATGCATGAAAACTTTTTTTTTTTTATGTAATTGGGAGAATATAGAGGAAACTATGAGAGAAGAAGAATTTGAAGAAGAAAAAAATGATACACGAGATGAATTAAAAGAAGTCTGTTTCCCCCCAAAAAAAAAAAAAAAAAAAATAATAAAGATTAGAGTGGAAATTAAGAAAATAGAGAATAGAAAAATAATAAAGAAAATCAATTCTGTTCTTAGAGACCAACAAAACTGACAAACCATTGTTACATGAACAAAGAAAAAGAGAAGACACAAATAAATAAAATCAGAAATGAAAGTGGGGACATTATTATCAGCTTCACAGAGATGAAAAGGAATATAACAGAAAATATAAGCAATTATATTCCAACAAATTAGTTAACCCAAAGAAATGGATACATTTTATGAAACATAGAAATTAGTTAAACCAACTCAAGAAGAGATTTTTTAAAAATCTCAACAGCCTGTAACAAGTAGAGATTGAATAGACAATGAAAAGCCTCCCCCAGAACAAAAGTCCTAGACCACATGGTTTCCCCCAGGGAATTCTACCAAAGTTTAAAGAAGAATTAAAACCAATCTTACCCAATGCTTCAGAAAAAGTAAAGAGGAATAAACAATTTACAATGGCATTATTCTGATTTTTTAAAAAGCCACATAAAGACATCATAAGAAAAGAAAACTAAAAACCCGTATCTTTATGAATATAGAGTAAGTATAAGCAAATAAAACCCAGGAGAGTATTAAAAGGATTATTCACCATGAACAAGTGAATTTATCCCAAGAATGGAAGAGGGGGTGACACCTGAATGGTGCCGTCGGTGGGTTAAGTGTCTGACTCTTGGTTTCAGCTCAGGCCATGATCTCAGAGTTGTGAGATCGAGAACCCTATCGGGTTCTGCACTCAGTGTGGAGTCTGTTTGAGACTCTCTCCCTCACCCTCTGCCCCTCCCACTCGTGTGCTGTCTCTCTGTGTGTGAAATACATACATAAATCTTAAAAAAAAATAAGAAAAGAAAAGAAAAAGAGTGGAAGAGTCGTTCAACATAAGAAAATCCATTGATGTAATAAAACACATTAATAGAGCAATGGAAAAAAAGGACATGATCATCTCAATTGATACAATTGATACAGAAAAAGGCATTTGACAGAATACAGACTTTTATTTATAAAAACTTTTATCCACAAAACCTCCCAGAACGCTAGGAATCCTGGGTGGGTCAGTCCGTTAAGCATCTGCCTTTGGTTCAAGTCATGATCCTTGGGTCCTGGGATCAAATTTCACATCTGGCTCCCCGCTCAGCGGGAAGCCTGCTTCTCCCTCTCCCACTCCCCTTGGTTGTGTTCCCTCCCACTCTGTGTCTCTGTCTGTCAAATAAATAAATAAAATCTTTAAAAAAAGAAAATATATAGATATAGATATATAAAAGAAGACTAGCAATAGAAGGAAAATTACTCAACATGCTGAAGAGTATTTATGAAAAACCCACAGCTAACAACATATTCAATGGTGAAAGACTCATTGCTTTTCCCTCTTAAGGTCAGGAATAAGACAAAGGTGTTTGCTTTTATTGCTTGTTAGGAATGATGAAAAAACTTTACGGATAGAAAGTGGTGGTGGTTACACAACAGCGTGAATATATTTAATGCCACTGAATCATATATCTAGAAATTACTAGAATGATAAAGATTATGTTACATAGTATCTCTTTCACCATAATAAAAAACATTGTAAACTTAAGCATAATAATATTTTATTATTAATAGTGATCAATATCTATTACTTATTAAAATCTAGGAACATGCGGCTATGCCTGGATGGCTCAGTCACTTAATTATTTGACTCTTGATTTTGGCTCGGGTCATGATCTCAGGGTCATGGGACCCAGCCCTGCCACAGGGTCTGCGCTCATAGGGGAGTCTGCTTGAGATTCGTTCTCCCCCTCTGCCTGCACCTCCCCTCTGCTCTCTCTCTCAAATAAAAAAATGTCTTTTTTTAAAAATCGAGGAATATGCAGACATTAGGTTAAAAGTTATCATTGCTAGGTGTGTCTGGGTGGCTTGGTCAGTTAAATGTCTGCCTTCAGCTCAGGTCATGATCCCAGGGTCCTGCAAGGGAGCCCCACATGGGCTCCTTGTTTGGCAGTGAGGCTGCTTCTCTCTCTCCTTCCCTCTGCTGCACTCTCTCTCTGTCTCTGATGCTATCTGTGTCTCTGTCTCTCATATAAATAAATAAAACCTTTAACAAATTATCATCGCTCTCTGGGTGTTTTAGGCCAGCTGGGAAATTTAACAGTTTATTTGCGGGGGGAAAATTATGAATCTTTTTGAAAAAACAAATAAATATTGTGTTGGAATAAAAGACTAGAAGAAATAAGAAAAAAGAAAGAAAACATTATCAGCACACCCCCCTCAGAAATCTGGCTGTGTTCCCTCCTGCTGGTAAACTCCCCTCGTCCCCCCCAAAAAAACTACCATTCCTCTAGCTTTATGACATTCACTGCCTTGGTCCTCTTTGTTTTCTGACCATGTATATGTGGATCCCTAATTCTTATATATTAGCTTTTAGTATTTTGGGACTTCGTGTAAAAAAGAACCTTAATATGTATTCTTTGATGTCTGGCTTTTTTAGTTCAATATTACGTTTGTAAGATTTACGTATGATGCTGCATTCAACTTTTGATTTATTCTTACCGATTTATAGTATCCCATTATGTGCTTATTCTGTGATTTATCCATTCCATGGTTGATAGCTATTTGGGTTATTTTTAGTGTGTGACTCTTATAAAAATAATGCTGTAAATAATATTCTTGTTTGGATGTCTTCTGGCATACATTTTTGTTGAATATATACCTAGGAATGAAATTATTAAACATAGACTATGTGCATAGCTTCAGCAGAAGTAGATGACCCAAAGCTACTGGTGGTACCAATTTCCATTCTTAACAGCTGTGTGTAAGAGTTCCCAGTGTTCCATGACTGGACTAATTCTCAATATCAACAGTCTTGTAAATTTTAGCTATTTTGGTATGTGTGTGGCTTTGATTTGCACTTCTTTGATTTACAACAAAGCTGAAGACTTTTTCACATAATCATGAGGTCTTCGGATTTCCTCATTTGTAAAGTGTTTATTCACAGGGTTTGCATGATTTTCTATTGGTTGTCAGTCTTTTTCTTACCGCCTGTATATTTTTTAGATACAAGTCCTTTGTTGGATATATATATCGCAAATACCTTCTCTGATATTAAAGCAGGAAAGAGATAGCTGTAGAGAGAACAGTGGTCTTCCAAGAACAGATATTGCCTTTCAAGTATTTTCTTTGTAAATTCCAAATTGTAGCCTTTTCTTACAGAGCCTGGTTGGGGTCTCTAGGCTACTTTTGAGGCCACTAAGTCCTTCTTACATGTGTCTATAAACTTTTAAAGTGAGTCCATATTGACCATCTATGGTCCTCAGGCTTATGGCTTTGGCTGATTGCACGTGGGAACCCTGAAAATGTATCCTTCAGATCTCCTGCTAGACTGAGTGCAATTGACTGACAGGTCCAGCTGCTGAGGTAGGTCTCCTGCCCCGCCCCCCAACCTGTGTCTGCTCTGAAGCCACGCCTCCCTGGGCTCCGCCCCGCCAATGAATGACAGAGCGTGGCAGAGACATTAATGAAGATCCTGGGAAGGACTGGGTTGATGGGCAGCTTTGGCTGGAAAACTTCCCAGTGGTCTGCCAGAAACTTTCTTTCTTTCTTTCTTTCTTTTTTAAGATTTTATTTATCTATTTGACAGATAGAGATTACAAGTAGGCAGAGAAGCAGGCAGAGAGAGAGAGAGAGAGGAGGAGGAGGAAGCAGGCTCCCTGCTGAGCAGACAAAAGCGGGGCTCCATCCCAGGACCCTGGGATCATGACCCCAGCCGAGCGGAAGGCAGAGGCTTTAACCCACTGAGCCACCCAGGCGCCCCCTGCCAGAAACTTTCTTAACCCTGCACAGCAGTCTGAGACTCTTCTTATCCCTCCCTCCTCCTCCCTCCCTCCAACCAGAAAGTCTGACTAGCATCACACCCAGAAGCCTGACTCACCTTCTCTGACTCTCTGCCCTTCTCCCCGCAGAAAACCTTTCCACATCTAATCCCATCTTGGAGTCGGCTTCTTGGAAGATCCACACTAACACATGATAGTAAAAGCCTTATGTAAAATTCTGTTACACTTTTGTCAGGAAACAAGTACAGAATTTTTTTTTCCCTTTATCTTCCTAATTCAAAATTTATGGCTAGGTTGTATATAAGAGCAAGTCTCTTTCACTGATTTTTAAAAAAAATTACAACATCATGGAGTTATTTTGAGATTATTTGGAATTTTTTTTTAAGTTTAAGAAAGTTTTTCAGACTTATACTAATTATTGCTTCTTCCATGTCAATCGCTTTTGTTTCTTCATCAGAAGTATCCACAATTCTGGGGCGCCTGGGTGGCTCAGTGGGTTAAGCCGCTGCCTTCGGCTCAGGTCATGATCCCAGGTCCTGGGTTCAAGCCCCACATCGGGCTTTCTGCTCAGCAGGGAGCCTGCTTCCTCCTCTCTCTCTGCCTGCCTCTCTGCCTACTTGTGATTTCTCTCTCTGTCAAATAAATAAATAAAAAATCTTTAAAAAAAAAAAAAGAAGTATCCACAATTCTTAGGTTGAATGTCGTTTGTCTTCTTTATCTATTAGTTCTTTCTCCTTATTTTTAAAAAAATATTTAATTTATTTATTTATTTATTTGATAGACAGAGATCATAAGTAGGCAGAGAGGCAGAAGCAGGCTCCCTGCTGAACAGAGAGCCCGATGAGGGGCTCAATCCCAGGACTCTGGGATCATGACCTGAGCTGAAGGCAGAGGCTTTAACTCACTGAGCCACCCAGGTGCCCCTTTCTCCTTATTTTTGTCTTAACTAATTTGTCTTTGTAGTTCTTAGAGAATTTATCAAGTGTTTCCTTCCCACCATATACCCGCACAGAAGGAAAGATCTACTCAGTACTGGGACTTGTACTGAGGAAGCTACTTGACCAAGTCGATGGAGAGTGAAATCAAGAGTCCCTTCTCTTCATGAAAGGCATCGGTCACAGAGACTATGGACTGAGTGTTAATGAAACACGGAGCCGGACACCCTCACAGCATAATACATTCAACAAGTGTCGGTTGAATCAGCGATGGGATTCAGACAATGAGTTCCCAAGGATTTAGTTTCTCCTGCTCTGTCATATGGTATATATTGTCATTACTCTCACTAAGTTAATGTGTTTAAAATGAAGACCAACTGTGGGTAAATCAAACCTCTTTCCTAAATTAGAAAACACGCTGCCTGCCTTTGGCAGTTCGTGTATAATAATTGAAAACAAACTGTAAAGAAGAGAAGGGGGAAATCGTGAATGTGTTTTTCTCTCTAGTGTCTTGGACACGGTTTGGCGTGGGAACGATAAGGGCAGAAAACCGTCACTAAGGAGAAAAGTAGAGGAAGAAAAACACATGAAGGAGAAAACCCATCTACTAAAAAACATACATTAAAACTTATGCTCACTTCTTTTTTTTTTTTCAGTTACCCACTTAATTACACAAAATCAAACAAGCATGCTTTTCAATATAATATTGTGCTTGGTCACCTGTTTAGTTAGATGGGAAGCTGGGGGTTACAGGACTTCTCAGACATATTGGCACAAAACAGCCAGTTGTCACATGTTACTTCAAGATGAGCCCTAGTGTTTAGTGAAGGGTTAGGCCAAAGGGTTGTAACAAAGGGATCCAGAAGAGCAGTGACTCCAGAAAAACAGAAGCTTACTTTTTCACAGGGTAGCCCAGAGGTAAGTGGAGAATCCAAGATGGGTGGGTGGCTCCCTTCCATGACGTCATCCGTCCCCCAGGCCGGTGGTCCTTGTCTGTGTGCTCAGCCCAGGCTTGCCAGCACCACATCTGCAGCCTGGCCCCCTGAAGTGAAGTGATGGAAAGTGGAGGGCAAACGTTCTCTCTTAGGATACAGGTGTGTGACTGTGGGATTGGGCAGCTCACATATTTGAAGAGCACACGAACATCCTCCTTCCTGGGATGGTTGCTCACTCAGATTTTTACCAGCCTAGGATGGATTGCAGATAGAAAGTAAGGGGTTGAGAGATGGCATGCTTGTAGGATTTAGCTCTCATGGTGCCCATGGCGAGTAGCAAGATTATGAATTATTATGACTTCTTCTGACTGTCCTGGAGAGAGCCAAAAAGCAAAAGATACATCTAAGGCTTTAAATTCCCCTTTCACGGTATAAGTGAACAGTCAGAAAACTTCTTTGGTTACCTTAAAGACGTCCCTTATCTCATCTAGCTGCAAGACCAGCAGAAATTGGGTTAGACCCAGAGCTACAATGTCAGTTAAATGTGCAACCCCGCTGGGTCTGTAATGTTAAGGTAAGGGCGCTATTTTGGAAAAGAGTGGGTTGTTGAGAGTGGGGATGGGGATATTTAGACAAAGAGAAAGCTGAGAATTTCAAACCATCGGTTCCCTCTGACCTTTCTTTACCAGCAAAGCCGCCCTCCACTCTGACTGAACAAACATCTCCTCTTGCAGAAACACTTCCCTGCCTCATCTGGAGCAGTTGCCTTGTAGAGGGATACTTACTCTCAAGCCTTCACCCACCCATTCCTCATTGCCTCCAGGCTGCCAACGAGCCCCTCAAAGAGCCCAGACAAAGACGTGCTCTATTTCTTCTCTAGGACGAGAGCCTACACATCTAGGATCTTTTGATTTTGTATCAACAGAAGCCTGGGGAGCACATATGGGAATCGATTCTAAGGGTGTTACACCAAATACAAGATTGAATCAGGTCACATTTATGGATATCGGTGTTCTCACTGAAGATTCCATGTTTATTATGTTAGCTCGAAGATCTGGACTGGAAGTAATTGAATCCTAATCTCAGCAGCAGCCTATACCCAGTGGGCCTGATGTACCAGAATTAGAGCAGCAGTTTCAACCCCGGCTACACATTAGAATCACCTCAAAGTTTTCAAAATAATGATACTAAGGACCCCATGCCCAGCAATTCTTTTCATAATGAGTCCGAGGTGGGACCCAACCACTGATTATTTTTTTTAAACTCCCCGAGTGACCCCCATGGTGAGAACCACTGCTCTAGGGGAAGGAATCAAGAAGCCCCTGATTATAGAAATATTGGAATGGGTCTGTGTGACCCACACTTCTCCTCCTAAACATACTAATAAAAGTGCCCACTGACATTGCAGAACAATAGTCTCAAAAACTCTCAAACACCTGTGGAAGACTCCCTGACCCATGGCACAGAGCCTGTGGAGGGGGTGAGGAGATTGTCCTTGGGTGCCCATGACAGGGGCAGGAAGGGTATGGGACATGCCACCTTTGGAGTCTTGGACCCATTGGAATATGAACACGAGAGCTGCTGCATGAGCCCACGTATGTGGATGAAGCCCGAGGGTCGGTGGCAATAGAACAGTAATAGACCAGAAAATGGAACAGACTGTGTCCCGCCTGAGGGAACTGTCCAAATTCAACTTGCGAGCGCCTTTCTTGCAGGCCCGCCTCACAGAATCTTGTGAAAGAAACAGGAAGCAATGGACTCATGAAGCCACACGTCTGCTTCTGAGCTCCTCTGGACTTCTGGTCAACCCTTTTGCGGTTGATGATTCAAGAGCACCCAGAAGGAAAGAAATGGAGACTGGGGCCCATGTAGGCCCCAACCTGGACTTGGGGCACCTCAACAGATGGTGCTGGTGGCCCCAGCTGGTCACTGGCACCAGGGGCAGAGTGGACTTGAAAACTTCAAATGAAATATTCTAAAGCATGGCACCTTCTGAGGCAGCAGCCAGAGTGTAAGCTCCACCCGCTCGGGTGGAAGGGGACACTGGTGCTGGTGCTGGGATGCCACCCCCAGCCATCATAAAGCAACGAGAACCATATCTGCCCTCTTGTGGTAACCACCACCGCCCCCTCCCCCCAGGAATCAATTAGAAAACTGGATCGCATTTATGAAGCAACTCTTTTCCGATATTAAACAACAACCAGTCCAGGATTGTGATTCCTTTCTAAGAGAAGAGACACAGATGAAGCAAAACCCATGATTATGCCGTCTTCCTACCCATAAACGTTTTCTAGATTGAGTTCTGGGAGACTGAAGTGTCTAGCATTGACAGAGCAGAGCATCAGAGAGGAGGGAGTTATGCAGAGAGATTTTGCTCAGGGGTCCCTTGAACCAATGGTTGCATACTTAGCTCTACGTGCGTAGAATAAAATGCCACAAAGCCAGGCAAAGAACAACCAGGACTCTCTAAGATGAACACTTCCAGAGCTCATGAAAGGCCAGGAGATACTTGTATTCCAACTAGCCGCCGAGGAGAGTCCTTGGTGAACTTTGGGGCATTTAGTCAGAAACCCCTGAAAGGAAACTCCTCAGCTTTAGGGCTGGTTGAACTGCTGGGGAGAAGCTGTTGTAGGTTTGGCCTACTGTGGCCTAACGACAAGCCTCGGAAGCACCAAGCTGACTCGCAGTGAGTTAACTGGCAGAACAAAGTCACAGCTCTCTGGGAGTCTGGATCTTCCCAGAAGCAGATGCCAAGCACCAAGATGAGATGAAAACGTGCTGAGAATTTTATTAAGGAAGATGCCTGTGGGGAAGGAAGTAGGCAGAAGGCCAGGGGAGAATGGAGCGTCATCAGACCTCAGTGTCAGTCTGACCTCAAGGAAGGAGAGAGGGAGGGAAGGGGAAGCACCCTACATGGCCTTGAAGTCTTTTTTTTTTTTTTTTAAGATTTTATTCATTTGAGAGAGAGCCTGAAAGAGAGCACAAGCAAGGGAGTGGCAGAGAGAGAGGGAGAGGCAGGCTCCCTGCTGAGCAGGGAGCCAGCTGCAGGATTTGATCCCAGGACCCAGAGATCATGACCTGAGCCAAAGGCAGGAGTTTAACCCACTGAGCCACCCAGGCACCCCATGGTCCTAAAATCTTTGGCAGGGTTGATGAAGCTGTTGGGGAGTCCTTGAGCCCAGAGCCTGCTACCAGAGAGTTCTGTGTCTCCCTCGCTCACTCATGGCTGCCTTCCATCATGGCTGGTAAGCCCTGCAGCTTGGGCCCTCCTCCAGGGATATGCCCTGAAGTTCAGCTGGGTGACCCCTCATGCCTGCCATTGACCACTGGGAAGATTACTGCTCCACACGGGCTGGGGGAGTGGCTTACCTGTCATTTCCTGTGGGCTTCTCTTCCTGAGGGGAAACTTAGAAAAGGGAGCACCTTAGTGGAAGGTACTACAGACCCCCAACAGGGCAGGCAATCCCAAGGCACAATTGGTGCTCATCCCCTCCCCTCTCCCCTCTCTGTTCCAAATCCCCTTCCCCCTCAGCAGGCCTAGTGGCTTATCTGAGGGTATGAATCACACCTTCCCTCCTTCGGGGGCCAGTCCCTTGATGGTCCCACATTCCTCAGTTTGGGGTTGGTGCACATGTCTGCTCCCAGGAAGTCCTCAGAGGTGTCCAAGTGGATCCCATCACAGCGGCCCTTGTGTAAGAGCAGTCCTACTCTTCCTGCCGATTGGGGTCAGCCAGCCCTGCCAGAACGTTTGCTTCTCTCTTTGCCTGCCAGTCCCCGAGCACCGGAGTCCAAAGCGCCCTGGGGCAGCCATGACCTGGAATCCAGTGGCAAGGTGGCTGTGTCCCCTCGCGAGAGTAGATCCTCGGGGCGCCGGAACTTCCAACCACACAGAGCCCAGAGTTGGACAGAGGAGAAAGACATTTCCCAGTGAGTCACTGGAAGGAATAGTAGGGTGGGGGCATCTTGTCTATCTGTTGTACCCTCAAAAATGGAGAAAGAGTAGCATAGTAGAGGTCTCCAATTTAATAAACACACTGCCTTCTAAATGACCACACCCCATCTTGTCATGGTATTTCCTTCAAACTGGCAACTAAGTTATGCACCTGTAGAAGGCTTTTCCAGCATTCTCAAGGTCAGCTGCCTCTAGATGGTTGCTGTGTGCCACAAGCAGTGACCCCCATAATCACAGATCTTCTCCCACAACTTTGTCCCTGGGAAGTGGGTCCCCGAGTCAATCACTCTGTTGTGTGCGATTCCATGTCTATGGATCAAGCACTGTGAAAGCCCCCAGATAATGATGCTGGCTGAGACCATGGGCAGCAAAGGCAAACCCACACCTCACATAGGTCATCTGTCCTCATCAGAATGGACCGCTGGCCCTGTCGAAACAGCCAGTCATTCACAAATGCAACTGGGGCTACACAGGCATATCCTCAATAGTCTACAAACCATTCTCTGTGATTCATCTGGTTTCTGTGGAAGCCAGACTGGAATTAAAGGGAGATATGATAGGAACCACCATCCCTGTCTTTAATGCAGGCACTGATCTCTGTCATCCTCCTGGGATCCAATACTGTTTTAGATTTACTGTCTAACTAGAGAAAGCAGGTCTGGATTCAGAGGTTTCCATCTGGTCTTTCCCTCTATGATGCTTTTACCTCACAGGTAAGAACCCAGTACTTGGGTGTCTCCAACTACCATGCATATGGATTCCAAATGGACACTCAGGCACTGTGACCCCCGACCTTAGCCAGGACTCTACTTATCCTCTGGCCTCAATGCCCCGAGTCTTACAAGGAAAGGTCCATGATGACATTTTGGGTCTCTGGGTATCATGTCTGCTCAGATCCTGTGTCCAACACTCCTCAGGATACTTGGTAATTCCCCCTTTCCACAGGGTGAAGTCCCCCAAGGAAATGGCTACAGGTCTCTTTGTGGAAACACTAGCAGCAACATCTGAGTAACTACTAGTCTGTGGCGATAACAAGTATTTCCTCTTAGGGACCATTTACTTCTTCAGTCCTTGGGTTCCCTATCTGAGAACTGGCTCCAACCCAGAAACATGACAAGGAATCATGAGTTGTTAATGGGATGACCACCCTCAGGCTCCTGCTCTTCCGTTCTTGCTTTTTGTTTCATGCTTTGTTCATTTCAATAAATGCTAAGAAGCAACTTTATTGGCCGCCAGCGTATTTTGTTCCTAGAGACATCGTGTTCTAATAGCTACCTCTACAACTCCTGGTGGGTTAATCCCGCTCATTTATACACATGAAGGAATTATGGTCCTGTGGAGACTCAGCTAGAGTCATCAGGAGCAAGGTTTTCAGGGGAGTGCTCCTTAGAGGGAACGGAAGGGCAAGTGGAATTCAGAAAAGGGGGATGCAGGGTTGGCTATGACCTCCACACAGTGCCTGTGTGGTCAAGCTTCTATCTGCATTCCAGAAAAACAAATCATGAAGTCAAACAAAATATAAAGCATCAGGAACAAGAGAAGAGATCTAAAAGTTGACAGGTGGAAAAGGCTTAAGAACTGATTAAAAATTCAGATAAAAATAAGTTTAAAAGAAAAAGGAGATAAGATCGAGTTGTAATCAAAGAAAAGAGTCCTGTCAGTTTAAATTAAGAGTAATATAAAATAATGGAAACTTAAAATACATATACTAATGATAAAGTTCCCTATGACAAAAAGTGAAAAAAGAAAAGGAGTTTACAAAGAATAAAAATCACAAAATAAGCATTTAAAATAATCATTAGCAAGATGGAAGTAAAAATATATTTTAAGAACATAGGAATAAAAATTGAAAATATTTTAACAGTAGAAATAAAGAATAAACATAGAAAAATTAAGGCGAACAAGGCAGAAGCAAGAAGACAGAGATCACAGAGATAGACATTAAGCTAAGATAGGAATAGGTAGAGGGGAGGGATTGACCTGTATAAATTATCACAAACCCTCCAGGGGCAAAATAGACATGGTTTTCCCCCAGTCATTTTCAACAGCAAGAAATCTCTTACCTCCATAATCAAGCATTCTTCTACCTGGCACTCTCAAATGGTCCCCCACTGCCAAAGAATGCAAGAACTCTTATGGCCTTTATCCAGTCAAAGGGTACCTTATTTTTAAAACTCTTTCAAAAGACCGTATCTCCAGTCAGCTTCTTCTGAAAGCTCACTATGCCTGAAGGTAGGTGGGGAAGATGCACTTGAAGAGGAGAGAGAACAGGGTCTAATTAATTCTCCCAGCAGCGTTGCTTTTTGTTGTCACGTGGAGGTTGCTGTTAAAAATTGGTCCTCCTGTTTTGATCTCCATTCTCCAGTGATGTCTGATTTAGCCAGATCCTTGCAGAGGTCACTCTGGTTCTTTGAGGGTGGAGTAGTTCAGCCAGGGCCCATCCTGGGGACCCCGAGGTGACCACTCTGAGAGGTCAGCTTTTTAGATTCCCCACAAGGCACCTCCAAGTGCACCATGCAGACTCCAAGAGCACTGGGTCCAGCAGTCAGTGACTCCAAGGAGCTATCCCTCAAGGGTAGAGGAGGCCACCCTGCTTGATTCCCAGATGTCACCCTATCCTTCCAGAGGGGCTACCCTCATGACCAGCTGGATGTTCTGGCACTTGTCTCTCTGGAGAAGAGAGCATGAAATCACAAGTGCTTTGATGGAACAGCCATTCCTCTCATAGTATAAAATACCTTCTGAAGCTGTTGAGACATACAACAAGTAAGTCCTTTATACAAGAAGAAAACAAAGCAAAATGGAAAGAGGAAACCTAAAACAAAATTAATGAAACCCAGCTGTTTTAGGCCAGGAGTCTAGACTCTTCTGGAATCCCAACTATACTACTTCTCCCTGAGTCTATCCTGCCCAGGATGGAAAAGACAGAAAGAGAAAGCCATTTTTCACTGGAGCCAGTGTTGAGGGCCATAGTCATGTCAAAATGAGTCACTGTTCTTCAGAACAAGGAGTTCCTATAACTAGCATTGTGAGACCATGCCCTGTCTACACACAACTCAATGTCATTAGATGGGCATATCTTCCTACCACAGAGTCCAAAGTCAGGAAATAATCCACCATTGGAGTTATTTGCTGAGATGGTGATTATCACAAACCAGCTAACTGGCAGAAAACCAGTGTCCTCGAAAATAGACTTAAAATGGATGAAAGACCTCAATGTGAAAAGGAATCCATCAAAATCCTTGATGAGAACACAGGCAGCAACCTCTTCGACCTCAGCCGCAGCAACATCTTCCTAGGAACATCGCCAAAGGCAAGGGAAGCAAGGGCAAAAATGAACTACTGGGATTTCATCAATATCAAAAGCTTTTGCACAGCAAAGGAAACAGTTAACAAAACCAAAAGACAACTGACAGAATGGGAGAAGATATTTGCAAACGACATATCAGATAAAGGGCTAGTGTCCAAAATCTATAAAGAACTTAGCAAACTCAACACCCAAAGAACAAATAATCCAATCAAGAAATGGGCAGAGGACATGAATAGACATTTCTGCAAAGAAGACATCCAGATGGCCAACAGACACATGAAAAAGTGCTCCACATCACTCGGCATCAGGGAAATACAAATCAAAACCACAATGAGATATCACCTCACACCAGTCAGAATGGCTAAAATGAACAAGTCAGGAAATGACAGATGCTGGTGAGGATGCGGAGAAAGGGGAACCCTCCTACACTGTTGGTGGGAATGCAAGCTGGTGCAGCCACTCTGGAAAACAGCATGGAGATTCCTCAAAATGTTGAAAATAGAACTCCCTATGACCCAGTAATTGCACTACTGGGTATTTACCCTAAAGATACAAATGTAGTGATCCGAAGGGGCATGTGCACCCGAATGTTTATAGCAGCAAGGTCTACAATAGCCAAACTATGGAAAGAACCTAGATGTCCATCAACAGACGAATGGATAAAGAAGATGTGGTATATATACACAATGGAATACTATGCAGCCATCAAAAGAAATGAAATCTTGCCATTTGGGACGACGTGGATGGAACTAGAGGGTATCATGCTTAGCAAAGTAAGTCAATTGGAGAAAGAGAACTATCATATTATCTCCCTGATATGAGGAAGTGGAGATGCAAAATGGGGGGTTAAGGGGGTAGGAGAAGAATAAATGAAACAAGATGGGATTGGGAGGGAGACAAACCATAAGTGACTTGTAGTCTCACAAAACAAACTGAGGATTGCTGGGGGACGGGGGTTGGGAGAGGGGGTGGGGTTATGGACATTGGGGAGGGTATGTGCTGGGGTGAGTGCTGTGAAGTGTGTAAACCTGGAGATTCACAGACCTGTACCCCTGGGGATAAAAATATATTATATGTTTATAAAAAATAAAAATAAAAAATAAATTTAAAAAAAGAAAAAAAAAAAAAAAAAGGAAAACCAGTGTCCTGTCCTGTGCCTCACAAGGGGCTACTATTTCCTACTGACTGCACTTAGACACACTAGGATTTTGAGGAAAGGACAAATGGGTTCTTCCTCGATTCCATGTTGAGAGTAATAGAATTATTTTATATCTACATTATGCATATTAAGAAGACTACAATGAACTATTTCCTTCAATAATTAAACATGCAGAGTGACGCCTGTATGGCTAAGTCAGTTTAGGGCCCAACTATTGGTTTCAAGCTTAGGTCATGCTCTCAGAGTCCTGGGATACAGCCTCATGTTGGGCTCCATGCTCAGCACAGTGTCTGCTTGTCCCTCTCTCCCCCTCTCTGCTCCTCCCCCCCACTCACACGTGCACCCTCTTGCTCCCTCTCTCAAATAAACAAATAAAATCTTTCAAAAAAATTAACATACAGAGTTTGCTGGGAATTCTGTTTACTTGCCATTTTGGATTCTATGAAGAAGTATGGCAAGTACTGATTTAAAGATAGCCTATTTTGGGGCGCCTGGGTGGCTCAGTGGGTTAAGCCGCTGCCTTCGGCTCAGGTCATGATCCCAGGGTCCGGGGATCGAGCCCCGCATCGGGCTCTCTGCTCAGCGGGGAGCCTGCTTCCTCCTCTCTCTCTGCCTGCCTCTCTGCCTACTTGCGATCTCTGTCTGTCAAATAAATAAATAGAATCTTTAAAAAAAAAAAAAAAGATAGCCTATTTTTCTTTAATAACTTTTTTCTAGGTTCACCTGGGTGGCTCAGTTGTTAAGCATCTGCCTTTGATTCAGGTCATGATCCCGGGGTCCTGGGAATGAGCCCCTCATCAGGCTCTCTTCTCAGCAGGAAGCCTGCTTCTCCCTGCCCCACTGCCCTTGCTTGTGTTCCCTCTCTCACTGTCTCGCTCCCTGTCAAATAAATAAATAAAATCTTGAAAAGAAAATAACTTTTTTTCTGTGTCATTAAAAATTAGAAAACAAAACAGAAAAAATGTCTATCATACAAACATAAATCACTATAAACCTTTTTCGGGCGTTTCCTTCCAATTGTGTTCCTATCTATCCATTTAAAAAAACAACAACTGTTGAACATAATCATAGTGTATACAGGATATAGGGTCCCTTTTTATTTCATTCAAATCATATCATGAGCATTTCCTCCTGTTACTATTTTCACAAGGATTATTTTATGTTTAATATCTGTATAATAGATTTGTTTGTTCACTTAACCATTCTGTTACTATTACACATTTACATTATTTCTCAATGTTTGCTATTACAGTTAAAGCTAAGGGGTGGGTGTTAAATGGGGATATATCTCCACTTGAAAATTGTATTACTTCCTAGGGAATGCGAGAAGTAGAATTACAGAGTACTACCACATGACCATTTGTATGCTTCTAAGTAAATAACACCAAATCACTTTCCAGCTGGGGTTGGAATTCAAAATATTTACCACCAGGTATGGACACAAGCCCATCAGAGCAGACCTCTGCAGTCAATAAACAGTCAAAGAGCTTTGGGAAACAGCAGCAGAATAGAAGCCCACTTAGATTTATTTACAGGGCCACCAAATTGCAAATTTATCACATTAACACCATTATCACCACTCATTTTACAAAAAAAAAAAAAAAAAAAAAAAGAACCTCTAATGGCTAAGGTGATGAACTCCCTCCTGGTAAAATGAGAACTCCATCCTTTATTTATTTATTTATTTATTGGGGAGGGAGTGACACTGCTATTTTTTTTTATTTATTTGTTTGCTTATTTTATTTTTTTTTGGCCCTGCCCTGCCATTAGTATTTTAATGTTTGATATTCAACATTACTCGTAAGGCTGAAGTTTGTTTGCTTCCCTTATACTCATTGGATTCTTTTCCAAACTGAGCTCTTTCCATTCCTTTGCACATTTATGTAGCCAAGCTCTAATGCTTCATTTACACATCAAAGAGGCACACATTGCACAGTAGTTAAGGGAGCAGGGGCTGAAGTTAGAGTTGATGGGGTTTCAATCCTCAAACCATGGCTTTCCAGCTAAGTAGACATTAGGCTAGTGTCTAACTCCTCTCAGGCTGGTACAACAAAATACCACAGACGGGGTGGCCCACAACAACAGGAATTTATTTCTCACAGTCCTGGGGGCTGGAAGGCCAAGATCAAGGTCCTCCCATGGCCTTTCCTCCAGGGTAATAAAAGCCTTAAAATGATACTGGACCAATAACAGATGTCGGCTATTTGCATGAACTCTAGCTATTTGAAGAGTGTGAATGCCAAACGAGTTGGTTCTTTATGGGGGAATCAGATAATAGAAGAGAAGTTGAAGGTTCAGCCTGGTCAAACTGGTTGATATGTCTTTCTAAAGGAACTCACAATGAGAAATTGGTGGCTCCTCTGTTCTGCGTTGCCTCACCTGCTCCCCACACCCTACCCCAACTTCAGGCTGCAAATTTACTGAAGGGAGTAGGCAGTGAGCTGAGTTTCTTTTTCCTTTCAGGCTACTCTGTCACTTGGACCAATTTATCTCCAGGAAGAAGGAGATCAAAGGACTTTTCTCTAGAGGAACTGAATGGCTATAGAAGACAGATCTCCAGAGATGGATTTTGGGAGACCCAATATTCAGAAAGGACGGCTCAGCCCTCATTGTCACCTGACAGTGAAAACCATCAGGCAGCAAGATCTCCAAGGACCGCTAGACATTTGAGAAAAAAAAACCTTAGTATGGAAGAGAGAACAAATTTTCTTCTTATTGGTATTGAAACCAAATGTACAAACATATTCCCAATAAGCAAGTAGGTGTCACTATCAAATGATTCTGAAATGTAAATGGAATTTAAGCAACCTATAAGACCATTGCACACTCATATATATGGCCCAGCTCATTGCTTTTATTTAAATATAAGGTCATGTGCTAACCCTTTCTTCCACTGAGGAAATGCTAAATTACACTTTTTACTTTTCCTGAAAAATTGAAGTTCACTATCAGATGAAGTCATTAGTGTGCCCTTTGGAAGATTAAACAGTTCTGGCAGAACTCGAGATTTTATTCCCTTTGGCAAACTACGGTGAAATGAGCAATTTCCAAAGGTGCTCAGAATAAACCTTTTGTGAATGGAGCTGAGTGGGATGTTTGTACCAACTGATCAGAGATGCCAAGTACTGGATTGAGAGCAGAAAAACAGAAAAGCCAGGAGCATCTGTACAGATGGTCTTTCATAATCATTAAATCCATGAAGAATAAGGATTTGGGGAACCAAAACAGGAAGATATTTTCAGTTTTTTATAATTCATTATTTATATCTCATAGGAGTATGATTCCATTGCCTTTTGCAGGAATGCAATACATTGGAAGATACCGTTTTACATTATCTGTTCTGAATAATACATTCTCAGAACTTAATACGATTACCCCCTTCTTACTCCCTTCTTAACTATGCCAAGTTTTATTTTGAAACTCCAAGCCAGAGGTTGGCCTCTCCATGAAAGGGCTTGTCTGGAAACGAAAGAGGTCCTAGAAATGGGAGTTGCTCAATTCCATTATCATGCCGAAAACCAGAGTTTTGAACTGTCAGGTCTCAGTGTGTTGTGACATCTCTTAAATGTCATGTATTACCACTGATAATTAAAATATCAAGGTGAGATTTGGGAGAAAATGAGATGATACGAAATCATGTAGATTTTTTAAAAAGGGTTTCCCCTCCTCCCCCGTGCATATTTCCAGTTCAACATCACAGACTGATCACAAGCCTTATACCCTCTTGTTCTCCAAACACATCGGCAAGGGCACGCATGAGCGTGCATGAGTGGGAATGAGCGCGCACGAGTGGGAATGAGCGCGCACGAGTAGGAATGAGCGCGCTCGAGTAGGAATGAAGGCACATGAGTACGCATGCGTGCTCATCCACGTGCTCGTGCGCGCCCGTGCGTGCGCACACACCCAGAGAAGGATGAAAACCAGCAAGGATGGGTAAGAAATTTCAGCACATTTTTGGAACACTTCAAAAACCTAAGCCAGTTAAAACGCAGGTGTCTGCCAAGTTCAAGAGCAATGCGAAGCAAGGGAACCCACGTCCACAGAAGCCCAGGAAGGCTTAGGACTTGGAGCTGTTTTCCTGGACGGAAGCAACATGTGGGAATAAAAACAGGGGCTTGGTTGAGCACACAAGAACAGTGCAACCCGTCCCATATCCTTTTGTTCCCTTGCCTCTGCTCCCACTCCATCTCCGCACATACAGAGAGGGAACTGGAGGTTTGTGCTTTGGAAGAGCTGAACTGCACCCAGCAGAGGGCGAGGGTCAGCCCCAGGAAGGAAGGAAGGCGACACAACCAGCCCAACGCCAGATGGTCCTGTCATTTGGGCAACATGGCAGTCTCTCCCTTCCGCTTCACGGTCCGCAAACTTGGGAGTCCTCCTTGACCCCTCTGTCTCCGTCACTTGACACTGATTTTATTAGGAAATCCTGTTGACTCTACTTGCAGGATACTTTCCCAATACAACTACTTTTCACCACTTTCATTGCTGCCACCCTGGTAGCTGTCTCTTTACCTCTCTCTGGGTTACTGGAATAGCCTCCTAACTGGTCTCCTCACTTTGGTGCTCCTCCCTACTATTCCCTGAGGGTGATATTCCCTCAGGTCCCAGAGTGATTCTTTGAAATCCAAAGATAGATCCTGTCCCTCTGGTTCATACTTTGTAACAACGCTCTTCTGTACTCAGTAAAAGCTTCTCATTATCCACAAAGTCCCTCTCTCACCTCCGTCACCTCCTCTCCACCCGTGTCCTCCTCAATCTCTCTCTCACTGCTGTACTAACCTTGCCCTTCCTCTAACATGACAGACCTGCTTCTACCTCAGGGCCTTTGCACCGGCTGTTCCTTTCAACTAGCCTGCTCCATCCTTGCCCCAGATGTCCTGTGATAAATATATATTTGATCTTTGTCCCTGGTTCCTGGCACCCAGCTCCTCCACCCCTTGGAATCTCTGCAAAGATAAGAGCATGTTTTGTATGTTAATGAGATGCCTGGTGACTGGCTCCTCCTCTCCCATAGCTTTGAGGTGAAGGCTGGTTGCCAGAGGAACCAACCACATGATTAGGGGGTTAGACTTTCAGTCCCATCCCTCCACCTCTGGGGAGGGCAGAGGGGCTAGAGACTGAGTTAATCACCAAGGGCCAATGATTTAACCAATTGTGCTGACATAATGGAACCTCCATTAAAAACCCCTAAATGATGGGGTTGGGAGAGCTTCCTGGTTGGTGAATGTATGCACATGCTAGGAGGGTGCTGCACCCCAACTCCACGACAGGTACCCAGAACCCTTCCTGGTTGTTCATTTGCGTCCTTTATAATAAGCTGGCAATAGCAAATAAATAGCAAATAAACTGTTTTCCCAAAGTTCTGTGAGCCATTCTAGCAAATAATTAAACATGAGGAGGGGATTATGGGAAACTCTGAGTTACAGCTGGCCGTTCGAGGTACAGAAGGCCCAGGACCCATAAGTGGTTCCTGAAACAGGGCCCTGTTACTGAGGCTGGGGCTGAGTCCTTCACCTGCCATGTCTGTGCTAAATCTGGGCAGTTAGTGTCAGAATTGAACAGAATTGTAGGACACCCAGTTGGTGTCCCGAGGGTTGGAGAACTGATTGGTGTGAGGACACATTTGATGTCAGAAGTAATGTAGATAAAAATAGACCAGATATCCATATGCCTAACTCCCTCATTCCCACCAGGTTTTCTTTTTGTTTAAAAAACGAATTTTTTTTAAAGATTTTATTTATTTATTTGAGAAAGAGAGCATGTGCATGAGTGGGGGGAGGGGCGGAGGAAGAAGCAGACTCCTCGCTGAGCAGGGCTCGATCCCAGGACCCTGGTATTATGACTTGAGCTGAAGGCAGACGCTTAGCCGACTGCGTCACCCAGGTGCCCCCAAAAACCAATTTCTTAAAAAGGCCTACCCTGACCACCTTTTAAAAGCTACAACTATGTAATAGTCCTAAACCCCTTTAGCCTGCTCTCCCATTTTTCTTTTTCTACAAGCACTTACCACCTCCCAAGATGGTACATAGTTTTTTTTTTTTTTAATTTCTTTTATCTGTTGTTGGTGGGCTATCTTCAGGCTGCTGGACTCTAGGTTCCATGAGGGCAAGGATCCTTCTCTGTTTCCTTTGCTAATGAGTTCCCAAGTCCCTAAACAAGTGTCTGTCGCATAACAGGTTCAACAAGCGTTTGCTAAGTGAACTAATGAATAGGTTAGTGACACTGATGTAACAGAAGGTCAAAAGGGTACTTTCTAAAACGGACAATCAGAAAATGGCTATCTATGCACAGTATTTAGGAAAACGGAAGAAACAGTTAAAGCAGATTTGGGGGTGTGGGTGGAAAGGGATCTGGCAGGAGAATGTTGATTTTTATTATAAACTTCTTTAGTATTGTTTGAATTAAAAATACTTAATTTTAGTATTGTTTGATTTAAAAATACTTAATTTCAAAAGTAAATAAATACATATAGTGACGCATGCTCATTAAGAAAAGGCAGAAAAAAGCTGAAAAATCAGGAGTGGTAAAAATCAACTATAGCTTGGTAATCCAAAACAATCACCATAAGACTGTTGTATTTATGTCATCTTTTATAAAAATGGCACTGTGACTACATTTTATATACAATTTAAATCCTACCTTTTTTCGTTTTAACTTACCATCACTCTAAAGCAATTGTTATCGACCATTTTTTTAGCTGCATAACCTTCCCTTGGATTTGCACTCAGAGCCCAAAAAGGCGACCCGACTGTCCCCAGGGATGCCTCCTGCTTGGGTGGAAAGACTTCTCCAAAACTGAAATGACTGAGGGAGAAGGGGAGGGGTTCCTTTTTAAAAATCAAAAATTTGGCTTCAGGTAAAAAGCCTTTTGAAAACTTCATCCAGACCAGCTCAAGTAAACAGGGAAACTTACTGGTTTGCAGACCTGCAGAGCTCACGGTGTCACTTGGGGATTGCTAGGTCCGGGGCTCTGAGTCATTAGGACAAGATTTCACTCTCTTCATCCTCAGTAACCTTTGCTCCTTCATCAGCTCTCAGTTGGCTTTTCCTCATGGTGACAAGATGGCGGCAAGACGGTAGCAACAGTCTCAACCTTACCTTCCCCAGAAGGGCCTCCTTAAAGAGCCTGAAATTCTCTCTCACCAGGCCAGCTGAGGACATGGGCCAACATGAGAACCTGTGACACGGGCCGGGGAGATGCAGACCTCTGACAGGCCAGGATGGGTCCCAGGGCCTGTGCTCCCATTCTGGGGTCCCAGCCAGATCCTCTGGGCTAAGGCTATGTCAGGGAGAATCATCAAATAATAGTCTGGGGATGGATGCTGGGTATGTGAACAATGAAGATCTGTTACGAATTTTTGTCTTATTTTATTGTATTGTAAAAGTAAAATAGAAGTGCGAAAAAGCAAATACAAATCATTCCTGGTATGTGGGTGGTGGGGGTATTTCTTCGACTGCCCGCCACGCTCTATACACCCTTGAGCTCCCCTGTGTTTCCTCATACCACCTGGCGAGTCCACAGAGCATCCTGAATCTCTCCCTCCTGCCCCAGGACACCAGGAGGAGGCCCCATGACTGGGCAGGCTGGCGACACTCCATGTTCATGGTGACCAGCCTTTGCTGGATCCTCAATCCTGCCATTTTCTGTGTCTTGCTTTTTCACTGTCTGGCATGACTGTCTTCACGCATTCTCCACTGTCCTCACCCATCACCCTTCTCCTCCCTCTCACCTCCTACTCTGCAGAGAAAATGAAAGCCACCCGCTGGGAACCACTTCAATTTTCCATACCAGCCGGACTTCCCTGAGCCCACACCCATGTTTGCCCCCTTCCCCCAGGACGAAGCAAAGAACACTTGCTTCCGAATTAGAGTCAGTCGATGCACTCATGCTCTGATGGTTATCCTTTCGCATTTTCTTGGCAATCTTGCGCTCTTCTTATCTCATTCTTTCTCACATTTGCTCCCACTCTCTTCCCTCTCCCTCATGGCTCATCATGTCTCTTCCCATTCAAACATGCTCCCGCCTGCACTTAAAACAAAAAAGGTATTCCCTTGGCTTCCTGTGCCCCTCCACCTCCTGCTTGATGGTAGAACTTCTTTAAAAAGTTATGTGCTTTGGGGGCGCCTGGGGGCGCAGTCGGTTAAAGCGTCTGACTCTTGGTTTCAGGTCAGACCACAAACGATCTCAGGGTCCTGGGGTCGAGTCCTGTGACGGGCCCCACGCTCAGGGTGGAGTCTGCTGGATCCTCTCCCTCTGCCCCTTCCCCCGCTCACGCTCTCTCCCTCTTGCTCTCTCAAATACATAAATAAAATCTTTAGAACAATGATGTGCTTTTGCTGTATTTTCTCACCTGACACTCAGTCTTCAGCTTGCCCCGACTGAGATTGCAACCGTTATCTTCTAGAACAGCGCCGTTCTGCGCGCTGGGGTGAATCTGAAGTCCTTGCCCTACTTGGCCTCTCTCCCGCGTTCAGCGTCCATCACAACTGAACCACTCTCTCCTGCTGGACCTCTGGGTCCCAGCTCTCCTTGGCCCATCTTTTCAGATACCTTTGCTAAATATTCTCTACTGCCCGAATATTAAAGATAGGAATTCCTCAAGGCTTGGCCTTGGACCTTATCCACTTCCAACTGCACGTGCTTTCCCTGAGTGATGGGGACCCTGTCCCCTAGGTCTGTAGATCCCATAGGGTGACAAAGCCCACCTGCTCCTTGGCATTTTCCCCACCTCGCAGGCTCCTCGTTCTTTCTCCTGACCTGTGGTGCCCATGTCGGCTCCTTTTCTGGGGTTTCCTGTCTTGGGAATTGGCACTCTTCCTTCCACTCCAGTTGTTCAAGCCAGAAAGTTGGGAGTTAGCCATGTTTCCTTCCTCGTCCTTATTTTTCACATCCAATCAAGCACCAGATTTGGAGTGTTACTCACGTTTCCCGTTCTGCACTCCTTACATCTAATCAATTGCCAAGGTTTATCCATTTTGTCTCCAAAACACCTCTCTAATTTTCCTTCACCTCTGTAGCTCTATAGACTTCCAGGTCAGGCTAACATGATTCCTGACGCGGAGCCTTGCTGGCAGACTCCTAACTGGTCCCCTGGCACACGATTGCTTATTTGAGGCCTGTCTTACCCACTGGACTGTTTCCTCTGTGAAGGCAAAGTTAAAGATTGTCTTCTCCACCACTGTATTTAGAGTTCTTAGTACGTGCTGGACATAGTGTCTGCCCAACAAATCTTTTGTCAAATTAATAAGGAATATAAGATTCCCGAATTCCAATCCACTCCTACCTCACTTCAACCAAACGTATCTTTCACTCAGCCCCAAATCCAAAAACAAGGAAAAAAAATCTTCCTGTTAGTGATAGAAACAGGTGTCACAAATTTATGCCCAGTACTTTTCAGCAGGCACATGAAGATATCTCCAGGACCTCAGGATAGGAAGGGGGGATGGGAAGCCTCGTGACCCATGCTCATCACACTGCAGGTTCTTGGGCGAGTCATAGTAACAAGACATCCACTCTTCTCCCTCCCATTCAGGTGCCTTTTTTCTACACTGCCACAGAAGGGGCCTATTAATGCAGCACGATGCATAAAATGAATCTCACTGTCATAACAAGTTTATCTAGCTTCCCCTGGGAACCTTGGAAATTTTTGTGGGTTATAATCACGGTTCACGAGGAGCAGCAGATTATAAAAAAGTAGGAGTGGGAGTAGAAGCTAGCACACTGAGAAGTAAGGCTATCAAACATTGTGCTCGTAATCATTCTGGGACAAATTAAATCAGATGCCAACCTTCCAACACCTTCATAAGTCATTTGACAAACAGGTATTGGGCTCCTACTAAATGCCAGCCACTGTTGTAGCTGCCGGGGGTGCAGAAGTGAACAAAACAGCCCAAGTCTTGGGGCGCCTGGGTGGCTCAGTGGGTTAAGCCTCTGCCTTCGGCTTAGGTCATGATCTGAGGGTCCTGGGATCGAGTCCCGCATTGGGCTTTCAGCTCGGCAGGGAGCCTGCTTCCTCCTCTCTCTCTGCCTGCCTCTCTGCCTACTTGTGATCTGTCAAACAAAAATAAATAAAATTTATTTATTTATAATAAATAAACTTTATTATAAATAAAATTTATTTATTTAAGAAAACCTTCCAGTCAAGGGAGACAGACAATCAACAAGAAAACAGATCCTTAATATTGGGTAGAAATAAAGGTTTTAAGTAAGTAGGAAGCCAGGAAAGGAAGAGAATGGTGAGAACGGGGTAGCAACAATTGCAGACTAGAAAAGAATGGCTAGAGAAGAACTCTCTGGAGAAGTGACATTTGAAGCAAGTGTGGGAGAAAAATCATACACCGATCTGGGAGGTGGTGGGGGGGCATTATAGGCAGAAGGAGGAGCGAAGACCCTGAGGCAGGAGGGTGCTTACTGAATTTAGGAAACAGCAAGGAGGCAAGGGTGGCAGAAGTCCAGGGAGCGTTGGGGATAGAGCAGAGCACCGCCAGAGGCTTGGTCACCCAGGGTAAGATGAAGACTTCAGAGTCTCTTCTCCATGCCAAGAAGGCATTGGAAGGTTGTGAGCCGGGGAAGGATAGACTCGGGCTGTATTTCAAAAGGAATCTGAAGTCCTTGCCCTACTTGGCAAGTGAAGAGATTGTCTCAAGGCAACACACAATGGCATCTCCAGTTAGGGTGGTATCAGTTGAAGGTTTGAGAACCGGTTGGATCTGAGATACATTTTGAAAGTGGAGGTAAAAAGATCTGCTAAGACAGGGCATGTGAGCAGAAGAGAGGAGGCAAGACTGACTCCAAAGCTTTGACTGACAAACGGGATACGGAGAAGTGCCATTTACGGACACCCAGAATTCTGGCCGAGGATGTGGCACGTGGAGGGAAATCTGTGTAGAACACACCCATTCGATGCTCAAGTGTAGACACTGCGTAAGTTTTCCAGAATTCAGGGGAGATACTGGGACGATACCTAGAATCATGGGAGTGCTCAATCGTTGGGATATTTTTATGGCTTTAGCCATAGAACAGGGTGAAATAAACCAGGAAAGATGTACACATGGACGGGAGACGGTGCATTCCAACTTTTAGTCTTTGGGAAGATGAGGAGCGTTCACCGAAGGACACAGTAGAGTGTAGCCCACTGAAGTAAGTGGAAAATCAGAGGAGTAGAGCCCTGGGACCCACCTGAACATGGTGCCTTCAGGGGCTTGTATTAAATGCTGCTCAGGGGTTAAGTAAGATGAAGACATGGTTTAGCTACAGCAAATGGCTTCAGAGCACAAGCCCATAACTGATCTCAGAAGGAAAGAATTTTGGTTCTTGAAGAAACTTACCCATCAACCCCTAATTTTAAATACGAAAAGATTGAGTTCCAGATGAAGAGATTTGCCCAAGCTTTCCCAATCCAATGCTTTCCTAATGTATCGCTCCTCTGTCTCCCAGATAGTGATAGTCAGGGTCTATCATTACCACCCACGGCAAGGTCGACAAAGGTTGGCTTGTATGTTGTCCGTGCTGCTTAAGGAGGATGAAAAATGTCCTGATTTCCTCACAGAAATCATGAAGCTTAAAAACAAAACAAAACAAAACAAAACTGTTTTCCTTTTTGCATACAAAATTTGTTTAGGTGAAGTGACTCCTTCCCTGGCAATACCTGATAAATTAAAAGTTAGCGTTTAAAGACCAATTTGATGACCAACCTTAAACAGCTCTGTTTTTTCCTCTCCGTTCCAACTCTCTTTTCGTGGAAGTGACATCCACTAGCATTGAGTCAGCTTCCAAAATGTTATTTCTAAGGCCAGGAGTCATGTCCAAAACCCAGAGGGCTGGGAGAAATGCAATCATTGCATATAACTTAAATGTTCAAATCCAAATAAAGTCTGTCTTCCCAGATAAAAATCAAAGGTCTATGACTTCTCGTGCTATAACCAGTTTCCCAGCTTGATAACTCACTATACAGCTGATTGTTGCTTTATATTCCAGGCTATTAAAGGGCTTCTGTTCAGCTAGTAAGGTCCATTCGATGCTGACATTTTTATTTTCAGGACGATATAAACTCACCGTTGCTTCAAATGTTCCTTTTCTTTCTGGGACTCAAGTCAGCTTTTCCTGAGTTTCCAAAGGGCTTGTGTTCGCAAGCACTGAACTTGTAAGAACTGAATGGAGGTCACCAAATGCCTACACGCTGGGCAGCCTCCACTTGCCTTGAGGTACTTACTAAGTCTGCAGTACTGTTCGAAGGTTGCAGGTCACTCCGATCTTACCCAAGAGACAGTCGGGTGCTTTGGTGGTGCCAGGCACACTTTACAGTAGAGAACTCTATCTTCTTTAGAGAAGACGTTCTTTGTCACAGAAGCCTTTCTACTGATTCTTTTAACGTCCTTCACCGTCTCTTTGAATGGGACAGAGTAACTGTCGGGTTCCAGTTCACAGATGAAGCAGCAGAGGCTGGCGATAGGGCCAGCGCATGGGTAGGAGAGCACGGACGCTGCTCTCATAGGGTGAGTGGCTACTGTGAGCTACTCTTGGGGACACGTCCATTATAGGCATGCCTCTCATTCACTCTGTGTGGCCCTGTGGGCAGTTGTTTGAATCTCCATCTTATAAACATGGAAACCCAGGCTCTGAGAGCTTCAGCAACCTGCTCAGAAGCACAGAGCTGAGAACCGGCAGAGCCAGGGTTGAAGACCAGGTCGGCGTGCCTGGGAGTCCATGGTTTTCCATCATCGAGTGCGGCTCTCCTAAGGACCACAGGGCTTGTGGGGCGCCTGGGCAGCCCAGTCAGTTAAGCCTCTGACTCTTGGTTTTGGCTCAGGTTGTGATCTCAGGGTGGTGCAGTCAAGCCTGGGCTCAGCGTGGGCTCTGCCTGAGGTTCTTTCTCTCTCCCCTTCCTGCTGCTCCTCCCCCTGCTTACGCGTTCTCCCTCCCTCCCTCCCTCCTTCCCTCCCTCCCTCTCTTTCTCTCAAATAAATAAATAAATTAATAAAATTTTGAAAGAGAAGCATTCTCATTTATGAATGTTGGGAGAGAACATTTCAGTGAAATATAAATACTGAATATATTCATTTTTTGAAATGGAGGAAGCTCCTTGCTATCCTAAATTCTTTCATTCTCCTTATCGATCTTCTGCAACTGATCTCATATCTGCAGAGTTCTCCAGGGTTTTCCATCACACGGTTCATCTAACGGGGGGCAGCTTAACACATTTTCTATTTCCAAAGGGGATCGGAAACATACAAATGTGTTCCAAGTCCCTTACAGTGGGAACAAAATCTTAAAGCACTGATCCCTACAGAGTAAATTGTGGTAGTTGGAAATATTTAAGAGGAAAAGTTAGATTTTGCATCTTTCCTAGGGAGGTTTTGAAAAATTGCCTCAATGAGGCAACTCATCTGGTTTGTGGGACCAGGACAATATTATTACTGACGTCATTTATGCTGGCTTGTGCCACACTGCCTAATTCTACCCAAGGCCAGACAGCCAACCCGGCACCCGCCCACCCCAGCATGGTTGCTCCCCTCCTGCCATCCTCACCCTGACCAGTAGTTACCACTACTGTTAATGAAATGGAAAACCATTTCTCCTCCAACTCCTTCCAATACACAATCCTAAGATTACAAGGAGAGAGGCAACTGGATCAGTTGTGCCATAATGAAAGTCTTGGAGAAGTAAGATGAAAAGGAAAAAAGAAATTGGAATCTTAAAAGAACACAAAGGAGAAAATACATCAGCAGCGAGACCCTGGTAAAGGGTAGTTTGCTCCACTGGCCAATGATATAACTTGGGAGAATTTTTGTCACAACTCTTTGCTAACTACTGAATTTAATTAAAGTAACCTTGGTGACCGAAACCACAATCCACTATTAAAGGTTTGTGTGTAAAGCACTGGAAAGGAGATCAGTAGTTTGTAATAACATAACTTAACATAATGTTAACTTAGCATAAACTTAACATAACTTAACGTAACATAAAGAAGAAGTTATAAGTGTGTTCATGCGAAAAGGATGGCTGCTGCCATCTTGCCAGGGTGAGGTCCATCTGCTTGCCCTGTTAGCACAGTTTATTTCTTCAATTAGAATTGGAAATTTCATTTTGTTTTCTTTAGATCCAACTACACATTTACTTATCCATGCAGAATTATTTATTGATTACCTCTTCCGTATACTAGATTCTGGGCTAAGCAAGTCTAGGCATGTACACAAAGGGCTCCAGAGGGAGGTGGAATGTAATTAAGTACCATCAGAGAAATGTGAACTCTCCTCAATACCAAAGAACATACAAGGCACTCAGGGGAGAAAAGCCCTCAATGGCAGCCAGACAGATGTCAAGGAAGCCCAACAGTGTTATTAGCAGAAGGCCCATACTCAGGAACTGAGCATCAACCTTGTGCCTCCATTAATCAGCTGTGTCATGGGTTTCTCACCTCCTCAAAGATACAGTTTCCTCATTCCTAAAAGGGAGACAAAATGCTACTTCCTTCAGAGGGCGACCACGATGATGGATTGAACCTAGGTGAAGTGTTTTGCACAATGCTTGGTACCCAGCAAGTGCTATAGACTCTTTCACACCGTGCTCGGTGTACCTGTCAGGATGACCAAGGTTCAGCAGTAAAGGCTGGCTTTCACTAATAGAAGCAAATGAACAAATAAAAAGATTGTATTGGTAGTTTAAGGGGATAGCTTACAGGTTCAAGACAAGAATCAGGTCATGGAAGAAATAGGAGATCAAGGCCAAATCATGGTTTGCTATCACAGGAATGAATGAAGAGCCTTTTGAGGAGACCACTGTCACTGGTTTTCAATCCTGGTATCCCTTGGCTCAGATTTCCATTCCAGGGAGAAAGTACAAGATTGGCCAATGTCCTGGACACATGATTGGCTAAATCTACCTCTTGGACAGGGGATGGGAGGGGTAAAGAGTCAGAGAAGTCTTCTTGGAAGCTGTAGTATTGGTTGGTCAAGAGGAAGGAAAGAAGGGGTGTTCACAGCAAAAATCTGAAGCTGAGAGGCCACAACAGAGCAGGAGCTGCACTTGTGACGACTGGCTCAGAGCTGCCTGAATCTTTGGTCAGGGAGAAGGAGGATTGTGGCGAAGGGGATGGGTGAGGCTGGATTTTCCAGGGCTCCCTGGGAAGCCAAGAGAGTTCAGAGTTGGTGTGATAGAAACTGAGAAGCCACTGAAGGGATCTGAAGAAGATTAAACAGAGACAGGTGCACATTTCACATTTCATAGTTTCACCTGTCTCGTAGGGTTTGACAGGGCTGGGTGTGTGATTTAGAAAGGGGAGAAATCAAAAATGGTTTAGACTCCAGGACTCTGTAGGAGGTGATGAAGTGCTAAAATAGGGTGGCCATGTTGGGAAAGGACAAAAAGTTCTAGGTAAGGGAGACTCTGCCTTTTTCATTCAGAGAAAAAGAATTTTTCAGAAGTGAACAGGATAGCTAGAATCAAAATGTCAGACAACTACAAGTGTTGGAGAGGATGTAGAGAAGTCAAAACGCTGTATACACTGCTGTTGGGAATGCAAAACAGTACAGCCACTTTGGAAAACTGTCTGGCAGTTCCTCAGATGATTAAATTTAGAGTTACCATATGACCCAGAAATTCTACTCCTAGGTATATGTCTAATAAAAATGAAAATGTATGTTCATACAAAGACTTGCACACAAAGGCAACGGCATTCCCCATGTCAGCCAAAAAGTGAAAACAAGCCAAAGGTCCAACAATCATGAATGGTCCATGAATAGAGAAACAAAATATGGTATACCCATACAGTGAAATATTTGGCCATTAAAAAAGGAGTGAAGTATTGATATATGCTACAACATTAGGCCAAATGAAAGAAGCCAGTTGCCAAAAACACATATTGTTTGATTATACTCTTGTGAAATTCCAGAATAGGCAAATCTACAGAGCCCCAATGTAGTGTTTGCTTAAGGCTGGGGTTGGGGGTGGGCAATGGGAGAGCACAGGGGTGACAGCTATAAAGGACAGAATTTGTTTAGGAGGTGAGGAGAATGTCCTAAAATTGACTGTGGTGATGGCTGCCCATGTCTGTGACTCTCCTAGAAACCATTGCATTCACATCTGGAACTGACAGAGTGTAAAATGTATATTATATCTCAATAAAAAAAAATTTTTAAGTCCACAAAATGTTGCAATTTAGTATATGGGAGATGAAGTAGAAGACTAAGCCCAAGATTGTTCCAAGGCAAGATACTTGAGTCAGCGGGAGAGGGTTGCATAATGAAAAAGAGAAGGAAGGCAGGAAAAGGGGAGGGAACCTGGCTTGGTAGCATAAAGGACTAGCAGATTGCCTGTTACATATGTCAAGTCTGCAGTGGCTAGGAAAGAAGCATGTAGGTTACCAACGTATCTGAGAAAACAAGGATGTGAGAATGCACTTGGGCCAGCTCTGTATGGTCCTTCTTCTTGAGGACCCAGGCTTTTTTTAGAATGATAAAGGAAGGGGCACCTGGGAGGATCAGTCATTAAGCATCTGCTTTCGGCTCAGGTCATGATTCCAGGTTACTGGCATCAAGCCCCACATTGGGCTCCCTGCTCAGCAGGAAGCCTGCCTCTCCCTCTCCCACAACCCCTCCTTGTGTTCCCTCTCTCCCTATGTCTTTCTCTGTCAAATAAATAAATAAAATCTTAAAAAAAAAAAAAAAGAATGACAGAGGGACACAGAGGGACCCGATTCTAAGAAGACTGCCAACCCCACACAGGTGTAGAAGTAGAAGGAAGATTTTCATTGACAGGTATTCATAATATAATGTTGTTGTTATTACAGTACTTTCTTGAATTCTAGTACTGACTACAGGTCTTGCCTGGCCCAACCCAAAGTCTGTATTCCTCGTCCCTGCTAGCTTGCCATCCTGCACTTGACGGCTACTCAGGAATTTTTATAGTAATTTTAAATTTCAATGCAGATTTTCACTAATCTACCAAACATTTGAAATACAAAGATGGTCCATAGACAACTGTTGAATCAGATCACTGGCAAATCTCTACACATTAGGTAAAACTTGGACACACATACCTGGTCAGATCCAGTCTGATACAAGAAAGGCTATCATCATTCTTTCTGCTACAGTGACAAAAAACTCATTCTTCTCTCTATTGAGGAGGAGTCAAGTAAATCTGCATAGTAATGAAGGTTCCAGGGTCTGAACCTGGCACCTTATGGACATTGTCTTACATAATGTTCATCCTGATGAGGACATAGGCCCAGAAAAGCAAAGGGATTTGCCCAAGGTCACTTAGCTTGGATCTGAAACCAGATCTGTTTACAAAGAGCGTGTTGGTAGCTAATATATTCCAGTAGTTTCAAGCATATAATACCCCCATTAGTGTTATGTCTTGCATTTATGAACCACTTATTATGAGTGAATGATGGCCTGTTACTCACTCAGTAATGCTTTTGGACAGTGGTGGTTTCCCAACCATAGCCAATAGTTGCACCGTACGACAGGCCTCACAGCTGGGGAGGGGCTCCAACAAAACCAAGTATAGCTGCTCCCTGCCCCTCAACGATGGGAAATCCTGAAAGCCAGCCTGGTGCGCTGCCTTACTTGTCAATCACTTAAATACTGACCACCTCTACAGTGGATATTGCCAAATCATTCATTCATTCTCTGATTCTGAAGACCATGCTCATTTAGAAGGAAATGTAATCCATATGTTTCTGGTTCCTTTACACTTAAATCACCAACAATATGTTCTTTTGCAATAGCTACTCGATGGCCAAATGTTCTTTGGAGACAACTTTTTTTTTTTTTTCATGAGGGCAGGAAGCTGATTTGGACAAGAGTAATCACCAAAAGGTTTAAGATCACAACTTGAAAATTCAAGCCCATACGGTTTAAATTGTAAACTTGCCTGTTCCTTATTCTGAAAGGGCCCCAAAGAGCAATAATAGCAAGGATCTGGCAAGAATTAATACATCAACATCTGGAAAAAGGGTGGAGGATAGGATGAGAGGAGAGGACAATGACTGATAAAGATGCCATCAGGACAGCGGCCCAGAGCAGGGTCCCAAAGAGATCCAGGAGACACTGTGAACTTGGAATCCTGATGTTCTTGTTGTGAAGTCAACAATGGCAGCAGCAGCCAGAAGAACACACCAGGAGCCATGAGGGAATTCATGGCTGAAAACAAAGCAGAGACTTAGATCCATATTTTCTATAAAACTGAAAATCTTGGTTGGGCCCAGAGGCTCCTATTTGTTCAAATGTCACATGAAAAGGTCTTCTCCTTCTGCAGGGTTATGGCAAAATCTCAGTCTGGGATACAAGTAGAAGAGTGTGGAAAGCTAATTTTTCAGAGTTGGTGGATAAAACAATAATATTCTTGATGAGACATGTATAATACAGTCCCTCCTTATACATTTATTTTGATCTTGATTTAGAAGAGACTGAGGATTTTTCTTTGTTGTAATAAATATCACAAAATGGAAATAAATCTTGACTAACTGGGAAAAAAAGAGAAAAAAATCTGTGTGTAAAATTGTTGAAATGAAAATTTTTCAATCATTAATTATAGATGATGGAGAACAAAGACCGAGTACCGTACAAAATCCAACCACATGGGCTTTCTCCAAGAGAAAAATTAAAGTTACATGATTCCTAGTTAAGGGACTAGTTGCAAAATTAACAACAAAAAAATGCATGATGGGTTTCCTCTCTGACACCATGGGCCTCCCAGAGACTCAGGCAACAAATTCCACAGTAGGTGGGATGACCCTGAGTTCCCTATTATTCACATATATATCTCTGTCAGATGCTGCTCCTAGCCTCATTACCAGGGAAAGATGTAATTTGAGGAATAGGGCAGGTGGGCAGGGAGAAGAGAAAGCCCAGGGAGGCTCTAAGAATCAAGGAATACAGGAAGAGAAAAGATGTCTATTGTGGTTTGAGTGGTCTTTTCAGTTTTGTTGGTTCACCAATTGGAACATTCTAGAGCAGGAGAAAGACATGATAGGGAAAGCCCAGAAGGGAAGGTGCCATACAGGACGTCCCCCGTGGGCGGTTGGCCGGACCTAGTCACATGCCCTGACTTAACTGCAAGAACACTGGGAAGTGCAGGAAGTCATGGATAGTTGGTGAGTCCCAAGTGTTTCTGCCTCAAGCACCTACCTGACCTACTATACCTGTCCTTTGACTTCCTTTGGATCTCCTGAATCTAGTATGTTGTGAATTCACAGAGTTAAGTCCGTAGTCTCCCAACAAATTCCCAACTCTGCAAAATGAATCAACTGTTAGAACAGCATATGGAAGGGATTTCTGGTACTGACAGTATTCTTACCACATCGGGCCTGAGCTACAACATAGAGCAAACAGGGAGTTTCCTGTCAGCGTCTATGCATCCTTTACATTATGTCTGGATCAAGTAACATGGAAATCGAGGGAGGATGGTTCCAACGGAGGCTCAGTTCTCAAATGACTGTCCCACGTCTCTCTAAGAAGTATATATCATTTTCGCTGGGAGGGAAGACTGGTGAAGAGGTTCCAGGTACAACTTGATGGAAAGAAGGACGAACCTCCTAGGGGGTGTGTGTGCCAGAGTGCATGGGTAGAAGAGTAGATAAGCATATCCTGCGTGTTCTGTGTGAGTCTCATTCATGGAACACCGCAGAGGCTGTGTGGCTGCACAGGGCGTGTCCCCTATGATGCCAACCCATCATTTCCAATGTGAGCAAATAGAATGCTACTGTAATGGTAAAAGGGGCCACACTGAAAGAGCACAGAGGGGGCAGAAAAGAAGGATATAGGGCTCTCTGCCTCCCCTGGGGACCAATCAACAAGGAAGCAACGGCAATGGTAAGGAACCTAGAGAGCAAACACAAGGGCTCAGGCAGTCTATTACCACCAAAAAACTGAACATAAATGTATCTCGATGTCTTAGCCTTCGGATATATCAGGAGGTCACATGTACAGTAACGTTCCCAAAACACTGCTTTGTGCACTTAGTAGCAGAAATTCCAGGGCTTTCTGTCCACGGTTCTCTGGCCCTGGGTATCTTCATGTGGTGTTAACATGAATCAGAAATTTACTGCTGCTGTTGACATCACAGCTCCTGGAATAGATTCAGGACTTGGTCCCTTGAGGCTAGTCGGGGGCCAGGGGTAGGATGTAGAAGACAAGGTGTACATTCTTGAATGGCCTAACTTTTCCAACTCATTACACATACTTGACACATGCTGGGCATGGAATACTGTCAGCTGACTGTGGTAAGGTGGTTCTCCAAGGGCTGATGGTGAGATGATGTTTTGGGCATAAGATCACTGTTAGGAATCAACTCCTGTGACGGGGGGAAGGATTGGCAGAGGGAGAAGTCAAACCGTGACACAGGCCAACCCAGTTGGAGAGCTCTGGAGCTGTCCCAAAACAAATGTCTAGAACTTTATACATCCCTGAAATCAATGGCTAGCCCTACGTTCAGTCGACTGACGAAGACTGCCCCAAGGTGGGCGTGACCTCAGGCAAAGCAACTCTGCAACTGAGGCAGAGCCTGAAGAAGCTGATGGCTGGAGGCTGTCTGCCAATTGCACTTCCCACAGCTGATCAGCAAATCATGCTTTGAAGAGGGAATCTCTCCATGATATATATCAGTGTCTACTACGCCGATGGGTTAGTCCAAACCAGGGAGGAGGGGAAAGAGATGAAAAGATGAAAAGATGTGAGAGGGACAAGGACTTAGGAAGTAGGAGCCACCTGGAGTGTGAGGTCAAATCCCACTCTTGGTCTTGAGCCTGGGAAGACAGTGGAGTCAGAGGTCACTTGTTCCTATCCAGACTCCACCACAATGACCAGCACCATGGAGCCTCCAACTGCCTGACAGGTCTTGCCTCTTGTAATGCGAACCCCTTGGCCTGGACCTCAACTTCTTCAGAGCCGATGAGGCATGGGACCACTCCTTCCCCACACTTCTACAAGCTAGAATGGGGAGAGGTGGGCAAGGTCTTATTTGACAACCCGAATATAAAGTCTTCAGTCCTTCTCTCAGAAGACATGTCAGCTCTCCTACCTCCCCATCTTAGCTCTTTCTCCCACACTTTTGTTGCTCCCTCTAATAAAGCCATAGCACCTAAGCTTCTGCCTTGGGCTCTGTTCTTTGAAGAACCCAGGCTAAGGTTATTTGTTTCTTAGGATAGGACAATATGTGTCCAGACCAAATTTTCCCATAGAACAAAACAGCCAATCATGTGCAAATGCTATGGCTAGTCCAAAACCTTGAGACTGTTGCTGTACAGAAAGAACCCCCCCCCACCACCCATTAGGGGAACATCTACATTCTGATCTTGCCCCTTCCCTACTCTCCCTTGCAATCAGAGGTTTAATGCCTGCAAATCTGCGCTAAGCCCTTGCCTTTCCCTCTGACTGAACAATTAAAAACTCGGGGAAGAACTTACATCATTTTCTTCCCAACTCAGAATGCGGAAACTACTAAGCATGCTTGTGTTTCTTCTTTGAAGATGGGGAACTCAAGAAGATAGAGATCAAGGAACGGCTCTGTGTCCCCAACCTCCATCTGGTCTCTAGTGTCCGAGAGAGAAGTATAGCTCCCTTCTCTTGTTCAGCCAGACATCCGACCTCCGACACACCTCCAAGAGCACTCTCGGATGTGCCTTCATGGGGAATTCCTTGGGATGTGGGTGGAGCTGGGCCAAATGAAAACTGAAGCCTATTGGACCAAGCAGTACAGTTCGCAATTCCAAACAGATTATTCCCAGACTGATGTGAGGCACCAAGTCTCTTGGCCTCTTGTCAGTGGGGCTTATTTTCCAGAGTCATTCATAGTTCAGCAGTCAGTGGGCACCGACATACATGATAAGGTAGCTGAATCACCTGCTAGAGACGAAGGGTGTCTTTTCTCCCTCTTTGAGACCCTGGGAGCCTCTCCATCTGCAGGGAGAAATGCTGGAGTAGCTGTCCTTGAAATTGGGCTAGGGTTCCGTCAACCTCAAATAGCCAGGAGGCAAAAATAAAGCAAAAGCGTTTGTCTGAGATCAAAGAATTGCAATTCAGGGTCCACAGACTTGGGCAGCAACCCAGATAGTGTCCCCCAGGGGAGCACAAGTCAGGGGTTTATAAAGACAGAAAAAGGAATGCTTGTATCATTGTTTACAAAGAATTCTGATTGGTGTTAGCAGAAGAAAACTCATCACAGCCAAGTAGAATTGGTTGCTCAGGCTCTCACCACACGGAAGTCTGCTTCTGCAGCAAGTGGCAGGTGTTCTTGCAGAGTCCTTGGGGTATTTGTGGTTTGGCCCAGTTCAAAAGTTCACGGTTCCACCCCATGAAAGCATGTGGAAGGCCCATGTCTTTAGCAGCCTCCTGGCTCCATTTTAAACCCCCTAACATAAGTGACTCCATTTTATTTCACCTTGTCATGGTGTGTTGGAAAGGAGAGTAGGGTCAGCCTTTGGGTGTCCAATGTTGTTACACTACAGAACTACCCCCAGCCCACCCCAGATACCATGAGCCCTTGAGGCACCAGGACAGCTGGGGTTGGTCAGAACCTCTGGCAACCTTCAGCCGGAAGGAGCTGGGACCCAAGAGAAAGAGGGCAGCCCTCATGAGGACAACCTCCAGCTATGGAAGCCATAAGTTCTTGCTATTTCCCTGTCTCCTTCTGCTTTGCCCTCCAACCCTCCAGCAGGACAGAAACAGAAGCTTCAGCACAGACAGCAGCATGGGGCTAGGCAGAAGTAACACAAGATGAAGAGAGCTTGTCAAAACCTGAGGCTGTCTTTTGCACTGAGCCCGAGACAGCTGTCCAGATGTTCGCACTCAGATGTCTCCTGTCTTGGGGCCAGTCTCTTCTCCTGGGGCCACAGCTCCTTTCAGGATTCTGCTAACAGGGACCTTATTTTGAAAGGACAATTTTTTTTTTTTAATCCCAAGGAGCAGGAGAAATAAAACAAGAAGAGAACCAGCTTCGTTGGAATGGAACATTGGGTGCGCGTGAGCAAGAGCTTCAGGCTGAGACAGAGGCCACTTGATTCCAGGCTGACCTCGGGGAGGGGAGACATCTGTGGGTGCCCCAGTAAGGCCCAAACCCCTCGGACTGTGGAGTTCTAAGCTCCGAGAATGAGGGTGTTTGCCTCTATCAGAGATATTCGAACTTGTTTGTTGTACAGCATAGCGCTCTTTTTCAAAACAGATTTTTTAAAAAGGAGTAGAAGGAAGGAAACAGCAGTTGTTGAACTTGGAAAGGAGACAACTGAAAACGGATGGCCTAAAGGATTGCTGATGGCCCGGACTGAAAATGCCCAAGGGTACTCCTCCCTTCTGCCCTGTACCTCCTCCTCCCACCCTCACAGATGGTGTTTTGTCCGCCATGCAGCATACAACCAACCCCAGTGATTGTTAAACTTGCAAAGTGATAGTCAAACATTGGCACGGTTATTCTGTTTTGGCAGAAGAAAAAGAGCGATGAAAAATGATCTGTGCCACGCTTTGTGACAGCTGGTTGTAAATGTGGCCACGAAGGGAAAATCCTTGATAAACAGGAGGAGAAAAATGTGTTGAGGAATTGTGTACCAGGGTGTATATATCCCGACTTTGTGTAGGAGGAAATGAGAACTCTATATATGGCTCTGTAGTTGGGATCCTCAGTGTGGTCAAGGTTTGAAGAGTTACCAAGGACGTCTCTGGTCTGCAAGATAGGTCTTCAGTCCCTTGCTGGTCTTCCTCCAACCATTAAAGACATCATCATTCTACCTTGACTCATCCCAACAGATCACGGATTCAGAGACCCCCATGGCTGGATGTCAGTAGCTTCCAAGGGTCTGGTTTTCCTTAGACATTGGAGACTCCATTGGGTAGATCCATTGGGTGCCCCTGATTCACCAGCTGGTAAAATATGAAGGTGGAGTTCTAAACATGCAGCTGATATAGAACCACTAACATATAAATCTGTAGCATTCCTGCTATTACCCAAATGTGGAACAAAAATGTTCTACGTATATGCCTCTTGGGAATCAGTCAACCTATGGGCACTGAATGAACTTCATGGGAGCAAGGTAACATTCAAAATATTTACCAAGTGCTCTGTCACATGAACGGACAAATCAGCATGGATGAGGGGCTGGAGTGCACCCTGGAGACCTCCTGTTTGGCCAAGTTGGTAGACGATGTTACAGGTCGGATTGTATGTCCCTCCCTCCAAGTCATATGTTGAAATCCTGGCTCCTAGTACCTCAGATGTGACCTTATCTGGAAGAGGATCGCCACTGTGGATGTACTTAAGACAGGATCACACTGGAGTAGGGTGGGCCCCTCCCATCCAAATGACTCTTGTGCTTATAAAAAAGGGGGGCATTTGGACCCAGACCTCTCCCAGGAAGAACACCGTGCGAACATGAAGACGGGGATCAGGGTGACGATCTCCGATCAGGTGACGAGCCAATGAACACCAAAGATTATCAGCAAATGACCAGGAGCTAGGGGAGAGGCCTGGAATCGATCCTTCCCGAAAAGCACCTTCAGAGGGAACACCTGGGTCTCAGATGTCTAGCCTCAGAATTGTAAGACAATACCTTTCTGTTGCATGTTGCATGAGCCACCTTCCAGTCGGTTTGACCGTACCATGGCACGCGAGCCGATCATTAGGCCTAATTGGAAGATCTCACTTCCTTGGATGCACAAAAAGTGGGGAGAGAAGCATCTTTTCTGGAGAGTGAAGGAATGCGCCTGTTTTAATAGGGGGGATGGAGGGCGCCTGGGTGGCTCAGTGGGTTAAAGCCTCTGCCTTTGGCTCAGGTCATGATCTCAGGGTGCTGGGATTGAGCCTCGCATCAGGCTCTCTGCTGAGCAGGAGCCTGCCTCCCCCGCCCTCTCTCTCTGCCTGCTTCTCTGCCTGCTTGTGATCTCTATCTGTCAAATAAATAAATAAAATCTTTTTTTTTTTTTAAATAAGAGGGAATGGGGAGGGTTTTCACTTAGGGCGATTTTAGCTCTGTGAGTAACCGGCCCAGATCTGTATTGTGAACCTACTACCAACGGCTCAGGCAGGCTGGGCGCTGACAGAGGGTGCAGAAGTCCAAGACTCAACCTCTGATTTCCTGCAACTTGCGGTCTATTTGCAAAGACAAGATTATGTCATTTGCAAGAGAAGTTTTAGAAAGCGATGGAAACTTCAGAGCAAAATGATTCATATTAAGTTGTTGTTTTAAGAACCAGCTCAGGAGACTGACCTTGGATTAAAGATTCCCATCAGTCCTGGCTCACGGACAGCCATGAAATGATCAGGCTGACAATTCACATCTTCCACTTCTCCTTCTCCCACTCGAGTTTGCAGGTTGCTCAGAATATTTGTGTGTGAGCATCTCTCACATTGTGGGCTCCTTCTAAAAGAACTGAACAAGGACGCCTGGGTGGCTTGGTCAGTTAAGCATCTGCCTTTGGCTCAGATCATGATGATGGCGGGGTCCTAGGATGGAGCCCCACATGGGGCTCCCTGCTCAGCGGGAAGTCTGCTTGTCTCCCTCTCTTGGCCACTCCCCCTGCTCATGCTCTCTCTTCCTCTCTCTCTCAAATCAATAAATAAAATCCTTTTTAAAAATTAAAGAACTGGAACAAATCCCTATGCTTCCACTTGGGCTGTCAATGTTCTTCTCACGATTTTTTTTTTTAAGTCTCAATCTGGACATTTTAATTCAGTTTACATTTTAATTTCATTTTCTATGAGCCCTTCCCACTTATGAAATGTTAGGGTGGTTAGTTTGTGTTCCATTAACTTCCTCTCAAGTCGGTCAAGGTTTCTCTTGTGCTGAGGGCATGTGGATGTGGGCCAGACCCACACATGTTGGCTGCGCGCTGACCCCTTCTAGCAAATGTTGCTGGGGAGTTCTCCCTGTGGCCAGGCAGGTCTGACTGACGGGAAGGGAGGGAGTGGGCGAGGTTGAACCATAGGCAGCAACAGTCTTCCCAGAAGTGGCAGAGTTTACCAAGGGACATAAGGGGACACAGTGCCTGCCAGGAACACAGTGCACTTTTTAGCCCCATTCACACCAGGGCTTGGGATTACCGCCTCTGAGTGCGAACGTGCATGACCTGGGAGGACAGGGACATGGTCCCATCGCTCTGAGTGAACACCTGACTTGCTGTAATCAGATGCTTGTGGGCTCTGGGCCTGGCACACAGGAAAGCAATGACGGATAGAGAGAAATGAGAAAGAGGACGGAGGCACCGGGAAATGGGAGTGACCACGGTTTTTGTTGCTTGTAGCTGGACTCTGATGATTTCTGGAAACCATTACAACCTGTTTTGACTGTTTCCTGCGGAGCGTCAGTCTCCAGGATAAAGGACGTTTTCTTCAAGGTCATATATCACTTCACGGTGGAGCTGGGGTCCGTTTGGACAATGCCCAGGTGCCTTGCAAAAAGCCTTGCACACAGACATTCTAGGGATGTGGATCTGCTAAATTTAGAGGAATTCCTAAAGGTCGTGTGTGTGAATTCCATTCTTATAAGTTGGATCACTCTTTCAAAGCATCTGGGGAGCACATTTCAAGGAATAATGGCCCTGGCTCATTTCGTCAAATTAATACCCATTTGCTGATTTAGTTGTTTTCTAAGCAGAACTGGGTTTATGTGGGTTCCTTAAAACTGAGCATGCAGAAACTTTGTTTCCAGCCTGATGGAGTAGGACTTGGGGATTTTGGAAATTCCTTCCCGTGCTAAAATTTTACAGTTTTAGAATGTACTTCCAGTTAACCTAGAATTTTATGAATTGAGAGACCTGGCCACCTTTTCTGCCATGAGAGGTAGGGAGAAAAAAGTGGAGGGATGCTTCTTAAGTCCTGTCCCCTTTCCATTCATTCATAAGCAAGCCCACACTGCAGTTCCATCCACCTGAAATGCCAGAAAGCCAAGCCCATTTCTCCCTCGAGGCAGAGCTCTACTCTGCATTAGAATCAAGGCTCATTTTTTCACCTGCTTTCTTGGCTGCAAAGAACCAAGTTCTGCTGCTGAATCGTGGCGGGAACCACGTAATATTCTTACCCCCCACAGCAGCTGTAAAAGATGGTTATGTATCTTATCAGCAAAATCACACAGTCAGTCAAGATCTTGGGTGCGGGGAGAGAGTTCTCACCAAAAAAAATGAACAAACAAACAAAAATATCCAGGGAAAAAAATTAAGAATGTGCTTTTTTTTTTTTTTTAGATTTTATTCATTTATTAGAGAGAGAGAGAGAGAGAGAGCATGAGTGGAAACAAAGGGAGCGTGAGAAGCAGGCTCCCTGCTGAGCACGGAGCCCAATGCGGGACTCGATCCCGGGACCCCGAGATTGTGACCTGAGCTGAAGGCAGATGCTTAACTGACTGAGCCACCCAGGTGCCCCATCCTGCAAATCCTTGAGAAATGAAACAGTGTGTTGGTCCCTATCATACCTAGAATAGTATCAAGATAGGAAGTTCCTGATGACTGGCACTTGTCTCCCCAACTCCCTCACTGAAAAACCTAGTGACCTCAATGCTTGGAAATACTGAAATAACATGATTATTACAAATAATTCAAGCAGCTTAGACAGTCACCGTAAATTCCACCCATCAAGTACAGTAGTCTGCATGTGGTGGACAGCATTACAAGCATCTCTATACATATGTATCCCGAGACAAGAATTACAGGAAGGACAAATGGACGTATGGGGGATGGAAAGAAAATCATACTACATGCTTTTGGATTTTTAAATATTTTTCAACTTTAGAGAGGTGCCTGAGGGACAGATGTGTTCAAAGGACAAGCCTAGGGAGCCACCTTCTCTACAGAGGCTAAGCCTGATGGTGATGGCTGCAGTACTGGGCCAGCGAATTCTCGACTTCAGCCTCCCTTCCTGCCCAGCTGCGGGGAACCATTAGGGCAAGGAGCTCCAAGTCAGAAGTCTGTAATTCTTTCCAAGTTGCTTAATTTTAAACCCGACCTTTGAATTTGTACAGAGGAGAAGTCACAGTCTGTGATGTACAGTTCCAGCCTTTGAGAAATGTATAGAGATCTGCATCTACCACCACGGTCATCATACGGAACCGTTTGCTGGCCCCCCAGATGTTGTCCCATTGCCCTGTGCTGTCAACTGCCCCCCCAACCTTGGTCAACCACCGACCTAGTCTTCATCCCTATAGTTCTGTCTTCTCCAAAATGTCATACAAGTGGACTCACACAGTATGCATCCTTTTGGGTCTGGCTTAGTCACTTAGCAAAAATACCTCTGAGATGCCTCCGTGTCATTGCACAAAATCACTTTCACTATTACCATCCAGGTACGACATCGGCATAGTTTGGGATTTTTGCACTCGTGATTCCCTTGAATGCCTGGCTTAGTTTCCCGTGGCTACGATAACAAGTTACCACAATCTTAGGCACTGAAGACAATACCGATTTATGAACACACAGTTTCTAAGGGTCTGGAGTCCAGGCACGTCTTGACCAAGTCTCCCGTTCAGAGTCTCCCAAGGTCGTAATCAACATCTCATCTGTTGTCTCCTCTGAGGCTTACGATCTTCTTGTAAGTTCATGTGTTGTTGGCAGAACTCAGGTCCTTGCAGTTAGCTATAGGATAGAAGGCCTGCCCCTGTCCACACTGACTCCAGGGCAGTGAAATGGATTTTGGATTTCTGACCTCCAGAACTGTAAGATAATAAAGTGGTGTGTTTTAAGTCACGATGTTTGTGGTCATTTGTGATAGCAGCGATAAGAAATGAATACATTGACATAAACGTTCATAGGCTATGTTAAAATAGAACAGGGATTCTCAAACTCTTTTTCTTGTCAACTCTTGGCAAGAAAAACATTTTACCTCAATATCCAATATGAACAAATGCACATAGTTGTACACACAGGAATACATAATTGAAAGTTTTGCAAGTCAGTTTAGTTTACAAAGTAACTGTGGTTATTTTTTGTAATGTTTTATTCTATCCCATTCTTTCTTTAAAAAAAAAAAATGCCAGGATGCCTGGGTGGCTCAGTTGGTTAAGCATCTGCCTTTGGTCATGATCCCAGGGTCCTGGGATCGAGCCCCGCACCGGGCTCTCTGCTCAGCAGGGAGTCTTGTTCCACCTCTGCTTGCCTTTCCTTGTGATGTGTTCTCACTCTTTCTCTCTCTGACAAATAAATAAATAAAATCTTTTTTTAAAAAAAAATGCTGGTTAGGACCCAATGAATTGATTTCATATAGTCTCCTAATGAGTATCTTAAAGAACAGTAGAGCTCAGGGAAGAGTCTAGGCCCAAAGGCGGACCAATGCGGACCCAATTGAGATGGGATTTAAATGTCAGACTCTTTTTTTAAGGTTATATTTGTTTATTTATTTATTTATTTGAGAGAGAAAGAGGGAGAGGGAGCATGAACCGGGGGACGGACAGAAGGAAAAGTAGTCTCCCTGCTGGGCCGGGAGCCTGAGACAGGGCTGGATCCCAGAACTGTGGGATCATGACCCAAGTCGAGGGCAGCCACTTAACTGACTGAGCCACCAGGGATCCCTAAAGACTTATTTCTTTATTTGAGAGACAGACAAAGAGAGCGAGCGTGCAGGAGGGGGTTTGGAGGGGAGGGTGCTGAGAGAAACCCAAGCAGACTCTACGCTCAGTGCCGAACCCTATGCAGGGCTCGATCTCACAACCCAAGCCAAATCCAAGAGTCAGACACTGAACCGACTGCACCACCCAGTGCCCCTAAACGTCAAACTCTTGACCGTAGGGGACAAATGCTTCTTAGTGGCTCACAGTTGTGGCACTGCCACCAGGAGCCTAAACACCTAACAGACAGTGTGAAGTTTTTCTCCAAAACTGAATTCTCTGCTTCGCTGGTTCTCACCTGAGGGTGACTTTGCAGCCCAGGGGAGGTTAAGCAGTGTCTGGAAACCTTTTTGCCGTTACAGCTGGGACACGGGCTGCTGTCGGGATGACCGTGTACAGGCAAGAGGGACCACTAGAAAGTTTATTAATTTCTGCCAAGAACTTTTATTTTTTAAAACAAACAAAAAAAAGGCACAGGTATTCCAATTAATGTAGAAAGGATGACAGAAGTTAAAAATCACCATTAGAACACGATGGTAGGGGGCACCTGGGTGGCTCAGTGGGTTAAAGCCTCTGCCTTTGGCCTGGGTCATGATCCCAGGGTCCTGGGATTGAGCCCCGCATCAGGCTCTCTGCTCAGCAGGGAGCCTGCTTCTCCCTCTCTCTCTGGCTACTTGTGATCTCTGTCAAATAAATAAATAAAATCTTTAAAAAAAAAAAAAAAAAGGAAGCGAAGGATTACCCAGCCGCAAATGTCACCAGGGCCAGGGTGGACCAGCCAAGCTCTAGCTGCTGCTTCTCTTCGTCAGCTGTATCCAGACTGATGGGTCGGTGTCTCCAGCTTCCCCGGGGTTGTCCTCCCTTACTATGTCCTGGGGTCCAGAATCAGGCTTTTCCTACCTAGCGCAGTCACAGTCACAGGCTTATGCGGGTTAGGTTTGTGTTGGAGTTCGTTCAGGCTGCTGGAACAGCTGAAGTTCCTTTCTCCCAGTTCTGGTGCCTGGAAGTCCAAGGTCGGGGTGCTGGCCGATGCAGGCATGTGGGGGCCCTCTTCTGGGCTCCAGACTTCTCGAGGCCTCCCATGGGAGGCTGAGGCTAGCAAGATAAAACCACTTTTATAAAGCTCGCATTCATGAGGGCTGGACCCTCGGGGCCTCTCACGACCTCACCATGGGGGGCATTAGGTTTCAACACGTGACTTTGGGGAGGACACAAATGTTCAGACCGTGGCAGCTCCTGATAAGTGACAGCTGCGTTTTTTCAAGGTGTATTAATGAATCTGAGAGCGGTGACTGGTGGAACCCTGGGAGAGATCCCCTCCACACGCAGTGGCTTTCTCTCTGGCTGCTGTTTCAGGGAACTAACGAGACCGGCAGATTGTTTCAAATTTCCACAACCTCCTCTAGTCGTCTAAAATCTACCGCTTTGCGTGATCAGGTTTTTACTACTGTTTTAAAAACTGTATTGATGTTGGTTTCCACA